>NW_024884867.1:7210866-7320041 GCF_019232065.1 Centrocercus urophasianus
GGGGGCACTCCGCGGCTGAGGAGGAAGAAGAAGCGAGGCTCCATTTGCCGCTCCCCGCCCCGACCATGGAGAACGCGCACACAAAGACTGTGGAGGAAGTTTTGGCGTATTTCGGGGTCAACGAAAGCACCGGGCTCAGCCTGGAGCAAGTGAAGAAGCTGAAGGAGAAATGGGGCTCCAACGGTAGGTGAGCGGCGCGATGCCGCCCTCGGCTCTTTCCTCTCTTCCCCCCCTCCTTCGCGCTGCTCTCCTGCCCTCCCGTCCTTCCCGGGGCCGCGCTCCGAGGCCTGACGTGTCTGTGCGAGCGGAGCCGGCATCTCTTGCAGGACCCGGAATCGGAGCGCGGCAGAGAAGATGGCTGACTGCAACTCCACCTCGTGGGTTTCTTTCAGAGCCCGGAGCGGGGCTGGCAGCTCCGCCGCCCCCCCCCGCGGGGCTCCTGCCGTGCTGAGATGGAGCGATCGCTGCTCTTCGCTCTTCTTTTCCCTATCCTTCAATTTCCCCTGCTTCCCTATGCCTTTTTGGCCCAAATTTTTACATTCTTCTTTCGAACCGTGGCACAAAATTATGCGGATGAGGTATTTCTGTCGTATGTTTTTTAATAAATCCTCTTTTCTCGGCCTCGTTCACGGTGTTGTACAAAAATAAAAAGCTGTGAGGTTACACTTTTTTCTTTTTGTTCAGCTTGAACGTCCCTTCCACGCCTCTAGCTGTGGGGAAATAAAGGGAGAGCAGAAATAAGAAAATCCTCAAGTGAGGAAAGAACTCAAAATATTTTAAACCAAGCTTCCTTTTTTTTTTTTTTCTTAATTTTGTGATCGATGGTGGGGAAAAAATCTTTATCAGCATTTGGAAAGCATTCTGAGCCTTTGACCCTTTGTATGCAGCAACAGAAGTCACACAGCTGGCTGGAGTGATGACTTGGCTGAATCATAACCCTCAGCAGATCCCAGCTAACCTGTGTGTGCCGTAAGCACACGACTAGCAGGCCCATTCGATGCTCTGATGAACAGAGCCCCTTTAATAGCTATTTCAGTATGGCTTTCCAGCCCAGTTGAGTCTACAAACTGAGAGCAGTATCTGGTGGATGTCTTATAACGCTCTAATGATTTTTTCAATCATTTTCTTTTTTCTCACATGCTGCCTGAAAAAATCCGTGACTGATAGAGTTACCAGCTGAGGAAGGTAAGTATTTCAATAAAATTTTCTACAAATTCTTGTCAGTAATTGATTTTCTTTTTTGCATGCATGACTAAATCTTAATGTCGTCTGTACATTTTGCAGGAAAAACCTTATTCGAGCTTGTGGTTGAACAATTTGAAGACTTACTAGTTAGAATTCTGTTGCTGGCAGCTTGCATATCTTTTGTAAGTATGAATAGCTCTTATTTCATCGATCTGTGTGTAGGAGGTTCAGGACCAACCTGTGTTTAATATATAGGAATTTCACACACTGCTCTTCTTCTTCCAAGAAGTAGAAGATGCTAAGTAAATTGTTCTCTTTTAAATTAATTACCTTGTGAAGAGACTTTTGTGTGCTTGAAAACAGAGTTTCAGGGAATCTGTTATGGGATGAGTCAGAAGTACATAACTACACTAGACAGGTATTTTAAAGGCACTTCTCATTCAACCCAGCTTGCATGTTTGAAGTGGGATTTCCCAATGCTTTTGTTGGCTTTGAAAACTAACCTTGAGTAAGCGTTTAACTGGTCACTCTTCTTGCCTTTGAGTTAATCGTTATCAAGCTCAATGTGTAATCATTGGAAGACATTTTTGGATGCAGTGCACACTGGAAATAGAATTACATGGCGAGTATTCCAGTTGCCTTCCCTTCCTGATAATAGCAAGGTGACAGTTGTTGCTTTTGACAGTGACAAGAATGATGACGGCTGTGATGGCACCATTGTTGACCAAATTTGGTAACTGACCTTTGGATAGTCATAAAATGGACCTCTTGCTTGGCGTACAGTTTTGAAAGAACAAGAAGAGTTCAACTGAATTTCTTTGTGAACACGTTTAGCTGGTCCTTTTACGCAATACATGAAGAGTGCATTGCTGAAAAACTGGAAAACTGAACACGCTCTTTAGGTATAGAGGGAAGATGAAAGCTCTGTGTCTTAGGGAGCTGGGTGACAGAAAGAAAAGTGTGCAGAATATTAAATTGTTTAGAAGTCAAAGTTTATAGTAGACTTTGCCCCGGAGTTGTAATTAACTGCTTTATAGAATAAAGCAGCAGCTCTTGGGGGTTGTGGAAATTGTGGTGACTCTTTAGCTAAGGGCAAAGTAATTACGATGGGCAGAGGAGAAACAGTTCTGTGGAGATGTGGGGGAAAGGTTGTCCTGGTGTGGTTGCTGCAGCGTATTGTGCTGCTGCTTCTTGACCAAGGCAGGTTTAGCTATCGCCATGCAGACACCTCTTGGGTTTTGGTGTGTGTGCAGTTACCAGCTGAGCAATGCTTGGTGGTGTTGATCTTGACCATGGGGATTGATGTGCTTTACTCACTCTTCTGTCTCCTGAAGAGGAAATCAAGCTACCCATAGAAATGTGGATAAGCAGGTCATTTTAAAACTCTCCTTCCTCCTCTTTTCTCATTTTCTCCTCCCGGAGGACTGGAAAAGAGAATGAGATAAATGACAGCGCAGAATACTGTTAACCTTTATTCTATTGCAAATTACCTGTTTTTATTATAACCAGGTAAGTGAAGAAATCGCCTTCCCCAAACTTAAAAGATTTCATTGCTGGATGTGAGTACTGAGTGCATTGCCAGAGTGACAGAGGTTGTGTACTGCCAAGCACACACTGCAACCTTTTAATAAGTGGGTTCCATTTCTTTTTTCAGTATGCTTAGTTTTGTTAATTGTGGGGAGATTGAGCTCCAAAAGGACAGAGGGAGGAGAGATCTAGGTTGTCTGCTTCTGTGCTGCTGGGATGGTGTATGACCTTGGACTGCTGCTTTGCCTTTGCTGTGTCTCCCATTTAAGAGTTCTGGCTATGCACTGTAACACTAATTCAGAAATGGCAGGGGTTTTCTTTTCAGTGAATTATAAAGGAAAAATCCTGTTATATTTTGCTTTTGACACTTGTAAAGCACTTCCCCTTTGTTTCTGTCTTTTTTCCTGTTCAGAAAGGGAACATCCGTTCCCTTCTTTTCTTTTGAAGCTTCTTGATGAAAGAATATTAGAAGCTTTCATGGTAGCAGTAAGGAGCTGTTGAAAATGTTGATAGATGGACTGGATTGCTGTAAAATTGGATGCAGTTAACATTGGGTAATTTGTGTTCCTGAAGATGTTTGAGCAGTGTGTAGCTATGTTAGACTTGTGGTCAGAGAACTTTAAAGCACTGCTTTGAGTACTGGAGCTGTAGGTAAAGCTGGAACTGTAAATTATGCTAAACCATTCTTATGATGGAATAACTCAATGTTAAAAGTTAACTTCCATGTGTGCATTGTGCTGTCTTTTACAAGCCTTAAGAATTCAATTTTGCCATTTGTTCTGTTGCAAAGCACGCAGAACTCCCTGTACCTTAGAGATCTTGAAGTGGATAATTAGGCTTAAAAAGGAGTCAGCTAAACTTCTGTTGTTTTTGATTGTTGAGTAATACCATTGAGAACTGCTCTTTATTTAATAAGTCAAGACTGTGACGTCCTGGGGGCAGAGCTGGACCCCTCAGAATCATACTCTGGAACCTGGTGAAGTGCTGATTCACACTTCAGTTCTGTGACTGCATTTTACTGTGAATTACTGTTTGATAGATCTTAAACTATAGTATTGGAGTAGAAAGTAGGACTTCATGTAGTGTAACAACAGAAGTAAGCGTGGATAATGGCTCCTCTTTGAAATAACTTGCAGCTGAAGACTTTTAGACCTGGTGCATATCCAAAGGAGGATTTCTGTCAAGATGCTTAAATGAGTAGTTTAAATGGCAGTGAATAGGGAAAAATGGCTTACCAAGCATTGGCTCCAAACTCTTGCTCAGCCTTTGAATTACTAGTGAGAGAGCAGAGTGTTAGAATCAGGAACAAGACCGTGTTTTTAAGCTTTCCTGAGTGTGTCAGTGAAAACTTGCTCTAATTTGAATTTGAACGGTTGTGCTTACTGAAGATCAAATAGAGAACACACATTGCTGTGCTGTGGCACACGTTTGTAATGCGTGCTTTCAGGAAGGCACAAGTGCTGCAGGGCAGTGCAAGGAGCAGAACACTTCTTCACCAGCTGTACGCTGTAAAGCTTTATGGTTCAGATGTGAGAGGTGGCACATCAAGGTGTGTTAGATTACTGTTTCTTATCTTGGAAGCTTTTCTGGTGGTTGTGGCCATGAATCTTAATGTTACAGTTGATGGCATAGAAAAACAACAGTCTTGAATATCAAGGTCTTCATCCAGCTACATTTTGGTGTAGAGACCTCGCCTGTTGCGCAGCGCAGCGTTCTGTTCTGAGTGCCTTTTGTGTCCTGTGTTCCCACAAGGCCTGTCAGGTATGTGTCAGTAAAAATAAATCAGGCTAGCAGCTGAATCCGTGTCACCCTAGCTGATTGTAGGGGTCATTTGCTGCCTGTTGCCTTGGCTGTAGGTATTGTGTGCTGCATTCCAGGTTGGAGCTGCTGTTACAGATGTGCCAAGTTAGTAACTGCTTAAATTCTCACGCTGTTATTTCTCCAATATTTTTACTGGCCTGAAGGTATGGCTTTTGAAGGGAAACTGTGTGATTTGTGATGTTGAGTAAATGGAGCTAAATGCAGACTTGGACATTGTTTCAATATTTTGTCAGACAACGGTGAAGCTTACACAGAGGTCATTTGCGGAGTAGATCTCAGCAGTTCAGAGGCCTTTGTAGCCTGAATTCTAGGTACAAGTAAAAGGATGTTTAATTTTCTGTGAATTCTGGCTTTTTTAGTCCTTCTATAACATTCTCTGAAATCTGCTGTATTTAAGTTTAATTTTTAAAAAAAAAAAAAAAAAAGCCTTGTTCTGTAAATGACTTCTACAAGTTGCAAAATGTTACTTTTGTATCTTAATTCAGAATAATGTTTTGAAGAGCAGCGTGTGTTTCACTGCACAGTCCTGCCTTTGCATCACATCCTTATGGAACTCTTTTCTACAAAATGAAATACAGACTGGAAACTCGACCAAAAACTTGTTGAAACTTAGAGCCTATGAATTACAGCGAGTATGGCCTCATTTGTGGTAAAAGGTGAGCAAACTGCTGGTGGAGGCAGTAAGGTGTGCTGGTAGAACACAGCAGGCTTTGCCCTGGGATCACCCCAGAGCTACCTGTTAAGGTCAGGAGCTGCATGTGGCCCCAGAGCAGTGGCTGAGGTATTTCCCACTGGCACTCTTCTAGCTGAACTAAAGTTACTCAATAGGGCTAGAGATACCAAGTGGTGGGGTAGCATAACAGCAGTGATTCCGTTTTAGTTTGTGTAAATTGAACAGGAGTGCTGTGTATCTTTCTTTTTTTTCCTTGGTTTTGTTAATGCTGATCACAGGAATGTGTTTTCATTTAAGAAATACAGAGTAGCATTTCTATCTGGTGGGTGCTTAGGATCTGTTAACTCAATATAATGCTCCATTAATATTTATGGTCAAGATTATATATGTATTCTCCTTGGGTAGCAAATAATAATCCTGTTTGAACTGGAGGAGTTCTCTTTGGTGCTTCCTGGTGTTCAGGTACCTGAAAAGTAACTGGGGCGAGTATCAAGACTACTAAAATAGTTTGCATCTGCTTCATTTTAAGCTAATTTGTATTGAAAAGGAAAAATCATTAAAGGAGGGCTTTCTGAGCAGCAGTTAGTACTCTGTCCAAAATGTACTGAATGTTAATTCAAAGTGTCCTGTGAAAAGAAAGCTCACTTAAAAGTTGACTGTAGTTCTGCATCACCAACTTTAATTAGTTTAAGGCTTTTCTTTGGTCAGGATGAGCTCCTATTCCATCTGCTTGCTTCTGAGTTCCCAAAAAACCTTTTTGTTGACATGTCAATAAACCTGTTTCCTTCTGTTGGTGGCTACAGCCTGCTGGGCAACAGAACTTTATCTTGAAACTTCCATTCTTTTAATTCAGTTGTCTGCTTAATGATAAATACACACCTGGGCCAACTTGCCATAGTAACTTAATTTGTAGAAATGCCAAAGGCTGTAAGGATGTGTCTTTCCTAGCTGTGTTGGTCAGCATTCTCCCTCATTGCTGGCTGACTGCTGCCTTGTATCTCTGATTCCCCCTTTCTTTCTTCCTGCACACTGTAACTCCAGCAACCTAAAGTCAGTGTGCTGAATGAAAGTTGTCCTCTGAGCTGCCCGTCTTGCCTGTTGGCGTGGGACTGTTGGGTATTGCTGTTAATTTCCCTTACCTTTCAGACTCCCATTTCTCCTGAGTACTTATTTTTGTTCTTATTATTCTAAACTTCTTCAGTGGTGGAGGCCATTCTGAGTAGCAGACAAGAACTTTCAGGAAAGCCTCTTGAGGGTCTCGGTGTGCAAGTGGAAGCTTTGTAACATAAGCTCAATACCTTGGACACGAGTTACAGGTTTTAGCATAAGAGCTGTTGTTACTGAAATTGCCTCATTAAAAACCCCTTGCTCAACCTTTTGGATTTGCTGGTTTTTGTTTTAACATCAGGCTAGTACCAAATTAAAAATCTCACCTGTTACAGCAGTGTGTGTTGCCTGTCACAAATGTCCTAAATGGAGTGTTAATGAAGCAGTAATTTGCTATAGTAGAACCAAGCGTTCACATTAATGTGTTCTGTAATATATGTGGCTATATTTAGATTCTAGAACTAGAGCCCTGTTAATAACTGCATGGAAACTTTTGCAGGGAGATGGGTGTCTTGCTGCCAGGATTAATGGGTTATTTAGTTTTAATCTAGTTATAAATTGATAATTTCACCCAACAAGCAGCTGAAGATCTAAAACAGTTTAATAGATTTGTGCTACCAGTGCTTCTAATCTGTCTGCTCTTTTTGAAGTAATGGTTTATCGAAGGGAAGATCCTTTGAGTAATGAATTCTGGTTCTCCTTGATGTATTTGTATTATGTCCTCCCTTGTAGCTGCTTTCCTCACCTCTCAAAGTTGCAGGGTTTCTCAGTGTTGTTTTACAGCCCATATGGTCTTCAACTTGCAACAGGTTCTGATTCAGTGCTATGTATTGACAGGGTAACTCAATTATTGAGAATTCCAGTAAAGAAAGGGAGGAAAGAAACACATGAAGCAGCTTTTTCTAATGGTTGTGTGAGTCTGTCTGTGCTGGGAAAAGTGAGATGGACTGTTAGCCCTTTGTGTAGCTTTTGTAGGGGTGGCAGAGTAAAAGCTGTCCATGGTGTAAGGGTGATGTGATGATTGAAGACTGCCACGAAGTCTGCGTTGTTCAGCAGGTCTGATGGCAGAAGCCAGTTGGGGTTGATGGCGATTGTGGAGAGTGTAATAGCTCCTAACTCCATCTCTTCTCCAGATGGATCGCTCAGACCCTCAACATATTGCACTGCCAGTTGGGGTGCTTCATTCTTATTAATCGTAACCTGCATCTTACAAGTTTATCCTTTTGTAATAAAATTTGTTGTTGCATTGGATTTGCCTGACGGTCTGTTTTCTGCTTGAGGCTTTCATGCTGCTGCTCCTTCTTCCTTTTAACATCCTGGAGTGTTTCACAATTGAGCAATAGCTCTGAGCAGCATGTTAGTGGATTTGTGGTGCTTGCTTTAGTAATGGTTTGCTCACTGCAGTCTTGTAGTGATTCAGAGCACTGTTGCCTGACTACCAGCCCTAATTATCTCAACACGTTGTTCCTATTTACTGTCACTTTCCAGGCTTCCTGTTGCTCAATACACTGACGAAAAAGCTCTTCCTCTCTGGTCACGTTAGCTTGACTTTTCTTCAGTAGCTGCAGAGCTCTGTAGGGGCCTGATGCTCACCCATTCTCCAGAAGTGAAGTGAATGGCAGAATCCTAAAACTAGAGCACAGATAGAAAGTAAATGAACTAAACATCTTGGAGCCTTTTATGCAAGTCATCCAGTTGATTTACTTAAAGGAAAAATGTGTTATAATTTATATTAGGTACTTGGCTTAGAATTCAACTTCAGATGGAATTGTACAGTTCACTTAAGTGCTTCAGTGAGGCACTGCTTATATTTTAATTTATAGATGTTTCTTTCTCATATCTCACTGAAAATTTATAAAGCTATTTTCATTTATGTGTCTAATTGGATAACGAATGGTTTAGTTGAAATTCAGATTCCAGCCATCCATAAACCTTCACCATGCACAGCTCTAGTGCTGTGACTTAGAAGTTGAACTAATCAATCTACATTTTGTTTCAGACAGTTGTGGGGGAAAAAAAGAATTAGCAACTTTTCACTGCCGTAGCCTTTTCACAGTAACTTCTGCTTTTGTTTTCGAAGCAAGAGTAGCAGTGTGGTTCCCAAAAAGGAGAGCAGGCTTGGGAATGAACTCTGTGCTACTTCATTAAAGATTGTCTCCTTTTCCATTGTGTATTGCTGGCTTGTTCAAGAGCTTGGAAGATCTGAAGATACTTCAAAACTGCTCAGGTCTGGGGAGTTGAACCTCAAGCTATCTGGTCTTAGGTTTGCAATGTATCTATGTAAATCACTGAATTTAAAATTGGTGTTTCTCTCTCACAGGTGCTGGCCTGGTTTGAAGAAGGTGAAGAAACAATCACAGCATTTGTAGAGCCTTTTGTAATCTTACTTATATTAGTAGCCAATGCAATTGTGGGAGTGTGGCAGGTATGCAGATGTTTTTTGCAACACCAATCACAAGTGTCTTGGCTTTTTCTGGTTTGAGATGAAGAACTGCACATTGTACTGTCAGATGCTTCATACAATGCAAGCAATGTACTTTGCCAGCTTTAGATTTTTAAGAGTCAATGTACCGTATAAATTCAGGACAGCAGGAGTTGATTAAAGGTGAAACAAAAGCTTTGCAAGTTTTGCCAAAGAGACCTCAGTGTATTTGGCCACATGCTGATGAACACAAGAATTAAACAGTCCAGTGTGAAATCCCAAATTCAGGAACTGAATCAAACACTGCAAAGCTAAGAAGCAACCAGTTGGATCAGTTGGCAAAACAACAACAAAAAAAGTCAGATAGAACTCTTGTCTTGTTTGTTTCCTGTTGACAACAAATACTATGCTTTAGTGCATTTATTGGTACAGTTAATTAGGTACAATTGGTACAATTAACAAGGTATTCATTCTACCTGTTCAGTTGTTGCAATTTTAATTAAACTTATGAAGACTGCATTTTCATGAGGAGGTAGGAGTTATTTCTGAAAGATATTGCATTATCTGTTGTGAGATTAATTGGATTTCTTCTTCTAAATAGTGTTGGCAGTAACGTGTTCTGAGTCTTAAGATGTCAGAATTATGTGAACAGCTTTCTCTTGCCAAATTGATCATTTCAAACAAAGCACATTTTCTTAGAATTGCTTTTCTGCAGGTAAAAAGTATTGCAGGGTTTTAGAGTAATTGATGTTCTTTTTAAATTTTTTAAAGAGCTGGGATTAATGTGACGTAATTACTTGCTGTCTTAGTTAGGCTCCAGGCTTTTTTTGTTTTGTGCAAACACAAGTTAGCTGGCTGAAGACACTCAGAAGACTCACTTTTTAGCAACACCCAACTTGCTGCACAACAGCTAGAGCTGGTATGGTGGGAAGAGGTAATGTAGAATGAGGAGTAACAGCAGTGCACCTTTAACTGTCCCTTTGTATTCAAATCTTTGTGAAGCTGTTGCACAAGAATTAATCTTTGAGTTACAACTCTGCATGTAATAATTTGAAGCATAAGATGTAAGGTAAAGCTGTCTGTATATTTGTGAATGTTCCTGCGTGAATGTTGAAACTCGTGCAAGAAATGATCAGTTTTTCAGCTGTGGTAAAAGTGTGCAGAGAATCTTTGTGTGCCTCCATGTAGTGAACTGAATTGTGAAACAGCTGCAGCATGGATTAAATGACTCATAGCCTTTTTTGAAATGGGCATGGAAAGAGTCACAGCACGAAGTCTCCACCCATACGTGTATCTGTTGCTACAGGTACTAGATGTGAGCAAGTGAGTCATTGCCTTAGCTCTGCCCTTCTCAACCTTCTTTTTCACTTGCACTTTTCCCAAAGTGCCTCTTATTAATACTTGAAGGATTGAGAGGACCTGGTAGCTACCTTAAAATCAAGCGAACTGGGGGAGGAAAAAAAAAACATTGTTTCAGACACTGAGGGTATGTTGTAGCTGGATGATATCAGTGCTACAGTGTTGAGGAACAGAGTTTATTTACCTGGTTAAATACCAGACTAGGAGTAATCCCAGCTTTTGGAACCTGTGCTGGTAGCTGTGTGCTGCCTGGCACAGAGCTGTATACAGTGTAAACAGAAGTCCTTCAGGGGAGTTTTGGTAGTGCTGTGTGAGCTGCTTTGTTGTATGGAAGTACCTCAGCCTTTGACTTTCTGGAGATTGTGTGCTGGCTGGGGTTTGTATTTGAAAAGGCTGATACGTGTTTGAAGTGCAGACGTTCTAATAACTGTATGTACCCATGCCTTTATCTGCAGTCGTCAGGACTGTATGACGTCTGTACCTGTCAAAAGGCTGGAAAATAAGGAATAAGTTGCTCTTCCTTGAGGTAGAGCAGCAGTAATGATAATTTCTTACATTGTCCTCTATCTGGGCAGAATCACAACATTGATAGCAGTTTCTAGCAGTGGTTCACTGAGAGAGCTGCACTTGAGATGGGAAGTGAGGAGGTCTCGTGTGAGGATTCATCCAAGTTTGTTAGCTGTTAGAGATGTGAAGTTTCTAATTACTATGCTTAGATTTTAGTCTGGTGTTATTTGATCTGCAAAAATGATGCTGGTAATAATGTTGGGGAAACCAAGTTCTAGGTCTGTAGCTGACCCATAGTAGGCTATAACTAAATAGTTGGATTCTAGTCTTCTGTTAGTAAATGGAACTCAGTATTGCTAGCCTGCTGCAGTCTGACTGTAAGCTGCTCAAAGTGGTGAGGTACATGTGAAAACTAGACTATATCTCTGAGTTGTAATCCTACTTAGTTCTTCTTTTTTTAGTGCCAAAATGAATCCTTATGTTACATACTACTGTTTGTGGCCTCCCTATAACAAGACACAGTGGGTATTCTTTATGGGAGATGCTGTTGGATTAAATAAACATCAAGTGGCTTCTAAATGCCCACTAATACTTGAATTGCATTGTAATGATTTTCAGTCAGCCACGTAGTGAGGGGATGTGTCACATCATTTTCTGTATGAATAAATGTAGCTGAGCTAAGTAGTATTTGTATGATACTGCATTTGGAAGATCGGGTCTGACATGCTTATCTTTCCATACCTTGAAGGCTTCTTAAATTACATGGTTTTGCTGTCTTTTAGGAAAGAAATGCTGAAAATGCAATTGAAGCTCTTAAAGAATATGAACCAGAAATGGGGAAAGTGTATCGACAAGATCGAAAGAGCGTTCAGAGAATCAAAGCAAGGGACATTGTGCCAGGTGATATCGTGGAAGTGGCAGGTAAGGCTCACAGATGTGGTACATATTGTGTGTGTTGTAAAAGTGTTGTGAGGGCCTTGTCTTAATGATTTGAGGCCCTGGGGGGACTTTGCAGAGAAGCCTAAGTATATGCTTCGCTTTGGAACAACCTTGCTTCTGTTCATCTGTAATTACCTTAAATGTGCATTTGCACTGAGGGGATTGTTTTTCAAATTGCCTCTTAGTTTAATTAGTAGGTCTAAGAGCAAAGCATCTTAATTGGAGTACAAGTTTTAACACTTGTCACTAGTCTATAACTATTTTCTGCAGTCTGGATTCAGACTATCTTGTCTGCTTCCTATCCCATTTATTAGAAATGTCTTTCTCTGTGTGCCTTGTGTGGGACATGGTTGTTTTGTGTTCATAATGCCTTGGTGCTTCTTTCTTTTGCCTATTGATGTACTGGGGACCACAGACAGAAATGATTAAGGAAAGTTTAGCATTTGAAGCACTGTGCATTTCCTTCTTCAAAAAGAAAAATAAAGCCTTGCATTAAAAAATTGTGCTCTTACATCAAACTTAATAATTTAGATACTAAATTAGTCCTAGAAGGTATATCTTTGAAGAAATGTGAGAACATAAATAGGAAGTAGAATATGAAATTCTTTCATTTGGTGATAGTGGCACAGCAGTCCCTTTTTTTTAAACTGGTCTGGTCAGTGACTTTAATGTTTCAGGTTTCTCCCCAGATGAAAGTAGGTGGTTCTTGCTAAATGTCAGGGGTAATTGCATACTCACATCTTGTAGGTCGTTATCAGCTATTAACTTCATGGTTGTTCTTTTGGGAGCAGTGCAGGGTGTACATCAAACTTTGCTTCTGCTAGTGTCCCTCTACTTTTAGAGGTGGTAGATCTCTAAAGCAGAAGTAAATATAAACCCTTGGTCATCCTGCTGTTTTAATTGGTAGGCAGAGAGAGAGAATGCACTCAAAATGAAGTTGGCATTGGCTCTTTGCCCAGCTTTTGTTCCTTGAGATACTTTAACAATTTGTTGAGCCCTAAGGTTTAGTTTTGAGCAGAGGTTGGTACAGCTACAGCAGCCCTGACTGGGTTTATTGAGTAAGTGTGAATCTGATGAAGGCTGAAGTTAGTTTTCTCTTGGTATCTGTTGGTTGACGAGCAAGTGCAACTACAAAGTGCTGATAACTGAAATAAAGAGTGAATTATGATACCTTGTCACTTACTATGGAGTTTCATCTCAATTACTGACAGTACAGTAACGCTAAACGTGATTAAGATGCCTGTAAAGCAGTGCTTGATAGTGGGATGCATGTGGAACTGATTTGAAAACAAAAAAAACCAGCAGACAAACCGGTATGCTCGTTAGAAAAGCACAAATTACCAGCTTGTATGACTGAATTTTAACATAAGCGGTCTAGCCTGTCGACTGACTGTAGAAGCTCATGCTAGTTAAAATATTTGCTTAAACTGGTGGGCCAGATAGTTCCCGGCTACTCTTAAGTACTCAGAATACTTTGCTTGCATTGGCAAATGTAATTGGTTTCATCTTGAAGGGAAGGTGACTACACGTGTATAATAAGTGTGTCACATAGATGTTTGAGATGGGGAAATAAATGCTTTGGTGTAATATGGCTGCTGCTATTGGAACAAATTGTAACGTGTCGTTAGAGAACGATGACATCGTAATCGCATCAAACTCAGAAGGGCTCCTAGGCAAGTAGAGAAGAGGAATAGGCTGTACCAGTGTTGGTGTCAAGACCTGGAGGTGAGAGAGAGTGTGTGCATGCCTGTGTCTCCAGCACAGGACTGTTGCGATGGCCTTTGACATGGTGTTTGCACAAAGATGGCCATGTAGGGAAGTGCCGGAGCTCTTCATATGAGGATACATATCTGGGTATGGAATTCTAGGCAGTGTGCCAATGACATTTGTGTGTCCAGGCAAATCTCTCTCAACTGAGTGGCGTAAATAACCAGGTGATGGGTTTCTCTCCTGTGCTGATATCTAATTTTGAAAGACCTTTCTATAGGTCTTCCATTACAGAGTAGCTGTCAGTTAATGTTATAACATCTTTGATAATTTGAAGTTGTTACATTGGGTTCCAGTGGTGAGATGACTTTCATGTAGGAATTGGTAAATTGGTATTGTAATTTGTGCAAAAAATACACATTTATTTTGCTTCTTTATGCTACAGGAATTCTCTGAGAGTAAATAGCATTGAACTGTTTAAAAAGTCATTTGATCTTTCTGGTAGTTTTGAAACCTTTAAAGATGATGTGTGCAGCTTAACATAACAAAAAGACAACATGGTAATGGTTTGTACCATTACTTTTCATTTGGACTCGTTAAGGCTCCTATTTGTGGAGCTAGACTGCATTCATTACCTAGACTGCTCAGTCTGCTTTGTGGCCTTCAGAAGTAAAGTGATGAGAAGATGCCTTAATTGCTCTGCCAGCTAGTTTAACTGCAGATCTGCACTGTCACCTTGCAGTGAATGTGGAGTACCTTGAAATGGATGAGGCCATCTATCACTTGAGTGGTGGTGTATTGTACTTCTCTTGGGAGTTGGTGTGCACATAGATACTGTGGAGAACTTGATGAGCAATTACTGGTTGTTATGCTCAGTGGCCAATGTTCATTGTAAATAGCACAGTAAAAATTTGCAGGTGTACCAACAGTCAGTTGCCTGTGCGTGAGTGCTTGGAGACTGTGCAGACATGAATAACTTAGCTGTGTATGTTAAGAGAACTTTATTCCATGTCCACCTAAGCAGAGTTGGTGAAAAGATGCTGTACAGTCAGCAGGAAATCTTTGGGATGGAGTTGGAGCTCAGGGGTTTGCCTTAAATTGGCTTGCAGTGCTCTGGGGGGCATAGTTCTGAGAGCTGTGGTGTGTAAAGGTTACCAGGCTACATTGTTTGTTTCTTAGAATTGATGAACTGAAAAAAATCCAGATGCTGTCCTCAAATGGCTTTTCGGTTTGCCCATCTTAAATGGATTAACCACCCTGCTCTGAAGCCTTAAGTTTATTGAAGGATGCACTCTAAATTGGTAGCTGGTGGCTGTCTTAATAGATTAAAGAGGTCCTTTGATGTTTTAATTGAATTTGTTTGCTATGGTTAAAGTAATATTTTAAAGAGAAACAAAACAGCATGGCCGTAGTTCTTAGAAGTTCTATCTGAAGCCCAGTCTGACAGGTTGGGATAAACAGTTTGCAAACTACTTAATTTTAGAAAAGTACATTTGGGAATGGAAATTAACTTTCTATGCTTCTGTTACGTTCCCCTGTCTGAAACATTCTGTTTTAGGTAGTGGATCTAAATTGCTGTATTTTAATATACAAATGTTCACTAGATGTAATCTGTAAGTGACCAAGCTGGGGTCACAGCAGTTTATTTCCCTGAGATTCTGAGCGTTGGTTCCTGTGATTTATTGTTCAGTCTGGAAATACTCAACAGCGTAAGAACTGACCCAGAGTTCCCAGAATTTCATGCTTATTTAATTGATGGATATGCTTAAATATTTAATTTTAAGTTTATGCCCGGCATGGAGTGTGCAAGTGTGCTTGGCAAGGCTTTTAATTTTAGCTGTAGAACTCTCCAATACTTTCTAAAGCATGGATACCTCGTAATTAAGGAAGGAGAGATTTTGGTGTCAGGAAAGCTGGGAGGGAACGTTCTTGAGCCAAATCATGTCAAACTCCAAAGTGATTATAAAAGACCTACAGGCCTTATTCAGCAAACATCAGTGTTGCAGATATTTCTTCTTAGATCTTTCTCTGTGTTACTTTTCCATGAGAAAAAGTGTTTAGCTTAGGGAGCAGAAAACACAGAGTGATGTGATGGAGTGGGACTTAAATCCAAAATGTTGGCTTATCCCAAAAGCACTCTGCTTAAAGCAGCTGCATGTTGTTCTTTCTTAGAGTGAGTTGTCAGGTCTGCTTGTAAAAATGAAGCACGTGTTTTGCTTCTTCCATAAAGTACTGCTTTTGGACCAGGGAAAACAGGGGAGTAATATCAGTGGTTAGTAAATGTATACGTGTATAGATCTGTGGGCTTCAGTGGATGCTTTGGCTGTCAGCCTCTCCTAGCACATGGGAGGCAGTTTTGAGATAACCAAATGCAGCCCAGGCTTCATTCCGTTCTCTGCTGACATCATGCCCACGTTGTGGCTGTGCGTGAGGTTCAAGTCAGGACACAGCCTAAACCCAGGTCACCTGCAGCACACATTTGAGACCTTAAACTTAGCTCCATTTGTTTTTTGCTGATTCTCACAGCTTTTTCCTCTGGAATTGCTGAACTGTTACATAAAAATAGTGAAATGAATTCTGTTTTAATTGTGGCGATTCAATGGTGTATCTGGTATTTTATACTCTGAATAGAACTGATACTGCAAGGGGGCTTATTATAATCATAAGTAGTACTGAAAAATGCTTGAACATCAGGATAATACTGTAATCACTTTGACAAGGGAAATGTTTTAAGGCAAAGGAGAACTTGTGCTTTGGTGCTGTGCTGCATTTTCAGAACGCTGATTCCTGTATTACCCAGATGGAATCTGGTTAGGAAATGGGACTTCTGCTTCAATGGGTGGATGTCACCTACTCCTTTATCTCATCTAGCAGAAGTTAAAGCTTAGTTTCTTCTTTTTCCTAGTAGGTGCTTTTATAGGCTGATCACAAGAGCTTCAAAACCAGAAGGTGGTGTTGGTGTTATAAATGAACACACTGACTGAAAGCTGAAGTGAGGCAAAGTCAGGTTAGAAATGAGTGCAGCTTTGGAGGTGAGGTATCTGGCCACTGGCACAGCTCTTTACGTTCTGGTGCCCTCTTCAGAGAGAATGACATGTAGAAGTGTTATTCCTAACCAGTAAGAATTAAGATAGGAATAATTTATTTTACATAGTGCTTAATGCAGTATGCATTGTTTGTAAGTCAAAGCATCTGTTTGGACCTCAATGCATACTAGATCCAGAAAGCTGATTCTTCAGTTTTTTACTCTAGTCTTTCTGGTCATCACTGACAACAATGCAATATGGATATCTTTACGCATTAATTACTATTGTTTTAATGTCTACCTTTGGCAGTTCTGAGATTTGGATGAGTACACTTCTTCATGCACTGTTTAGTAAGTTCTGAAGACCATGTGGAAGAGAAGGCTACTCTGTGAGCATGACCTAACCTGTAGCTTGCATCATCAATGCCAAGAATTGATAGGTGGACAGTTGGACTGGATGATCTGGTAGGAATTTCCCAACCTTGGTGATTCTGTGAATGAATATATTTAGAAAATATGTTCTTCTGTCTTGGCAATTAAAGCAAACTCCATTTTGCAAGTATGGTTAAGACTGAAGAGACCACTGCTGTTTTAGTCTTCATCTTGTTGTGAAGCAATCCATCTTACAGTTCTTGAGCAAGTTGCACTTAGTGGATTTCATAGGCATTCCTCATTTTGATAACTTCACACTTGACCTTGTGTGAAAGACTGGATGGACTTAATCTTCCTGTTTTGAAGAGCTCCTGAATTTTCATAGTGTTTTTATTACGCTCTGTGTAGGAAGCATTAAGTACTTTGTACTTTCATAAGGCTGGACAGGAATGCTATCAAAGTAAGAGGAAAAATGGATACAGAGGGAACGTATTGAAGAATGCATTTTAGAAGTAAAGGGGAGGGTGAGGGTGACAGTTCTGTACTTCTTTCTCTCCGTCTGGTGTGCTGTGGGAAGTGATCAGGATGTTTTGAGTCACTTTCAAGAACGTATTGTAAAATTTGCATTAACCAAGAGGTAGCAACACTTTTTTAATAAGTCTAAATCAGTAAACTGCTTCCTGGTGTTCAGTGTTGGAGGGATCAGAGGCAGTCAGCAGAGCTGATAGCAGTTTGAAGTACTCACCTCAAGTGGCAGTTGTGTTCTGAAGACGTTAGGATCTGCCTTTGGGGTTATGTGTTTGTTCTGGAATATGGCTGATCCTGCTTTCTGAGCTTCCAGTCGCCCACGATTCAGGACATGTAGAAGAGCCCTTGAGACTTGGGAGATGCATGATCTTCTGGCTGGACTTCTGATAATGTAGCAGGGTCTGAAATGCAAATAGCTTTAGTTCTTTCCCTCCAGCTTCACAAGTCATGCTGGGCAGCCTGGGCGCTGAGCTGCCTTTTGAGGCCCTTTTTTCAGAGAGCTGCAGTCATTCCTGCAATTGGACACCTGCTTTACTTGAAGTATGCCCAACTGCCAGGTGGAGTTACAGCAGGCTTCGAGTTGAGTGTCTGTGTAAATGATTGTATGTGTGGAGTGGAAGTTGACCCGTAGTGCTGCCACAGCACTGGGAGGAGTGAGATAAGAGGTGGGGAGCTTTGAACTCGGGAGGAAAGGCCAAGGCATAAGGTGTAATCAGTTGGGATCTTGGTGAGGAAATGTTTCATCTCCTTGTAAGCACCTAGCAGAACTCAGTGATTTCAGATGTTAAACTGGCCATGTTTTGAGTGAAGTTGTGTCAATTGTTTCAAATAATTGACATAACTTTGTTTATATCACAACTAAACGTGACTTCAGTTTCTGTCAAGGGTAGAAACTGTAAATTGTGTGCTTCAACATAGACTTGCACAGTTAAGTGGGTTTTTTTTTTTTAACACACTTCTCCTCTTGCATTTCTTTGTAAGCAGAAGCTCAATATTAATGCTGGAGCAGTATTCTGTGCAGGAACAAAAAGGATTCTGTGAATAAAACCAGTGATTTGAAACAAACCCTGCTCCGACTCTTCCAGCAGCAGTGCTTTTTATAGCTGTAGGGGCTGTGTTCTCAGTTGCTAAGTATTTGGCTAAACCATGCTTCAACAATATGCATCCGGATGATTTTGGAAGCAGCTTGCTTGATTCTCTGGAGCTGCTGTAGAAATCAAGGGACTGTTTTGGATTCATTTTTTTTTTAAACAATTGATGAAATTCCTTCTGCAACTGGCTTGAGCTTTTAGACTTAATGCTGTGAGCTGGTAGTTTTGTTATACCCAGACTGTGGTAGCTCTTCATTAAACAACACAAATACATTTCTCCCGATTTCTTGTTGTCTTTCAAATTACAGCTTTGGGTAATACCTCTGACCCTGTGCTCTAAAATATAACTGAGCAACAAAACAAACAGCATGAAAACAACAGGAGATGAATTTCTGTGTTCAAGTATGTGGAAAACAGCCGCCTGCTTATAGATGCAATCTGCAACAAACTGCTCACAAAAAACTTCCTGTGGGTTCCTATCTACTGCAGGATAATTTTCTGTATAGTTTCTCTTATGCTCATAACAGAGTGTTCAAGTTGGTACGTGGCTCAGAGCGGTAGCTAATATTTTGCAGAGAGCTTCTCAGAATAGTTCCATCATTGATCCTGATGTAAAGCTTTCCTGCCTATTGGAAATACCTGGAATGTTTTACTACCACCTTCTAAATGGAGATGGTAGGGGAATGTCTGCTCTTAAGCTGCTGAGGTAAACAGTGCTGATGATCGAGGCGGCCGATGATGCTGAGGAGTAGCTTTCATTGAAATATCACTGCTTGAATATTGGTAGGAGTGCAAAAAAATGTGTACCCGGGCTGATGGGCATTGCATCCCATTGCACTGAGGTCTCAGCCTGTTGTTCAGTGATAGCTGAAAGGCAGCTGCCATTACATGTCTGCATATAAACCTCCTCATGACATCAGGAGAGTCTATTGAATGCTTTGGCCATTTTTGGCTGAGGTCACTGTTTGTCTAATGCTATTTTCTCTTGCTGCTCAAGGGCATGGTGGCTTAAATTAGTTTTCACATGCTATAATGATACAAAAAGACAATTTGTGTCTATTTATGGGATCCCTTCATATACACATGCTCACCCAAGGACATGTCTCGCTCCTCAAGCAGAGCTATTCCATCTTTGCTGCTTTTACTGATTTGGGGGCTTTTTTGACCTTAGGAAAAGTCACGTGCTGCAAGTTTACTTAATGTTCAAAGCAGCACTTAATCCTCTTCAGCATTTTGTTCCTTAGCTTTCCTGTCTGAGCAAGTGTATGCTGCAAGGCTGTAACACCACTGCTGCCTTCTCATGGCATTATTTGTTAATGTTCATTATTGCTGTCAGTTGCATAAGCAGTTCCTGCAGGAATTGCAGCTTGGTTTAATTTTACTGCAGGGACGCAGAGTCTATTTACTGAGAAAATCGTCTCTCATTAGCTAGTGTGAAGTGTTCTCCCCCCTGTCATTGTGCATTGTTTTATAATAATAATAATAAAAATAATTTAACACTTTAATTGTGCTGGTAAATTATGTTAGGGGTATGTTTGACTGTGTATCTATTAGAACTAAATAGCACCGCTTTAGTTCTTCCACTTCTCTTAAAAACCAGGAAAAACAGGATGAGAGAAGGTAGAACGGTGGAAGAATCAGTTCTGGGATGCTGAAGATGTGGGAGCAGAACTCTGCCTCTGGAGGAGTGTGCTGTTACCTCCTGCACCACGTGCTGCCTTGCTGTCTCAAGTGCTGCAGGAGCTGCAGGAGGGGTCTTTTGTGCCCTTTGTTTAATTGTAGGCTGTTGTGCTCCACAAAACAGAAACATCTAACGAATAAACACAGCACAGAGTTCTGCCAAATTTTGCAGGGCTTTGGTCTGGGGTGTATTTAATACAGCTGTACTACTTAAGGTTGGTGTGTGATCTGAATTTAGCTTCTAACTCGAACAAGTCTGGCAGTATTTGAAGTATAACACAGAAGAAGCAGATCTGCAGAAACAGTGTCCAAATAAACAAACATGGGTCGTGTTCTGATCTGTGGAGAATAGAAAACTGACTTTGTGTAAAGAAAACAACTTGTTAGGTCAGCCTTCCTGAGAAGGGGACTTGATTCTTACCTTAGCATTAAATCTGGTTATTATTTAATTGTATTCTGAAATTGATGTCTTGCAAGGATGTTCTCCCTCTGCTGTCATGTTATGGTCATGTGATGAGAGAACCAGTAGTGATTTATGGAATGCTTTGTTGAAATTAAGTAGAGGTAGAGATTTTGAAGACAAATTTAATTTGCCAAAGTATATTGGCAACTCGTAAAAGTAGGGTATTACAAGCCACAGAAGCAATAAGCAGCTGGTAGTAACCGTGGTCATTGGAGCAGTTACTGCAAAATCACCTTCCTGGCTGATAGAGCTAATCTACATTTGGTTAGAAATCTCTCAAATAACTGAATTGGAACTTTGCCTTACTCATTTCTTTGCAGTTGGAGACAAGGTTCCTGCTGATATAAGAATCACTTCTATCAAATCTACAACTCTAAGGGTAGATCAGTCCATTCTCACAGGTATGAGTTGTGACTTTTGGATTATTATGCATACATTGGAAGTGCCTTTTAACTGCTTCAGAATATGTGACAGACCAGTCTGTAGCTATACCAGTACTATATTTAAGTGCAGCGAATTTCTAACGTAGTTAGTTAAATCTTAGTGGTTGAATATGTTGACTTTGTCATTCGTGTTCACCTTACTGAGATGAATATTCTTCCTGAGACTTGTAGTGCTTTCTTTAGTCAAGAGATAATGGAAACCTGGGGGGTGGGGAGGGAATAATTTCTATTCAAGTTTGTGTTCTACATTGAATGCCTTGCTGCTCTTACTAAATGTCTTCTCTAACACGTGTTTTCTTGCACAAGAGAGTGTAACATTTAAAATACAGGCAGTTTTTAAACTACTGTTTCTAAAGCCTTATTTGATGAAATGCTGTGCACGCATGTTCATGTGTTTTCTGATGCAGGCTGAAATGCAGGAGCTATATTTAGAGCACTTTTCAGATTACTTGAAAACAAAACAAAGTAGCAGTACTACTGAATATAGGAAAGAAGCTAGGAATCAATCAGCCAGGCATGCTAGTGCAGCCTTCTCTCAGCTGGAACATGAAGATCTGTCTGCCAGTTTTGGTAACATAAATAGTAAATGTCAACTAGCCGTGAATTTTCAAGCAGTACATTATTCATCACAAAACAATATTCTTGATCTGTCTTGAAACAGGCTGCACATTTTCTTACTATGGATCTTGACTAGTGTAACAGTGATCAAGCTTGCTTATATTTAGCATAAGTATGGAGTGCCTGCATTTTCTTACAAAAAAGTAGTGCATCAGTCACTGAGTTTCCACCCTTCTGAAATCTGATGGGTAGTAATTGGCATCTGCTTTTACTGAAAAGAAACCTTTTTTTTTTTTCTTTTACTGTATGCCATGTGCATGAGAAATGATGCACTGGAGGCGTTAATGGAAGAGGTTTCTGAAGACTTGCATCTAAAGGAAGTGACTGAGATGCATCTGTTGTTGAAAAAATAAGAATAAAAATCTTAAAGTCTGGCAATGAATACATAACTACTATTGTAATTATTTAAATGAGAACATAACTCAATACAAAGAGAACAGAAAAGCTTGTGGCTGTGTGAGAAGCACACAGAACAACGCTGAAGTAGAAACTTGTTTGTGAAGTAAGGATGAGAGGTCATCCTTCATGCAGTGGTTCCTGCTGCTTTAAAGTGCTGAGTGAATCATCTGCTGCTTATGTCCCTTGTGAGGGATACGATATGTGCTTTGTTGAGCCTAAACATATAAAATGTTTACTTACATCCTATCTAATTTTCATTAAAATACAGTTGTTAATCATTTCCTGTTTCACTTAAGCAGTCCATATCATTAGAAGAAAGCAGTTGGACATTGTAAGAATGTTTATATTGACTTTTGATTCCTTACAGTTTAAATGGTATATGTGTAATCTCTTAAGACTGTTGCCTTCCCTTTAGGTGAATCTGTGTCTGTTATTAAGCACACTGATCCTGTCCCAGATCCTCGTGCTGTAAACCAAGACAAGAAGAACATGCTTTTTTCTGTAAGTTTTCTGTGCAAGTTTAAAACGTAGTAGAAGTAATACTGAAGGTGGTAAACTAAAGCAAAGAGAACTCAAAGTGTGCACCTAAAGGCTGTGGGACTCCTTGCTCTGTTCTCTGTGCACATCTGTATGCACGTCTCCATGCGCATCAAACTGAATGAAATAAAGATTAGAAGTGGCTTCTAATAAAAGCTGTCCTTAGGGAGGGTTGTTGAGGCCAGTTTATATGAGGAAAGTAACTTTTGTCCTTTACTAGAAATATACTGAAGGACATACACTTTAAGGGGCTCCTAAACTACTTTTATAAAGTACCTGTTCTTAAGAGTGATAATAATGCTCACCTAAACTATGCTGTTGTGTAGCTGAAGTTGAGAACTAGCTTGCTTATTAGGGAAAGAAACTGTTGATTGAAATTTGTTCCGAGGAAGTGGTTGAATGCCTTTCAGATATTGAAATAACAATTCTTATTGTTGATGAACTCCTTGCAGAAAGCCAAACTGTTCTTACTCATCTTAAATGTTCACACACAGGGTCCCACAGAACACATGTATTACAGTAAATAACATTATTAGGATTGTGTTTTGCCAGATTAAAACAAACAAAAGCTCTTAAGATGCCAGTACTTACCAGCAGATGGATTTGTTTACACTACTTATAATAGATCAATGTTTGTTCATATTGACCCTAATTTTTTTAAATAGAAATCCTACACTGGAGTTTTCTTTTGTGTATACTGGGGGAATGTCATTCTTCCTGCTCCCCTCTTTCACAACTGAACTGAAACACAGCCTCTCTAGTCTGCCCTTGTAAACATTGCTGTTTGCCATTTGACTGCAAGCTTTTCTTCTCTTTCGTTTATGTCAGGGTACCAACATTGCTGCTGGTAAAGCTATGGGAGTGGTAATTGCAACAGGAGTCAACACCGAGATTGGCAAGATTCGTGATGAGATGGTGGCTACTGAACAAGAGAGAACCCCACTCCAACAAAAGCTGGATGAGTTTGGAGAGCAGCTGTCTAAAGTCATCTCACTGATCTGCATCGCTGTTTGGATAATAAACATCGGTCACTTCAATGATCCGGTTCATGGTGGCTCCTGGATTCGAGGTGCTATCTATTACTTTAAGATTGCTGTTGCTCTTGCTGTTGCTGCTATTCCTGAGGGCCTGCCTGCTGTTATTACCACCTGCTTGGCTCTTGGAACCCGCAGAATGGCCAAGAAGAATGCAATTGTTAGAAGCCTTCCCTCCGTGGAAACCTTGGGTTGTACCTCAGTTATTTGTTCTGACAAGACTGGTACTCTGACCACCAATCAGATGTCAGTCTGCAGGGTACGTTGAAATGACTCGCTCATTTTTTCTCTTCAGCTACTCTGAATAGTCAGCATTACTTGAATTCTTCTGATGGTGAGGTCTTTGGTTCTCATATCATCAAAATCTGCTTTTATTTTCCTAAGATAAGCTTCTACGTTGATGTCAGATTTCCAGTGTAGAGGACTGAAGGCTTTTATTTCCTTCCCTTACTTAGTCATGGCCAAAAATAGCTGCACCCCCATTTGGTGTAAGGGACAGTTGTTTACAAGCAGCTTTCCATTGGCTGGCTGTAAGCAGTTCAGTCTCCTGGTGATGATTTACTCTAGTTTGTCCTGTTTCAGAAAGATGGGGTGGGGTATGTTGTAAGCATAAATAACATTTATCTATGTACGAAGATGTCAAGAAAAAGCGAAAGCCTTGCTGGCAGTAACTTGGATAGTCTGAGGTATTTTCACTACTGAACGTTCCCACCTTCCTTTGGTTACCTTCTCTAGCCACTATTGCTCTGATGTGCTTTGTTTCTCAACATGCAGTGTTGTCTGGTTAATCTTGGCACTGCAAGTGATGCCATCATCTGCATTGCCATGGTCATATTCAGTGTATGGCATGTTTTTATGTTAGCATAATGCTGGTGTGCCCACTTCCCTTTCTCCCAAGTATTCCTTCTTGTGCCGATTAGTTCAGGGTTTTTGTAGCTTTTGTAGCTACTCACTTCATGACATGCATGTTCTGTTCCCATTTTCTGTGTATCCCACATACTTGATACTCTTCACAGGAATTTTATGGAGGAAACACTGTTCTTTTAATAATTGTGGATGTTCAGCAACATAGCAACTGGTATCAAATGTTTGGTCAGGGTTATTACATGGGGTTAGAATTCCAAATGCATAAACATTGAGCGTTACAGACTGGTGTCTTTGGCAAGTCTGAATTTATTCTCATGTGATTGTTGGCTTCTTCTTTTTAACTGGCAGTTGACTTGTTCTACTTGCTTAAGTATTTTAGTATTTATACCTAGGAAACACAAAGCAGCTGCTCATCAGTATTCCAGAGGAGGTTACTTGCAGTAGAGTTGCATAACTGCCCTAGTCTTTGCGGAGGTTTTTTTATCACCAAATGAATGCTGCCAAAAAGGAAGATGCCAAAAGCAGAAGGCTTCATGGTAAACTCATCAGTTACGATCCTTCAGATGTGTTTACTTAAAAGCTGCAAATGCTCCTTACATTCGGGGGGCTGAATACTCCAGTTCTTGTGCCTTGCTACTTGTTGGATCCTCGTTATTCTGTAGCTGTCTCAAGTTGAACTTAATTGTGAAGTTTTGCAAAACATGGCCAAATCCCAGTAACCTGTAGACAGTACGTGGATTCATGGTTTCTCTTGAAGCAGTTGGCTTGTCTAAGTTGTGAAGAAGAATTTTGACAGTAGTAACTCACTTTGCAGTTTTGTTTTTCGTGATATTAAATAATATCCTAAATACTTCAGTCAGAAGGGAAAGGAGAAGATTTGAGGTCTTGTTTTCATGTCCTGACCTGTCCTGTCAGGCAGGAATGCAGTTATTCTGCCTTGTGGCCTCTTAAATCATCAGCTTATTGGGTTTTTGGTTTTTAAAATGACTTGAAAGAGTGTGAGGACTCCAGACATTGATGAAGACCACGTGTGCATCAGCTAAATGTTAAGCTGTGTTTTGCAAAAATGCATCCCTAAAAAATAAGGCAAGGTAACGAGGGCAAAGCGAGATGGTGCTCAAGTATGGTTTGGCAAAATGGCTCATACCAAAAAGCCAGTAAGAAACTGTATGGAGGTGTATTTTATCTCTGCTGCCACTCCAGCTAGACCTGGTAGAGTACCAGCATGTTTTTATCTTCGCTTGCCCAGGTTTGAGTCTGCCTGCAGCTCAGAGTACGGATGCATCCTTTCAATCAGTAGTATTCATTTGAAGATAACTTCTTCCTGTGCTCCTGGGCACTCGAGCTGTCTGAATGTTTCACTTCTATCAGTGCACTGGGTATTAAAGGACTTAGCAAGAACCAGGATGGAAAATGCTTTCAGTGGTATTAAGGGAAACTCACTGTATTTCAGCTCTTGGCTTCTACCTCTGAAAGCTTCTGCTATCTGTAGATGCTTTGTGTTTTTGCTGTGGCAAGAATTTCCAAGCTGTCCTGCGCTGCTTTTGACTGGAACTCTTTTAAACGTATGTGTAAGAATTAACTCGCAAGTTTGAGGCCTAGGAGGCATGGCCAGGATGATGAGCTTAATTATCAGTCGATACTGAGTGTACACAGCATCTGGTTTTCAACTTTTTGGTCTCCTTGTGCCTCCATTCACTTCTCAAATGCGATCCGTTAGGCAGAAGTGCTGATCTCTGTGCATTAGGGATAGGGATGTTCACATATGCGTAGGATCTAAGTCTGGTTTTGTCTAGTTTGCATATTGAACACAGAGTTGTTTCTTGTACCTGCTTGCTTCAGGCCTTTTTAAATCTTGTGTATTAATGACTGCTGAAAGGCAATAATGCCTCTTACTCTAATTGCAGATGTTTATCCTGGACAAAGTGGAAGGAGATAGCTGTTCTCTGAATGAATTTACTGTAACTGGTTCGACATACGCTCCTATGGGAGAAGTGTAAGTGTTGCTGAAGTTAAATATTTGTCTGTTTATTCATTGGCTATTGCTTTAGACTTGGAAAGTTGAGGCATAGTATATTTGTTAATACATGGAAGCTCAAGCAGTGAGAATGCCTGCTGAAGGGTTGGGGAAACATAATTAGCAGTAAGATGCAGCTAAATTCTAGGAAAGTGAACCTTCATGAAACTTTTATATACTCCAATATTGCAGCTTTCCATTTCTAAGAAGGAGTTAGGGATAGACTGAGACAACTTTGAGGGTCCTTAGGGTTCTGCTTTTGGAAGGCAGGCCTCTCCATTGGTTCTTACTGCTCCTTTTGTTTGGCCAGTCTGTAATGTTTTTAATTTTATCACCTCAGTTTAACAGAATTCTACTATGTGTGAAGTGGAATTGGATTCAGTTATTTTTAAGCATCTCAAGCTTGTGGAATTTCAGATGCAGGCCTCTGACTTGGTGCAGTCTTCACCAATCTCAGTAGCAATTATCTCTCTTTAATTTTCATAGCAGTTAAGACCGTAATGTTCTCAGCAGCTGGAAATCTTAATTCCCCAAATCTTTTTTTGTTTCAAAGCTAATTGCTGTCAAAAGCTTATGCTGTCATTTCAGTAGACAGAATTAGACAAGGTGACATTCTAGATCTTGTAAGACATCTAGCTGTTGTGCTTTAACTGGTCTCTCAAAAACTGTGGGTAAGTAAAATAATACAATTCATTGAGGTGGCAGATGCTGATTACAAGAAGACATTGGTGTATGTTAATGTTCTGTTTTCAATTGCTGGGACTGGGGCTGTGGACAAGGACGTTAAGAGCATTGCATTCGTGTACTTAAAGAACACCCTGTGAAAGGGAAATTCACCACCATGAGTTGTTTTTTGGCATGGGATAGTGAGTAGCTGGGTTCTCAAACCAAGTAAAAGAGTTAAGAGCTTGAAGGTACTGAATTCTCCTTGTGGCTGTAGGATTGGATGCAAAATGGGACTTTAAAGGCCAAAATGGTTTTGAAAATGCATTTTGTTTGTAGGCTGTATTATGCAATGCTGAAATTCATTTGCAGTACTACAAGAGGCTGAACAAAAGCTTACATAATCAGATGTCATAGGCAATGTTAAGCTCTCTTAGGGGGTAGTCATCCACTTTTTTCTATTATCAGACACTTTTCTTCTCCTTGAGGGTTTCAATGAGAGGTGTTGCATGAGAGCTGTGGCTTGCTGGTTTTGTTAGTAGAAAAAATAACAGCACTGGATTCTTTTGTAGAGTAAGCATAAAAGAACCATAAGTGTGCTGTTGTTTGAGGAAACAAATTCATTTATTATCCATCTCTTTCTAAATGTGAAAGCAGAGAAGTTGCTTTTTTTTAATTTGTGATCCCTAAGTGGTGTATTAGTTTGGGATGTTCAGCAGAACTTTCTGGTGGGATTTGTATTGTGAAATGACTTAGCTTTTCATTGGTTTAGAAGATTCAATGAGCACAGATTAATTTTTAAGAAATGACAAAGTATGAATGTACTTCAATGCTTGCCCAGTTGGTGCATAGCAGTAAATATGCAGAATCTGCAGTAATGCTAAGGAAAGTAAGGTCCTAATGTATCCAGCTACATCCTTCTCCTTGGAACTCCCCTCCAAGTCATGTGTGCTCAAATACTGATTCCATATTCTGCTATCACCAAGCTTTTTGTGTGTCTCGTTGCTGAATGACGGCCCCCAGCGGAAGTTAGGTTTTGCAGTTCAGGTAGTAATTCCATCAGTAATCATGTTCTGTGATGTCTGGTCTAAAATTCAGATTTTGCAGATCAAATGTGCTTTTCTATGGTATTTCTATTGATACCATGTTCTCCTGAAGGGTATTTGGATTCCCTGGTCAGCTCTATAGTTCCGAGTCCTTAGTTACTAAGCATAGTACTAAATGACAATACAGTGAGGGCTTAAAGAGGGGGAAAAAGAATGAAATGCTGCTGCTAAATAACAAACACAATTTCCTACTTTTTTTTTCCTTTGGAAAGGCATAAAGATGACAAACTTATTAAATGCAGTCAATATGATGGCCTTGTGGAACTGGCAACGATCTGTGCGCTCTGTAATGATTCCTCCTTGGATTACAATGAGGTAAGTACATATCCTGGGACAGGGGAGAGTGAGAATGAGGATAGGTGTTTGTTCTCATCTGTCTGTGTAATGCCTTTCAGTGGTAAATCCCCTTCTATTCAAGGAATGGTATTTAGGCCCTCTTAAGTATTAATTCAGGGAATGGCTTGTTCGTTGAACACTGGGAAAGCTTAAGCCAGGCAGTAAGCATAATCTGGAACTTGGAGCTCCCTTGTTATGTATGGTGCTCTGCCACTTCGTTGCTTTACCTCACCTCCTCAAGGTTGCTATGTAATGACTTAAACGCTTAATAAAATACTAACATCCTTCTCAGCTCGTATTAAGAGGAAAATCTGGAAATATTCTACAAATTACACTTCAGGGTTGCTTTTTAAACATAGTTCTGTTTGTTTTGTAAGCTATAGTAAGGTTGGTTTTTTTCCCAGCTGTGAAACTTAAATTTTGTCTCTGGTAGATTCTGATTGAGGCTTAAAATCTCTTGTGTTTTTGTTTGCTCTGTGTTATCTAAAGGCTAAGGGAGTATATGAAAAAGTTGGGGAAGCCACAGAAACAGCACTTACCTGTCTGGTTGAAAAGATGAATGTATTTGACACAGACCTGAAAGGACTTTCTCGAATTGAACGTGCAAATGCTTGCAACTCGGTCAGTACCCATATCTGGAATTCACCAGGGAGTGAGTTTTGTAATATGTATTGCCTAAATGTATTGCTATGCTGCTCTTTTTACAAGGTGATAAAACAACTTATGAAGAAGGAATTCACTCTGGAATTCTCAAGAGACAGAAAATCGATGTCTGTCTATTGCACACCCAACAAACCGAGCCGCACGTCCATGAGCAAGATGTTTGTTAAGGTGGGTTTGTGCTGGACAAGTGCAGCTGGAGGGTGGCTGCAAAGGTGACATAACACTAAACGTTGTGACAGAAAACATTTCAGCTTGAAAATGGAGAAACTTCAGTAATTTGAGCAAATGTTGTGGTGGATTTATTAAACTAAGGCTTTCTTTCCTTGTTTTGCCTCTGCAAGGGTGCTCCTGAAGGTGTAATCGATAGATGTACACACGTCCGTGTTGGAAATGCTAAGATACCATTATCCTCAGGGATCAAGCAGAAAATAATGTCTGTTATTAGAGAGTGGGGAACTGGTAGAGACACACTGCGTTGTTTGGCTCTGGCAACCCATGACAATCCTCCTAGGAAAGAAGAAATGAATCTTGAGGACTCCTCAAACTTCATTAACTATGAGGTAAGTTTCAGTAAAGGACTGTTTATAACACTTCTCCCTCTCCTAAAGTGGGGAATGGTGACTCTTTGTTTTATTGTTTCTTGAGGAAGTTATGGCTGAGATTTTTGTCTTACGAGATGTTTTTGATGCCAGACAATGGTTAGCCACATCTGTGGAGGAAATTGTCAGTTTGAGAGAAGACTATATGTGGCTCTGAAGAAATTCAGAGGATAAAATTCAGAAATATTCCATGGTTTATGATAATTGCCTCCACCTCCTAATTTGTTCCCCTAGCTTATTTGAGGTTTAAATGAAAAAACACTTGGTTCTTGGTTGCTGGTTGTATGTGCTGCTGCCAAGCTACAAATGTAAGAAACCAGCTATGCTGCCACCTGCAAGTTGTGCTGTTTTGCATGTACACATACAGTTCTTAAGGTTGTAGCACTGTAAACTAATTGCAGAGGCTGAGTCTGGAAAAGTCTTCTAAGAACCACGTTGTGGTTTCAGCTTTAAAGTTTCTGAGTTTGACACTGCTCAACTGCAAAAGGCCCCTTTGGGGATTTTGTGGGGGAACCGAACTGCCATTTTGTGCTCTGAGGATCAGGTTTACTTCCCCTCCTCCATACTGTCAGCTGCAAAAGCTCTGTTATTACCCTGGCTACTGTAATTTTCCAATGGAACCTGCATCTGGGACTTGGAGTGGGTGGGTGGCAGGGGAATGACAGCAGTTGCATGAGTTTTGTCTTGGGCACTGTGCTCTTGAACCGATAACAAGAAAGACTTGACTGTTTGCAAGTGGAATCTGCATGATTGACAATTAGATCGTGCTCTAGATAACTAAAAGAGCATATTTGAAGCAAGATTTGGAACTACAGATTGTCATTGCAGTGTGTGGTTGTACTTCAGGAATTAACTGTGTCTTTTTTTAGACCCCTCATGCAGCATTGTGATTCCAAAAACATCAACTGCTACATTACCTTCTCTTATTAATCTGCTTGTCGATGTGACCTTTCAGTTCTTCTCCCACTGTTTGGATTCATTGTCAGTGCTAAAGTGCTGTGAAAATTTAGTAGGGTGAAGCAGAACCTCTCAGAAGTGACTTGGAAGGACTTTGGTGGTTACATCACATGTAATACACTGGCTTTTACTAAATGTCAGGATGATATAGGCTTCAGTGTGTGATTGTTCAGTGTAAAATCACAGGGTATGGTGGACTGGGAGCAAACACTGAGGTCACTGTGCTGAGATGTTACTCCCATGCTGAACAGACGTGATTATTTTGGTAATGTCAGATGAAAAGTCTACAGGATTTTGTGCTGAAACTCAGTGGTGTGTTGTTTCAGACCAATCTGACCTTTGTGGGCTGCGTGGGAATGCTGGATCCCCCAAGAATTGAAGTAGCTTCCTCTATAAAGCTGTGTAAGCAAGCTGGCATTAGAGTGATTATGATAACCGGGGACAATAAAGGCACAGCAGTGGCCATTTGCCGACGCATCGGCATCTTTGTGGAAGATGAAGATGTTTCTACCAAAGCTTTCACCGGCCGTGAATTCGACGAGCTCTCACTCGCTGCCCAGAGAGATGCTTGCCACCATGCGCGCTGCTTTGCCCGCGTGGAGCCTTCTCACAAGTCAAAAATTGTTGAGTTCCTTCAGTCTTTTGACGAGATTACAGCTATGGTGAGTAATGGCACTTTTCACGTGGTTTGAAAGGCAGTGCTGTTCTTAAACCCAGATTTCACCATGGCAAACTCGTGCCTCCTTCTGAGATTCTGCTTTTTCCTGAATTCTGTCTCAGAATGGTTCTGCCCTTAAGTGATGTTTAGAGATCCAGGATACACAATGTCAAATTCCTGTCCTGTGTGCAAGTAAATATTTTCTCTGAACTTCTTGTTCTAGACTGGTGATGGTGTCAATGATGCCCCTGCGTTGAAGAAAGCAGAAATTGGAATTGCTATGGGCTCTGGTACTGCAGTGGCTAAAACTGCTTCTGAAATGGTTTTAGCAGATGATAACTTTTCAACTATTGTAGCTGCTGTGGAAGAAGGACGTGCAATTTACAACAACATGAAGCAGTTCATCCGTTACTTGATTTCTTCCAATGTTGGAGAAGTTGTTTGGTAAGTTCAGCGTGTTTTCTTTGGACTGGAATAGTGATGATGGATTTGTCTTTCCTTACTCATTCTGGTATTTCTCACCAAAACCAGAGAAACAGGCTGTCCAGGCAGTGGCTCACTGTGACTGTACAGTGGAGTCTGCATACTTCTAAGGTCCCTAATATTTTCTGGAGAATTTCAGTATATTGAAAAAACATAAGCATAGAGTTGCATATAATGTTCTAGCTCAGTAGGTGACCAAGTGCTGTACGGTTATTTCTGTGTTTGAAGTGCATCTTTGTGAAACTTAATTTTAAAAATTGGAAAGTAATAACTTCTCAAAAGAAGATTTGTTATTTCCTGTAACTTTGCCACGTGTGTAACTTAAATCTTTCTGTAACTTCAACCTCAAGTTTCAGAGGAACGTGTCTTATGTTGGGGAGGAGTGTTGCCTCAGTGCCACAGAATACATTTCTGGTAACAGAATGCAGATATTGGTCCCCTAACAGTTTCTTATATCAAAGCATACCTTCTCCGAGAGCCAAACACAATACAATGTTTCACTTGCCCTGTTTTTCTTGTAAGCTTTGGAGCTGTCCTTTGTGTGGCTTTTGCTGCAGGCCCTCTTTGTGTTCTTGGAGCTGTGGAAGTTAAATGCCCAGTACTTTTCTGGAGATGCTGATGGAAATCCAGCTGAATCGAGCTTAGTCATTTGAGCTGTAATAACATGATCTCTGCAGAAGCTTGTTTTGTAGGCAGTGGCTTGTAAGCTTACATAACTGCTTGGTTTTCTTGTAGCATCTTCTTGACAGCTGCTCTGGGTTTTCCTGAAGCTCTGATTCCTGTCCAGCTGTTATGGGTGAACCTTGTGACAGATGGGCTCCCTGCTACTGCTCTGGGCTTCAATCCTCCTGATCTGGATATCATGAACAAACCACCCCGCAACCCCAAGGAGCCACTGATCAGTGGGTGGCTCTTCTTCCGTTACCTGGCGATTGGATGTAAGTGGTCAGAGCTGCTTGGTTTTTTTGAAGGAAACTAAAGCATGTAGACTTCTTTTTTGTGATCCTCTTTGAAAGCAGCACCTTTATGCTCAAGTCTTCAAAGCTAGCAATAGATATTCCATGGAATTGGTTTTGTTTGCAAAGCAAACGTTCATTTTTTTGTGTATTTGCATGTGGTGCTGTGATAGAATGGTGAAAGTAGTGCTTTTTCTTTCTGTTGGTAACAGCAGAGGCATAAAAAGCCATAGTTGTGTGACGTAAGCCTGACACTTACTGCTTCATCAGAACCTTTTGATTTTTTGACAAGTGAGATCTTTTAATGGGATTCGTAGCACTGAAAAAAGCCCTTTGTTGTCCTTAAGGTTACGTTGGTGCTGCCACAGTGGGTGCTGCTGCTTGGTGGTTTATTGCTGCTGATGGTGGTCCAAGAGTTACCTTTTACCAGCTGGTATGCACTCTGTTTCACTTCTTGGAGGGGGTGAGGTGGGAGGGAAAGGACACTTATAATTTCTACTTGAAAGGACTGTAGAGAAACGCAGTATTGTGTAAAGAGGTTTTGTGTAATGGCTTTTTTTTCAAACTTGATTCATGTTCAGGCTTTGTTGTTGCGTTAGTCTTAATATCGAGCTGAAGGTTGGTGTGCCTAAACTTGTGAAGCATCTCAAGGACCAAGTGATGTCCTGTGAGTAGAGACTAACAGGAACGTTTCTAATGCTGTTGAACAGCTTTGGGGCTTTTTTTTTTTTTTGCTTTTAGTGTCATATGAGACACTGCTCCTGTACTTCAGCGCTTGCAGGATTCATGTTAGAAAGTTTTCTTAATACTGCTGACTTCCTGAGCCTGTTTTACATTCTGAAAGTTAAGCAGTAGAAATGAGTTCCCATTGTCCTGTTTCAGAGTCACTTTCTGCAGTGCAAAGAGGACAACCCAGACTTCTCTGGTGTCGACTGTGTGGTTTTTGAGTCTCCGTATCCAATGACAATGGCTCTTTCTGTACTTGTCACCATAGAGATGTGCAATGCCCTCAACAGGTTTGTATCTCCAAATCAAGAAGGAAAGCTTTTGCATAGCTTATCTGAAGTTGTACCTTCTGTGTAGCCCAGCTCTCTTAGTTTCTGGACTGCTCAACTGGTAAATATTGAGTCATGTTTTCTTTCCAATCCTGGTAGTGCAAACAAAATGACTCTCCCAGATAACACTTGAGACCTCTTATCTTAAGGTATATTGTTAAGCCTGCCAGTTCATTCTGGCATTTTAGTAAGCATGAGCAGCTGAAATATTTTCCATTATTTTTAATCTTAAGATTAATCAATCAGATTATCCCTCCTATGTTGGTATTAAGTGACACCAAGGAGAACTAAAATAAGAATATTGAAGATATGGAAAATAACTTTTCCTGCCCTAAGGGAGTGTGGGTTTAGCCAATTAATGTTAGATTATAAATGGAAACCACTAAATAGCACAGTGTCAAGGGTATATTTCTTCAAATAGCTTAGAGGTCAGTTAATTTTAAAAACAAACGAAATACAAGCGTACTGCAGTAGTCCTACATAATAAGACACTGATCTACATTGGATGTTCTGGATCTCAGGCTCTTCTGCAGCATAGCCTAAATGCAGACTGAATCTGAAAGCAGATTTTAAGAATAAGCATTACAAAGGTGCAAAGATCTGCCCCTCAGTGTGTGCAGTCTTTAACTGAGCTTTGAGGGAACAACTGGATAGGCAGGAAGGCTGTCGTGCTGTTGTACCCAGCATTTCCAGGATCAAAGTTGTAACCTACTTAAACAAAATCTGGTGTCCTCCTTTCCGTGGTGACTCGGATAAGTTGGACTTGCCACGCTGCTTCCTTTACAGCAGTCACTGATTGACTGAATTTCCTTTGGTGCCTTGTATGTACACACGTGAACCGTGTTTCTTTTGCAGTCTGTCAGAAAATCAGTCCCTAATGAGGATGCCCCCATGGGAGAATATCTGGCTGGTGGGAGCCATCTGCTTGTCCATGTCACTCCACTTCCTCATCCTCTATGTGGAACCACTGCCGGTGAGTGCTTCTGTTTGCATCCATCCCTGAGCTCAGAGATGGAGAGAGATCCTTGTGTGGAGCTTAAGGCAGGGACTGAGGTGAAGCAAAGCTGTAATGCTCGGCTGTTCTTTCAGATTATCTTCCAGATCACGCCTTTAAATGTGACGCAGTGGCTGATGGTACTGAAAATTTCACTACCTGTCATTCTGCTGGATGAAACACTTAAATATGTGGCCCGTAACTACCTGGAACCTGGTAAAGATAGTGTGCGGCCTGCCACCAAACCCTGTTCTTTGTCAGCATGCACCGAAGGAGTTTCCTGGCCCTTTGTGTTCATTACCCTGCCCTTGGTTATCTGGCTTTACAGCACAGACACTAACTTTAGTGATATGTTCTGGTCTTGACTGACATGGTGACAGTTTTACATTCAAAGAAAAAGTTTAACTTAATCAATTTTTTTTATTGTTTAGAGCAACTGTCTATTTCTGCTGAATTTTCACATGAACATATTTGCCGGTGATGGAGGTTTCATATTCTAGGTTTTGGTTGTTGTTTTTTTTTTTTTTTTTGCTTTTTCTTCAGTGGGGGCAATATATTCCTCTTTTATACACAGTTAAAGTGTCCATTGACATGTACAGAGAACTAACACTATTTTATGCAAATATTTTTTTGTAGATGAAAAGCATGTACAGCGTTCTGTTCAATAGTTCATTCACCATGTAAAAAAGAAACAAATTTCTTTTGAGCCAGCGGACACTATCAAACTAAATTGGCAGCAGATTTTAGGGAATGAATGTGTGTCGTCCAAAACTAAAAAGAAAACAAAAGCATGTAACTGTTTGTCTTCTGCATGGTCATCCAGACTTAATTTGTCATACGGTCAGATTTTATTTTATTCATAAGCCAAACTTTCTGCACTGGGTAGAGAGTGCTGCTGCCTTGGTCAGCATTTCTTCTCGTCTCCCCTCTTCCTGCTCCCTTGCTCTGGGTTCTTGACTGTCCTTGTTTACACCGGTTTCTGTATGAGGTATGCCTGATCTTGCTCGTGCAGAAAATGCCATTCCAGGTGCAGCCTGCTGGGGTTCTTCCATACTCAACACACACAGGTTTTTGTTTTTTTAAAAAGATTATTTATTTAAGTGTCTATTGTATTTTTATTGTGAGAGACCTTGTTTTGCCAGCGTTGCCCGTGATGCAGGGATAGGGAGGTCGACTTCAATCTAAACCAAGCCTTTTTAACCCACACAACCTGTTTTATTTCCAAAAGAGGGTTTCAGTTGATTTTTTTTTTTTTTTAATACCTTATGTGTCAGATTGTTTCTCCCCCACCATTTTTTAAGGTCAAAATTTGTAATAAGACCTGGAAAAATAACTTGCACTGCATAGCTAGAAATGGGATTGAGTACACTTAGGGCACTAATGATACGTCGTGGACATGGAGTTGCTCTGCTGGCCTGTTGTTAGCCTGACTTGAAGTAACAAGCTCGTGTGTGTTTTTTGTAAAATCTGTAAATAGCACATGACCAAATTGAACATATTGTATAGAACTATTTTTATTTGATGTGGCACTAACCACCTTCATTATTACGGTAAATGTTAAAGCATGTTTTCAAATTCAGTCCTGTACCAACAACGTGTAAGTCATTAACAGTCCTAACTGTGGTGTTTTTCTCCAATGCCTTCCAACTTTCATCGACTAAAGTGAGTATTTCTCTTCCATTTCACCATGCCAGTGGTGACTTGCTGTAAAATAGCGTATACTGTATTCATGTTGAAGAATAAATAGTAATTTCCTTCATTCCCATGCTGTGTTTTGTCAAATTCTGCTGTGCTACATTATTATCACCACTTTAGACTCTTGCCTTATGGTGTGCAGCTCTGCTTATTGATTCTGAAGGTAAAGAGCTTGCTTTTGTTTTGGCATATTTTAGATCTTACGCTGTAGCACTGAGCCTTAGCACCTCCATGATCTTAGCTTCTGCTCTTAAGTTGGAGATAAAACTGGATAAACCTCTTACTGAAGACAGTGACGGCTGTTTATAGGAGTTTTTTAGTGTCCAGATCCCTTGTGGTCAAATGCTGGCTTATCCTTAAGCTTTTTCCTGCTCTGAAATGTGGGAATCCCCTCAGAGCAGACTGGCCCATCTCTTCTAATTGCTAATCCCAGTGCTGGATGTGCAGGTGCTCCTCTTTGCAAAAACAGCTTGTTTCCAGAGCCTGGAAGCACTTTGAATCACAGTCACTCGATCAGACAAAAGAACAGGCTTGGCTTAACAGGATAGGCTTTGAAAATTGTACTGGGGTCGCTGTGCTTTTGTGGAGTAGCAGGTGCTGTGTTATCTTGTGTTGGCTTGACTTTAATAATCCAATTCAAACAGCTTTCTTATTCCTCACAGAGGAAAATGGTCGTTAAAAGCCATGTTCTGCTGGTGCCAGCTGGAATCCAGTGAGCACAGCTAATCCTTCAGGTTTCAGCCTTCAAATATACATGCTAACCCCCAAACACACAGAACCTGTTTGAAATCCCACTGCATTGTAAACACTTGCTGTTTGTAGAAATACTGACTTCCTTTCACTGATGCTGAAGTGACTTGGGGACACGGACCTGATAAAATAGGTGTTCTGCAGGACTGCAGGCACTGATCTCCCTTGAATGCTCCCTTCAGTGTGGCAGGAACCTGGATGTTGTGCATTACCATAAGGCCAGCACCAGTCAGGTGCTGTATCACTATTGAATGAGCAATAAGGCTTGCCTATTTCCTGAAACAGGAAACCAACAGGTCACATGCATCTATTTTGGTCTGAAGGAATCCTAAATCACAGGTGTTGTCATCATTGTTTTAAAGAACACTGGCAGGTGCTCCCAGCACGGTGCCCACGCTCCTGAGAATTCTGCTTCCTAATGCCTTTCTTCCTGTCTCTAAGAAGCTGAAGGGGAAAATGGCTGGAGAAATGAAATTTGGTCTTTCAACACCTTTTGCAGGATCTCTGTCTTACACACTCAGCTGTGTGTCGAAGACGAAGCTTGCTGAGAGCTCCCACAGCAATTAACTCGGGGTATCTCACTTGTATTTAGAGCCTTCTGTTGCTTGGAGTTTACCTTTGAGAGCTGGGCAGCTGGTGGGTCAACGTGGCATTTATCCCTCTGACGGCACCTGCAGCCTCAGGAGCCCAGTTCTGTTAGAATATTCCTAGCTTGTTCAGGCTGTCTTCATCTACCTGTGCTTTTTCTTGCCTTTCTCCTGCTCCTGTCTGGATTTCTGTGTGGAGCTGGAGCAGCAGGTTTCCCTGTGATCAGCACTTAATGCATTCAGTGGCAGTGTCACTCTGCTTTCAGTACTTGTGCTTTCCCAGTGTCGCTGCCAAAGATGGGTGCCAGGCTGACGTGGACTTAGCATAGATTTAGTAGCCAGCATCTCAAAACTAAAGTTTTTGCTCAATCTCCTTGTCCTGTATTTCTGGCCTCCTCACAGTACTGGGGTCACCTGGGGACAGGAATGGAATTCCTGGTGCAGTGTGAGCCCTGTGAGCGCGCTAACAGAAGCACTTATGTAGGTAGAAGAAACACAAAGGTATCTGTTTTATCTCACTCTATTTTTAGGTGACTTCCTACCTTTTGTTTCCCTGTGCTCTCATCTCACTGAGCTGCTTCATCTCTCAGTCTTCTGGATTCTGTAGCATTCTTAGTGCTGCTGTTCTTTTTTTTGGTGGGTGTGAGATTAGTATCCATTGTGACTGATGGTGCACGGAGCATCAGTGCTGCAGGCCTGTGCTGGGGGAGCAGTGGGTTTTGCTATGACAGCAGCTCCTCCTGAATTCAGTGTCCTGTGGGCTGGTCCAAATCAGAGCAAAGATGATGGTCAGGCAGCTGCAGTCATGTGTCAGCAGCGTGGAGACAAAAGCTTTTATCTTCCCCGTGCCCCGGGCTCTCTTGGCTTTCGCATGTGAGTGGTTCCAAGTCCCACTTCAGAGCTCCACAACTAGCTGTGCCTTTTTGTTGCCCAGGCACTGAAATTAGTTCATGGTTTTTGCCCAAAGCATTATTGCAAAAAAAAAACAACCCACCAACTCAGTATGAAAGAAGCTGCAGAAAAATACACACCAGTCTGTCAGAGTGCTGCGAAGCTTGTGGTTGTAAAGGGGCCATTCTGGAAAAAGCTAATGGTAAGAAAATGAGTTTTTAATCTGATGATAAAATGCAGTACAGCAGTCCTCTGTCACAGTTCCAAGAACACAGCTGATGCAAAGAATGTATCTGGTAGCTGCTTAAAGGCTGTTGAATTCGCTGAGATGAAGGGAGGTAAAACTGATACAAACCTGTCTGTCTCTTGCACCTGTCTTGTTTACCTCTTTGCACTTCTAACCATTAACTGTTTCCCTAATCTCTGCTATTTACATCCTTAATGACATTAATATCATGCATTCTCAAATCCTAGCAGGAGAACCTAAATTTTAGTGTTGAAGCAGAGTTTTGAAGAGCCAGCATTCAGTCCCAGGCAGTCAGATACACCCTCCTTGCTGACACAAGGCCAACCTGGTGCTGTGGTGCGGGGTGCAGTACGCCCGGAGCTGGGTTGTACTTCTACCCTTTGCCTACACATTAATCTGCTTAGTTAATGACTTCTTTAAAGCTTTCCTACTGCTTCACAGAACGAGCTGCCAAGCTTGAAAGAGGGACATTGTTAGGTCACTCCTGGGCTGAATTTGCAATATAATGTCTCAATTAGGGGGGGGGGAAAAAAACAACACCTTGAAGGTATTTTTAGACTGGGGGAGAAAAAAGCTCCGACTGTGTAATGGGAGAACTTGGAAGTAAGAAGTGAAGCGAGACGGGAGGCAGGGAAGCACAGGAGCTCTTCAAACGCCCCTGACTTCCCTTTGCGGCCTTTGGCAGGGAGTGCTGCCCTGTGCTGCTGATAAAGGCGGCTCTGCTGCGTTCAGGAGAGCTGAGTGGTGCTCCAGAACGCCCCGGCTTTCAGAACCAAGTAACCTGAGAGTGTCCCTTCAATGACAGAGCAGTTGGTTATCAGACTTAACATTCCTTTTTCTGTCACTGTAGATCTTAGTCTTGCTTTTAGAACGGTACTTAGCATTCATCCTTTCATTAACTGATACCTTTTCTTTCTTTCCTTTTCAGCAATACTGGAGTAATCGCTTCCTAAACAATTTTGCAGAAATGTGAGGTTGTTTTGTTGCGTGCATGTGTTTTTAGCAACACATCTACCAAAACTGCTGCATGTATCATGTGTAAAGATTCTTTGCTTTCCCTCAAAACAAAGCTCATTGTGTTCTCTGTGGAAGAAATGTGTGGTACCAGTAGGACTTCAGATGTACAAACGTGCAATATAGCTTACAGAATTGGAAACTCTCTCCAGAGAAGTTTGGGTTCTGTGCTGCATGGAGAAGAGCTTGTTTATCCCTGAACGAGAAGCGCTGAGCTGTCAGCCAATTTTCCATATTCCTGTATGTAAAATGTCAGTTTATACGATGTATGATTTCGGAGTAATGCATGCCTTGGGTTGTGGACAAACCTGTATTGTATCATCACACATCCTGCTCTATACAGCTGATGTACAATGCGATCCTATTTATACAATTCATGGACAAGACTACAGCTGAATGTTAAACTGTGAGCCTCCAGTTCATAACTTTGGGTTTTTTATCACGCGTGCAAATCGACCTGTTTTGCACTGTAATGTAACTTATTTAAATCTAAGGCAGTGAGACAGATGTTGGTGCAATACAAAATATCGTGATGCGTTCATCTAGACAGCAGCAAACGACTCAGCCAGTTGCCACAACTGCATGTATGACCTTTAGAAGCTGTAAATAAGATCAGTTGTCTACTTCCGTGCTGACAGTAAGAAGCATCACACCCAGTTTCATTTGTATCAGGTAAATAAATTTATTCTACAATACATACCTGGCGTGTTATTTGATGCACTTTGTGTTCTGCAGGTACGTGCGTGCGTCCTTCAGCTGCTCTGACATTAATGCCGGATGGCACAAACTCACACCAACAGCATTGCACTCTTTCCTTCTAGAACTATGCAGATGCCAGCTGCTCTTCCAGCACTATGACCTCCTCGCTGGTGTGATTTCCTCTGCCCAGGGGCTTGTGTGTGTGTTTAAGGGACACTGTCAAGTAGTTTGATCACTTTTTTTTTTTTTTTTAATGCTCCATTGTTTGTAAATCCCTCTGATAAACTGAAAATAAACATTTCTTTCCCAATTACACGTTCATTTTTTGTCCTTTTCTGTTTTCTAAATGCTTTCAGAGCTTCGTAGCTGCTTGGCTTTTTCTTCTTCCCAGACAAAGGAAGATGAACCACCTGTGTGCTTGCTCCATCCTGCACTGGCCAGCCTGCACTCAGCTGCACCGGGGCTCTTTCTGTTCCCGAACCCTGCTCACACCCGCAGGCTCCCAGACCTCCTTAAGCATTAAGCAAGACTAAAGCACTCAAGGGATAAAAGCTACATCTGCCAAGTGTCCTCTGATGCTCTGCTCTAAATCTCATAAACTAAGTTTTGTTTGGAGTAAGAGGAGGGGAGTGAGGGTACAGGCAGAGCCTCTCTAAATAAGCAACTTCAAAAGCGAGTAATGTGTTTTAAATTAAATGTAATGCCTCTTAAACTCTGGGCTGTGGTAGCAGCACAGCGTTATCCAAATTAGGTGACGGCTGAGACCCTTCAAAAACAACAGCGTGAGGTTTAAAAATACTAAAGCTGAATTCCACTGCTCAGCTCCACTATATGATGTTGGGTGCTGCGCTGATGCATGGCGCTGAACTGCTTTTCTGGGCTGCTTCCTACTATGGTAGTGTTGCTCTAAGCGAGCTGAGCTCTGCTCCTAAGCTCTGGGCCAAAGCTGTCAGAGCCGAGAGCAGCGCTCAGTGCTTATCTGCAGCCACAGCTCTTCCCTCTGCCTTATTTATGGGCTGGCTTCAGCACGCACCGCAGCGCTGTCACCAAACAACCCAGCAAGCTGCTCTGCTCCTCACAGCACCGGAAGGCAGCAGCACGTGCCTGTTAGCTGTGCGCAGACACCTGAGTTCAACAACTGAAATTATCTGCTCACACTACGGTGCAAGAAAGCACCTCATCTCAACACCTCTAGCTTGGCTTTAAGGAAAGCATGAGAAAAATGAGGCTCATTCCATCAGCTAAAGGCAGCTGAAAGTCTAGTTTTGCAAAGACCAAACTCTTTAAACATTTTTAATCTGCAGGCTTAGCCAGTCCAAGTGGACTACAAGCAAAGAAAACTCGGAGCAGCTCAGTGCACTGCTAAGTGCTCACACATGAGTATGGGGGAAGAGATGCTGAGATGAACAGCTTCACCTTCCCCCTCCTCACCTCCCTGTGACACCCTGGCCCTACAGCAGTGCAGGGCTGGGCTCGCGCCCCCAGCTCCCCCAGCTCTCAGGCATCACAGACACATTGCATCAAACACAGCACAGGGGGCAGAAATGGCCCCATTTTTACCCTGAGGTGAATTGAATTGTGTGAGATTAAAACCCACGCCCACCTCCGCAGCTGTGGGAGAGAACTGAGTAAAGCATTTGGTAGAGGAGAGAGCAGATTTGCTTCACAACTTCGGTGAGGAAAAAGCCTCAGGAAAACCCCCAGGCCAAGCCTGCAGAAGCAGCAGAAGAAAGCAGGCAGCCCCTCTCCTGCTCCTGCAGACCTTTTACTGGAACAATTCACCTGCAACAGTTTAAGAGCTCTACAGTAAACGCTGTTGGAGCACCGTATATCCCTGACCAGACACAGCTGCCCTTTAGGCAATCCCCACCACAGGCCAACCCCTTTCCTCTGCAACCTAACTTGTGCCTGCTGCAGCTTATTTAGCCCCCCAAACAAAGCTGCACAATAAATAGGGAGCAAACCTAATGGCTATCCATGCACACCTCACTAGCAGTAAGCTGCAGCTCAGACCAGAGGCTCTGCAAAGCCCACACTGTAGGACACTGCACAAAACACAGAGAGAAGTGGGGCAGCATGAAGAGCAGCAAGCAGAGGCTGACGTGAAAGATGTAGGTTAGCTCTACTCCTGCTGAAGGAGCACTGCAAGTTCACCTCAGGGGTGAGGGGCCGTGCTCCTCAGCAGCCTGTGGCAGAGCACAATGCCCTGAACGGCCCCGACCAGCAGCAGCAGAACCAAGAGACTCCTGCTTAAAGATGCCACTTCAAACCCAGCCCACTTCGTTGAGCACCAGCAGTCACCAGGCTGGGAAGGGCACGGAAGCCTTCTCGCACCTCATAGCAGGCACTGGCTATTTGCTGGGTAAGGCCAAGTCCCTGCTCTTGTTTAAACAGAGACTGTGGGACCTGTATTCATGTGGGTGAGTTACCCCATCAGCCTCCTGGAGCAGCTTAAGAGAAACGTGCTGTGTCACAAGAGCATCTAGAAACTTCCATTTCTATTTCTATAATCAGGTCTTGTGGAGGCAGTGCAATTTTCACTTGCACATCATCCCACTAGCGGATTGTGCTGACTCACCAGCTTCAGGAGAAGGAAAATTCCCCAGCTTTGTTCCTGAACAACGGTCAGCCTCCAGGAACTACCTGGTGTGTCAAGCTCTGCAAGACAGAGAGGCAACCATAATCACTGCAATAACGCCCCGAAACAACAACAAAAGCCACAAACTGATAAGCCTGGACTGCTATAAACCCATGCTATTTTTGCAGGTGGCAGTGTCAATTTTTCCTACAGAGGCAGGCAAAGAACACTGCTTTACCATTGGGGTAAGATAACATCGAAGGCTAACAATCAAGTTGCAACCAGCTCATGCATTCGTAACCAAGTCACACAGCTCCAGCACGCTGCGATTGCACAACACCAAGCATGTCGGCCTTGCATTTATTCCTGCCCTCCCCTGTATTCAGCGAGGCATGACGCCCCAGACAGATTTCATAACATAAAAGTTTCTCTTATCACTGCCTTCGTCCAGACACAGCCGTTGAGGTATGAGAATAACCTTCACCGGGTGAAACACGGGCACACAGGGAGCTCATCCAGGTGTGTCCTGCTGCTGGCGGATCAAACCCACTGCCCACAGCCTGGCTGATGCACGGCTGCCATGCCAAAACCAGACCCTGTTACGATGGAACTCCTCCCAAGAATTCTGTGCTGATTTTCCTCATCCCACCATACTGCAGTGGACTCTTTCACAGACGATGCTGTCTGTCTCAGGAGACAAGTTACACCAAATCCTGTACCACCACAGCGCCTGAGCCTCTGTCAGCCTCTTCTCAGACATCCCACGGTGCAGGCTTTGGACCTTCGGTGAGCTGATGACACAACAGCCACACACCCACAGAACAACGGGCAGGTGCTGCAGCCTCAGCCCCAGTCAGACATTACTGACTTATTACAGACTGCTTGCCAAAACCCGTGCTGCTCTTGAACACATCTCCCAAACCTTTCACAGATCAAAAAGAAAACCAGAAGGAAATTGCCATGGCATTGACTCCATCCATCAGACAGTGCACAGACTGTAGCTGGCCTCTCAGAAAACAAGGCCGAGCTTCCAAAGCACCTTGAACCCGCTTTAACAAGTTTTCCGCCTTCCACAATTACAGAACCACACTGCAGACATTCCTACCAATTTTGCAGCATTGAGTCAATCAGATTCCGCAATAAAAGAGCAGAAAGTTGTATGTGAAGTGCCAAAACTGGCCTGGAGGATGCACGTGCATGCTGCACAGCACGAGATCTGTAGTAGCACATGTAGCAGAGAAAGGCCAGAGCTGCAGCTGGCTGGCTACAGCAGTGGGGAACAAGATGTTCCCTTTGTCTGGATGGAAGGAAAGAGCTAATAATTGTGCTGAAATAACATTCAAGCACCTCAAATCCTGGAAAAGTCCTTTTTCAAGCTGGCGCTGACCCTGGAGCACAGATTCCCTTCTCTTTTCTTCCTGGAATTGCTCTCACATGTGATGCTGCCTTTCTGCATATACTCAGCTTCACACTGGTAAGACCAGCTCAACATTCAGCTCTTCCCTGCACCTACTCAGGTTCCACACTCACATTAGTTCCCACCTTTAACCAGGAGGGCCTTTATCTGACAGATCTACGCTGAAACATTAACCAACCTTCCACAAAACAGAGCTGCTCACCCACTGCTTTTAAAGCATAATAGGATTAAGAGCTCCTCTCCTCCCCTGGACAACTGGCATTTGTCTTTAAAGCCCTCACAAGACACTCCATCTCAATGAAAGCCCCACTGCCAACATCCCACAGGCCACTCATTTCCCCATGCTGACATCCCAGTGAACGGGCAGTACTCACGGCGTGGGCACTAAGATGGGCACTAAGGGCTGGACATGGGACTCACACTCATCCCTCCCCTCAGGGCAGGGGAGACCAACAGCAGTGAGCAGAGTCCAGGCAACATTTCCCTTCATGCAGATAAAACATGTTCTTTTTATCGTGTGAAGCATCAGAATTCACGGCATGGATGGCCGATGATGGCACCAAGGCAGATGAAAGCAGTCTGTTTCCTGTTCACTCTTTTCAGGCCACGGAGGCAGCAAGAACAAAAGCTGAAAACAAAGTGCAGCAGAGGAAGAGTTAAACTCCCTTTGCAAAAACTCAGATATTTCCAAGGCTGGAGTGTCACTGGGTGGAAGGTCCTTGAAACTACTTAAAGCCCAACATTGCAGTAAGGGCAGTGAACACTTGACAGAATCCTCCAGCCTCACTGAACTGGCTGGATTTCAGCACAGCATCTCCTGCAGAACAGACACAGGTTAGCAGGACTCCCCTTCCTTCCTACACACTAAAAGCTGTTCTGAGGAGCTGAGGAAAGATTACAGACTGTCTCCCCAACGTATCTCTTTTTGTAACAATCAGTAACAACACCAGAATCCAGCAGGCACCAGGTCAGCTAGAATTCAGCCAATATAAAGATTTCAGAATAATGCCAGCTTTCCACCAGACAGGCAGACAGTTCAGCAGAGGAGACAACTGAAGTAGAGGAAGGAACGTGTGTGTTCTGTGCACGTTTGTTAGCGGCCTGCATTCTAGGTCACGCAGGTCCACCAGACTGACGGGGCAGGGCAGTCCACACAACGCTGCCTCCTTCTCACCTTGACGATGGACTTAAGCAGGAAACACAAACATTGAGGCTATCTTCCAGTTCTGTCTGACTGCTAGGACCCCAAAGCTGAAAAAGCTCCTTGGTTGCAGACTGCAGCTATTTGCTGCCTTCCCAGGCTTTAAAACATTTATTTCAGGAACCATATGCACTGCAGCTTACACAGACCAGTATAAAGCAGATTCATATCTGCAGACTGCTGCTCTACTGATGTCATCATGCTTCAGTTTCCTGGAAAACTGCTTAGTATTCCAACAAGACGAAGCCAACTTACCAGCTTCAACACATCAAACTACTGCACGACAAGGAAGAACACAAAATATTATACAATAAATATTAGTCTAAAAGCAGAACAACAACAATCTGTTAAACAGTTCAGGGAAAGGGCTGGCATCTTAACGACCTTGGGGGCAACGTGCCACCCCTCCAGCCAACAGAGGAGCAGGGCCTTTTGTGCCGCCAGCTCAACCCAAGCTCTCGGATCAACTGCCAGTGTAAGCATCACCTCTCTGCCAACTGCTGAACTCTCCCAGCCCGGGGAGCCCAACTGGGAGACGTTCCAAGTCGCCAAACCCCCCGTGAGCTAAGCAAAGCACGCTGCTGCTGCCCGCCTGTCAGGCGACTTTGATGTAACTGGACTTTCTGTTCTCTATAAATATTTCAGAAACTTAAATCAAGTCCCAGTCTCAGGACGTGGGCTTTTTTCCCTCCTTTTTCCTCTGCACAAGCACTCTGAGGCTCACTGTGCTCTGAAACACACAGCTGACAGCTGAAAAAAACAGACAGCTGAAGTGTCCAAAGGCAGATTTCAGAATGCAAGGACGCCGTTTCCTGCCATGCCGCACACTGGTCCAGCATCGTGCAGGCAGGACGCAGAGCAGGACTGCCAGTTCAGCAGATGTCATCTGTGCTCCCTTAAGAAATGGTGCTGTCTGTGAAGGGACAGAGGTAAAAACCTGTACGTCAGGAACTAAACTGCTATTAGATCTCCAAACCGTTTGCACACATCAATACTTCAGCAGGATGGCAAAAAGAAAGAGGGAAAAGGAAACTGATCTCCAAACTTCTGAAGTCCTTTGCCTCTCCTGGGAGATGCGACCCTAGGATCCTAGCTGTAAGGAAATCTTTAGGGTTATGTCTGCTATTGCAATTCCATGTTATGCAAGAATATTCTACTAGGTATCTCTTACACAGGAACTGAATCCTGAACTTCCTTCAGCAATATTCACGCTCCTCTCTCATTCAACTCTATCTTTCTAACTGCAAAACTTTTTCCCTTTGTCTTTTGTTTGTTTCTAATGCTACTCTTTATTCTTAAAACCTTTCTGTGTTTGCTTCATGGCCCTGCAAAAGGCATGTTGAGCATGTCAAGGAGGAGGCTGGGAGCTGTGATGCTGTGGAACTGCTGTGTTGGAGCTGCGGCTTAAGGCTGTGGTGAAACATCTCAATGAAGAGCAAACTGTTCATGTGGGAAATTGCAGTGTAATGATTTCCTGTGTCTGTGTATCAAGTGAAGCTGTTTGGCCAGTCCACGTTCATCACCGTTGAGGCAAAACAGAAAGAACAGTCTGTTTTCACTTACTGTCTAGAGCCGTGCGCATGCTTTGCTAACCTTAATGCTAATGGCTGCTTAATGCTCTGCGTGGAATGTGCAGAGGAAGCTTTCACTGTGGTGGGTCACTGACAGATGTTTACATGGCAAAAGCCTCCGTTTAAAACTGCTTCCCTGCTTTGAACCATCTCCCAGGAGAGGCAAAGGGCTTCAGAAGTTTGGAGATCAGTTTCCTTTTCCTTCTTTCTCTTTGTCATCCTGTCAAAATATTGATGCGTGCAAACAGTTTGGGGATCTGAAAGTAGCAGTGTAGCTCCTCACATGCAGATTTTAAAGCAGGGTTTGCTGAATAAAAAATACTTCTTGCCTCTGTTCTGGAGGGATCCATTTCTGCATCACTGAGCTCCTGGAAAGGATAGAAGGATCACTACAGAAAACAGAACCCATGAGGAAAACAATCACTCAACAGAAAACAAAAGCCCTAGTTAATCCAAAATAATCTCCATCATCAGCACTAATTGAAGAAGAAAAAGCACTTCAAACAGGAACGCTATCTGTTGGCTGGTGGTCCTCAGCTCCTTCTATTTTCTCTACTTTGCAATTCCAGATTCTCAAGATCTAGACATCAGAATTATAAACGCTGTTGACATTCCAAGTGCTATCAGCACATCACAGAAAGCGTGGCCAAGCCACATGCTCCAGTACTCACATGTTTGGTAGCCGCATCATCAGCGCACGATGCTTTTAGATTCTGGTAAATTAAGACTTTTAGCCCATACACGTCTATATAAAGGCCTCAGGTCTGAACAAACTTTGTCCCCTGACATCACTTCTGTGTCTTTCTGTCCATAAAGCAGGACAGAATTCAAAACCTGCTAATGACATCTGTGATTTCAAAGTCAAAGCCAGCTGTCAGGATTTCAAGCACAGTCTCTTTATCCTTACGCAGCCCCAGAGAACAACAGTGCTGCAGAATACAACTGGATGTCAACTGTTTTTTGGTGTCACCTAACTATTGCTTCACTTCTGGGAGCTTACATCACAGATCTAACAGATGGAACGTCTGGTTGTGGCTTTATTATCTTCTCTTCTAGGGTGCACTATGACTGATGGACAGAATGAGGCCAACTGCTTATTAGGGACTACTTGTTCTGGTCCCTAAACTGGAAAACCAGTAAATGAATTTGAGAGCACAAAATCTATGCAAATCTAGAGATTAGACTCTAAAATTAAAGCAATTAACGAAGGCTCATTGACAGACAAGAATCCCTTTGGATTACTGAAGCTGGTGTGAAGTATGTTTATCTATACAATATCAAATGCATTCAGCACATGTAACCTTGAAGCTCCTCAGTCCCGTGCAGTACCATTAACAGCAAATATTATAACAAGCCATGTAACCATAATGCAAACATTTCTTCAGTACTTGTAGCAGAAATGCTGACTCACAGCCTGAAGCAGGGATGGAGCACCTGGTGGGAAGGCAGGGCCAACCCAGGGGAGCTCAGGTGCAGGCAATGGATGTGAGTGATTGGAAGGGGTGGAGCCAGGATCAGCCCTTCCCAGCCCTCATTTAAGGCAGGGGAGGTGAGGGGAGCTTTCTGGAGATCTGCCTACTGGAGGCCCTCTAAAGGTAAGCAGTTTTGCTCTGTGTCTGTGTCTGTGTCTGTGTCTGTGTCTGTGTCTGTGTCTGTGTCTGTTGCATTTGGGCTTGTTTTCCTTTGCTGCAGCCTAGGGTTGTGCTACCTACCTATGATTGCTGTACTTTCCATTACATTACAATACTGATCTATGTGTTATTTGGCTGAAGCTTTCGGTAAGAATCAAAGTTCTGAGAAAAACAAAGCAGCAAGGAGATAACTCTATTTTTACAGCTCTCTTAAGGTGTTCTTAGGTGTACCTGAATTTAGTTGCTGAAGTTACACGTAAGCACACTGATGTTCTGTGGTTTTGTTTAGCAGCACACTCAGCTTCACTTCATCAGATAATCAACAGAGACACTACAGGATGATTCAGTAAAACTGTGGTTCTCAGATTTCCTGTTCTATGCAAACATCATTTCAGAGAAATGCTTAAGACCAGTGGTTCTTACCTGTAGCTTGTGGCGCATTTAAAGGAATATCAGAATGAAAAGGCTGAGCAGCTCAAACTGTGCACCATGTACCTCATTTGCTTCTCTTGTCAAACATTAGTTGCTTTAACAACATTAAGAAGCCCATTCTTTCCTGGAGTAGGAGGGTTGGAGTAACATCTAGAAAGCTGCTGACCCCATCTACCTTTCAGACATAGAATACGATCTGATGAAAGCCTGAGCCTGAGGGGAAAAAAGGGTTTCAATTTGCTTGTAAATCTGTTTTTTTTTTTTTTTTTTTTTAACAGAAAAAAAAGGCAATGAGCTGAAAGCTGTTCACTGCATCACACAGCAAGGCCTTCAACAGTTTGATTCCTCATTTAAAAAAATGGTTCTGCTCCATCATACACCAGAATGCAATTAGCAGAATGTTCACTGTAACTGAAATGAAGCTGTTCAGTGTATTTATTTAATTACAGAGCAGTCACAGCTCATGCCAATTCAACCACCAAGATAGCAGCACATGCTTTTCTGTTCCTCCCACAGAATCTTCAATTAAGCATAACTCCATGTAATACTTCGGAAAGTCCAAAGCCCCCAGGATTCCAGAGAGAACAGATACTCAGCTCTTCTGCTCGTTTTTAAATGGATAAAATATTAAGATTCCTTGGTAAGGATGTGACATAGCAAAATACTTCAAAAATAGTCTGTAAAAGAAGTAATCTATAGAACACGACAGAAGAGCTGTTACCCTTATTGGCGTTGTACTCCTACAGTGAGGGGATGCTTGTTCTGTGTCAGGTATTTGTGCAAAATAGGTATTCCTCTGTTAGCTGCTACTCTGAACTGCTTTTTAGCCCTGTGTTAAGGTCTGTCTGCTCCAGCATAACTGTGGGAACAGAATAAATACGAAAGAAATTGAACTGGCAGTATAAAAAGATAATTCAGGAAACAGAATGGTAAGAAACGTAACAGCACGAGGTAATTCCTCCTCCTACACATCAAGCCCACAGAACTGAAACAACTTCTAGATTACACAAAGATCACCCTCAAAGAGATGATGCTGAAGTGATAACATGAATTCAAATACTGTCTTACAAAAAAGTATATAAACGTGACAAAAACAAGATGGTACGTATTTGTACGATTTAACATTTCTACAGCAAAGTGGAACAGGATGAATTCTTACACATTCTGTATGCAGAACGTGAAGTGCTTTGAGTCACTGCTGTAAAACCCTTACATAACACAGCAAAGTAAAAGTAAACTGCATTTAAAAGAAATGTTTATGTACAGGCAGATTACAAGGTTTAGTAAGGACTGGTTTGATTCTGTACACACAGAAATCAATCAGCTACAAGAGTGTCCTCTAGCTCAAAGCTGCCTGGGGTACCAAACTTCTTTATACCACATGCAATGCCTTGCAAAGAGACAGTAATTAAACCAACACAGCAAGAGAAAAGTGTTGCTTTCAGCCACAGCCGAGTGACTCCTCAGAACTTCAGCAGGAGCGTGAGCCCAAATTGCAGCGTACAAACAAGGGAAGCAGGCCTTTTTCACAAGGGCATGCTGAAATACCATTTACAAACTGATAAAGCACACTTAGCCCTGAAGGCAGCTTAGACAGCTTTATCAAAAACAACAGGCTTCTAGGAACTTCAGATTCTAATGCTTCTGGATTTAGTATATTGAGGCTTTTGCAAATGAAAGATGCAAATGACTTCCATTGCAGTTAATTCCTTACACCTAATAAATAAGAAGCATCAAGAATCTTCACGGCATTGAGATGCGTAGACTGAAACCATTTAATAGTTCTATTAAATTAAAAAAAAAAAAAAAAGATAAAAAAGGAAAAGTCTTCTGCTCCTGCAAATATCAGAGTTCAGAAAGAAATGGCCCTAGTGGTGTGTTCATGTGCCAAACTGACCACTGGGAAGAGCAGCCATCACTGCATACCAAACCACTGCTCCTGATCTGCCCACTGGGCTGCCTCGCTGTCACTGCCTTCCAAGTCCCCCTCTTCTCCACTTCCCTCCATATCATCCACGTCTTCTTCCTGGGTTGCATCTGTTGGACTTTCCTCTTTTTCCATTTTCTGCATTCCCTCTAGTGACTTCTGATCATTTGGATCCAAGCTGAGGGAAAGAGAAGAGAAGCAAGTATTGCCTTAAGACTTATTTTTCTTATATTTGTAACATTACCATAAAAACCTATCACTTTTTTCTGCACTTCCTGTTTAGCACCACCAAGAATTTCAGCCTGGTAGGCACAACTTCACCTGATGATAACACCAGTATTACACTCTCAGATAAAAGCATTTTGAGCCTCAAGAGTGCACTTTTCTAAACACCACACTCTCAAAGAAAAGTTGGTCAGCTCCTCCAGACCACATCAATCATAAAGCAATGAGAAAGTAATGATGTCAATGGCTATGATTAAACACATCACATACAAGGAAAAAATAGCTGACCTGTCTATGTTATGTGTGTTTGCTGAGGATATGAAGGGCTAGACTTAAGGGAAATTTAACTTTCTGAAATAAAAAAATAGTAACACTTAACTTCAGGAGGTAACATTAAGGTTCTTTATCACCTGTTTAAATTTACACAGTAGCTCCTGTTTATACATCATCTTCTGCTCTAGTGCAACAGCTCCCAAGAAGCCTCCCTATAGAATTACTAATTATAAATACATCCGTGCCTCAGTTGCTTCAGAAGCCAAGGAACTCCATGCCCAGTGATGTCTGCAATGAACACAATCCCTAAACTTTGCACTCCTCAGCACAAAGCCCTGTGCAAGTAATTCATTATCAGAACATGATGCATACGTTTGTCTGCTTTGAGGAAGCGTGATGTGCAGCTACCTGCTGCATGCCCTCATCAACCAGTGGCCTGGCACTCAACTTTTTGCTTGTCAGTTATTCATTCCTATACACTACAGCTTGGCTCTCTGGCCTACCTTAGGGCGATGCTGTACTGGTCCATTGCTTCCTGGTACTCGTTGACAGCTACAAGGAAGTCCCCCAGTATTCGATGCAGAACGCAGTCACTCTGATTAGCCAACGCATTCCTCAGCAAAGCAATTCCATCTTCATACTTTTGCTCTCTACCTGTTAATTTGCAAAACCAGTTTCAATTAATAGTTTAGGTAAAGCAGTAAGCAGACTGTACGCCAAGGGCATCACAACACAAAAGCATTTCTTCCCTCAGAGCTGCTGGCAGGAAGGATGGCAGTAATACACTTTTTGTAAGCAACGACTGCTACACAAATTAACACCTATACTTTGAAGGCAAAACATTTTGTATGCAATGGTCGAAAGTGCTGCCATAATGTCAGTTGCTAGGTACAATTAATTCCTGTGCTTTTTCCTTTCAAACAGAACTGACAAATCCCTGTCGTATTATTTGCACTGATGAGGCTGCAGAACACTCCTGTATATGACAGAGCATGTTATAAGAAAGTCGACGTGAAAAAAAGGAACTTACTTAGAAGTTCTGCTTTCTTTACCACAGCTTTGATGTAATCAGGTCTTTGTGTCAGTGCTTTGTCCAGTAATGTTTTTGCTTTCTCCTGTGTGACTGGGTCTTCAAGGCAGACTGTTGCTAACAGAGTGAGTGTCTGTGCATTTGCTCCCAGAGTTTTATACACGTTATTTGCCATAACCATAGCTTCCCGGATGCTGTTAGATGCTAGGTAACATTCAATGAGACCTGATAATAAAGAACAGCATTTCAGTTTCATATGGTACTGCAGTCAATCGCCCCTCCTCAATTATCAGCACTTGCATTATCACCATGCAAAGCAGGTAACAGTGGATCAAGAGGACTGCAGTGTAGTTCTCCATTGGCAAACTACGCACCATAGTGAACATCCAGAGGTAACTGTTGCCAACAGTTCAAATATTCTACAAGCAATTCTTAAGACTGCCAATGAACAGTACATTGGGACCACTATCATCCATTTTTGTTTAATTCTGTATATCTCCTGAGGTGTTTTATTTTGCTAAAAGAAGTTAACACAGCTTTTAATTCTATAAGAAAATGCATATTCCCCCAAACACACGAGCATTTCTCCTTAACTGCTTACCATCTAAACTTGTTCCTACTTAGGAGACAGTGTGACAAAATGAGGCTCCTGGTACGACTAACCAGACACTGAATGTCATCATCTGCTCAAAGCACCCAAGTCTGTTTACATCCAGATTAAACCACTTAAAAGCAAACAACTTTTCTGAAAATAATTCTTATAAATACATGCATTCTCTTGTATTTCTTGTCTGACTACTTCAACCAGCACTTTACGGGTTTTTGGGTAATAACAACTTATGTGTCAGAAAGTCAACAGGGGAAAAGAGCTCGCCTGTTCTCTTTCTTAATAATAAGAGCCATGAGTGCTGCACCAATGCAGTCTGAGCAGCTTTGTTTCACTCACCCTCATAGCAATCCAACCTGCAAGGCGCAAGCCGTATCGCTTCACGGAAGTGTATGATTGCTTCCTGCACTCGGCCCATGTTCCTGAGGGCAGCTCCCTTCAGCAACAGAGCCTGAACGCTGTTGCTATTAAGCTGGATAGCTTTGGCTCCTAAATATAAGGCACGGGAGTATCGTTTACTATAAAAACTATGACACCTATGGAAAGACAAGATGGATTGTAAACATGTACTGCCTGTGTACATTCACAGAGACTCAGAAGAGAGAGGGAAGAATCAGGTTACAAGTAACTGCTAAATCTTCTGTATTTTACGTTAGAAATAAATGTTTGTGTGAAAACGAAGAAACCCATTAACCATCACAGCTATTTAACACATCAAGGTTTAGTAATTCAAACCAGTTTAGGCTTAAAGAAACCAACCAAAATAGGTACTCATGAGTTACCTCCAAAACAGGACAAAAAGCTGATTTCACTCTATCAGCTGTAATCAACCTCACTCAAATCAAGGGTAAGAAAGGAAAGAGAGCATCTTACCCTGACACCACCCAGGGTTCTGCATGTTGATCTGAAATATTGAAGAGACGGCAGCCCAAGTTTTCCACATCCTCCAGTCGACCTTCCCGTGCCAGCAAATAGCCGTACACATCCATTCCTGCAGTGAAAACATGGAAGGTCAATCATCAAGAAACAGAAAGCTCATTCACTACAATAAATTCAAACTTCCTAACTAAACTATTCCTAATATGTACAAACCCCGTAAGTGGATGTGTCACCTTCTAGCTATCTGCCATTTTAAACAACTTGCAATGCAACCACGTAGTTTAAACTGCATAACTACCAGCAACTGGTAAGTGTGCAGTTTCTGAATGTAAACTCTACATTGAAAGACAGATACAACTATACTCAATAGTGCACTCAATATTTGTTTGCTACTCTAACTTAATTTACCAGGTCATTATTCTAGGTAAACGTTCCTCTACAACTTACCTTTTATTAGGTAAGGATCCAGCATTTGAGCTTGTTCAAATTTTAGAATAGAGTTTTTATTATCTCCAGCTCTGAAATACAGGTCTGCTAAGCTCCCCAGTAGGTCTACATTATCCCTCAGCAATGACTTTTTCTCTAAAGAGCTTTAAGAGAAATAAATTGCTATTATTTATGTGTAATGATATTAAAATAACATTAAAGAAATATTTTATGGCATTTCATTACATCATGCTCTTTCAATTCTTACCAAATTGTATTGATTGCTCTAGTGTTATCTCCAGTGTGCACAAAAGCATATGCCTTGATCCACACTGAAAGCCAGTCCAAGTTTGGAATGCTCTGAATGATATTTATTGTCATGGAGGCCACTTCTGCACCTTTCACCGACAGCGAGAGCAAACCTGTTCAGAGAGGTATTCAAAATGATAAAAAAACATTTTCAATCATCATTACTACAAATTATCTGAAGAGTAGGAAGCACAACCAAGCAGTCTGCCGTGAATTTATCTTTTGCATTAAAGACATTTGCATTAAATATTACGTAGAATGGCAGTCAATTACCCAGTCCCAAACATGCTTCAAATCATAATGCTTCTTAGGACTGACGTACCTAACAGTGTGGAGAAACCTACCTAGTATGGCATCAAGTGCTAATGGGCACTGCCTCAGTACTTCCTTGTAGCTCGTAACAGATGAACGTTCCTGACCTGCTTTCTTGTATAGATTTGCCAGCATCATATTGATCTGCAAGAATTAGAAAGGAGTTCCTGTTAAGACAAGGTGACAACTTTGTCCTCCCTCCAGCATGCTGTCTCCCTCCCTTCCGTTCTGAGTAGCTCTTTTGAGATCACTGTAACCTACTACCATGGATTACACAATTAATATTGACTCTTGAGTCCAAATATAAAACTTACATTTTTTCATTTACATAGTGCATGTGGAAATCTCAGCACTGTGACATCCAAAAATGGGCGAGTGTCTTAAGCATGACAAGAAGAACCTGTACATCTGCTGCATTAACTCTCTGTCAGCTCATTTCTTTATATCAATGGAAGCTCTCAAGAGAAGGAAGGCACGGAATGTTTCTGTTTAGCTTCTGAACAGTAACAATTGATAAAAGAACAGGAATGATTCAAGCTCTGTGCAGTCCAACTAGTTGGGTCCCGCTACAAGATTTTATTATCCTAGTGTGTATAGATTAGAAGTTTGCTTTCCTCAACCTTTTTTTCTACCTTCTGAGCAAGTGCCAGTGACAAACCTCTGCCAGAACAAACCTTTGGGGTCCTCTGTCTGGAAGGAATCCCATCCAGAATGGCAATGGCATCTTTATCTTGCTTCAGCATCGTGTAACATTCAGCCATTTTATATTTTACTTCAATTTCAGATGGTAAACACTGAAATAAAATGTAATATTAAAGGACAACTGTAGTGGAAATGTTATGTCACAGACTGAAACAGTGACTGAAGAACTGGTGGGAAGGCAGGGCCAACCCAGGGCAGCTCAGGTGCAGGCAATGGATGTGATTGGAAAGGGCAGAGCCAGAACCCAGCCCTTCCCAGCCTCATTTAAGGCTTGGCAGTGGAAATGAGGGGATCTCTCTGGAGATCCTGCCTACTGGAGGTCCTCTAAAGGTAAGCAGATTTTCTTTTGTTGTTTCTGTATCCAGAGTTGCTGCATGAGAGCTTGTTTTCATTTGCTGCAGCCTAGGATTGGGCCACCCTGCTATTATTACAGTACTTTCCATCACATACAATGTTTAGTGTACGTTAAAATGTCTAGTGCAAGAAAAGTAAAAATGCAACCTACTGCTGGCTCACATTGCTCATCTCTTCCAAAACCATGAATTACACATCTTAGGAAATAAAGGCAGCCCACAGTCTAATGCTACAATATTGAATCTTCAACATTAACCAAAGCAGAGGGGGATACACAATGCAGCACACTGCTCAGTTTTTAAATACCTGGCTCTGGGGAGCTGATGCAGCATTCCCAGTAGAAGGCCTTACTTTTGAGGTTTTACTCAATGCTTTCTTCTGCTGCAAAGCCATCGTATACTTGCTGACAGCATTTCTATATTCTTTATCGTGGAAAAGAGAGTCTGCGTGGTATACAAGGAGTTGGTACTTCTGAGATGGTGAAAACAGCTCCCTAGAAAAGATGCAGACAGGCTGAGATCAGCTAACAGCCTAAGAACCACGGACAGACCCGAAGTTATTCATCCAGCTTCAACTTTGAGCTGTTGCTGCCGCTTTGCTATGCAGGCAACAGCACAGCTCCTTACAGAGCTGCATCCTGCTGTGTTGAAATGTGAGGATTTCGGAATGGGACCGTGGTTCTAACCAGTACCTCACAAAAGTACCCGAAACGATGCAGGAAAGGCCTGAAAAACGACGGGAACGGCGAGAATGAGGGGAAGAGCGGTGATGTACACAGGGCACCCGTGGTAAGAAAGGAGGAAATCGCTGCATCTCCACTGGGGAAGCCCATGAAAGAGCCGCGGACCCCTGCTGCCGCGGGCAGAGGCGGGCTGACAGAATACAGCTTCATCCCCTCAGGGCCCTGAGCAGCTGGAGCGCAGGGGCCTTTTCCTTCCCGGTCCCGTCAGCGCGGCGGGAGGGCCACTCACGGGTTGTTGCCGCTCATCGTTAGGAGAAGCCCGCTGAGAAGCCGCACGTTCGAGTGGAGCCCGGCGGAGGCCATCTCCCGTACGTGCTCCACCACGCTCATGCCGGCGGCGGAGGAAGAACAGGACAGAAGGAAGAACGCGGCGCACAACAGGACGCCCGCCGCCACTCCAAAATGGCGCCAAGGCGGGGGCCTTGCGCCGCTGCCTCCATGCGCCTGCGCAGTGCCTTAACACCGCCCCCATGGCGGGACAGGCGCGAAGCGGGCAGCCCCAGCCGCCCCGCGAGGCCCCCGATGGTTCCGCGCACGCGCAGCGGCGGTTTTTCTCAGCGGCGCTGTGAGGTGACAGTGTGCGGCAGCAGGGAGGCGTCGCTGCTGGGTGCGTCCCTTCCTGGCTCAGCACCGTGTATATGCTTTTTATTTGAAGATTTAGGCGTTGTGTCTGCACTGCTCTTGAGCCTGGACGCTTTTCTCCACAGATGTCACTGTCTGATGGCTGCAGCAGTGATGTGAGGTGGCAAAACTCGTGCCTGTAAGACAGCTGAGGAGGAAGACCTGTAAACCTAGGCTGCTGCTGGCCCACAGTCGGGGAGAGTACCTCACTGGTGCTGCTGTAAACTAGGAAGCACGCAGTACGTCTGTAGGAGAGTTAATCCTGTGCAGCGATAAAACAGTGGTGTCAGGATTTTTCCTTTCAGTGGAGTACCACCAAAAAGCATGTTAGTGCTGTGTGGTGATGGTGAAAGCACTGCCATGAAGGAGACAAAATGAGCTCGGACCAGCAGGTCCTCAAAACACACACAGTATTTGCCAATATCATATCATGATGGCCTCTCCATTAAAATTTCATTTTTATTTCTTTGAAAGCTAACCATAAGACATAAAGCGCTGATCACATTAATTACAAGCTAAGTTTATTGGAGAAAAAAAAAAGTAAAAAATCACTGCACTCAACATGATACTGAGACTCTAGCCAGCAGAGCAATTACACACCACTCCAGGCACAAACACTTCTCTTTAAACAAAAGCCCTGCTGTAAATGCTAGCTGTAGCCACTGATAATAAAGCAGCCTGCACCTGAAACAGCATGTTAGGAATCATTTATTAAGCACCAGCTTAATAATACTCGCTTACAGTACTCAAATGATCTTTTTACTTTACATCCCTCTTCCCTCGTTGACTTTTTTCTTCATAAACACTTTTTTTTTTTTTCCTTGGTACAAAATGTATCCAAAACAAAGGCAAAATATTTCATACACCTTGCTGTTGAAATACTTCATGTTGCTGCTCTGCCTGTTCACTGCCCAGGTCCAGACAGGCTCTTGTTCATGAACTGTCTCTTCACAAAGCAGATCCACCACTGCAGGAGAAAACACATAATCAGAAAACAGGCAGAAGAAGTTTCCATCTTATAAATGAAATAGTGACTTAAAAGTATGTTTATTACCTATTCCAGTGTATTTATTGCAGTATAATAATGAACAGGGACTGCATCAGAAAGCTATGTCTTTGAAACTAAATCAGCCTGAATAATCTCATTATTAAATGCAAACATATTTGCACATGAAATACGTGATCGGGACGTAGTTCATGCACTGATTGGCTACTTTTTAAAATCCAGATAAAAGGCAAAATGGTCTACTTCAAAGAAGCAATGAGATCAGAACTGCCTGGAAATATAAACAGCATCTCTCATGCCTTTTCATTTCTATTTGAAAAGAGTCCCTAGCCAATGGCAAAATTGCAGTACTTTGAAGAGTTAAACTAGAACTGCCTATTACTGCCCCACTTTTTAAAGTACCTGGAATTGAAATTACCATGTTACAGCTGGAAATTTATTGACAACTATCAGTCCTCTGTTTTGCTAGCCTGGTAAAACCAGGGAAGCCTGCTCCAGAGTTACCTATGTCTGATCCCTCACCCTCTTCTCTTGCTTCTCTCCATCTTTTGGAAAAAACAACCAAGCCTCTCATTAAATCTGTAATGATCAGGCCAAATCCTTACCTTACTAGGCTTGTCACTCTGAGGATCAAATACTTTTTCACAGAGTCGAAGACCAGTTTCTTGCCTGAGCTGCTGCAAGTATGCTCTCATCACCTCTGAAATACAGCAGGACAAAATAGCATTAAGTCAAACTAAATTGAGCATGGAAGCAGTAGACAAACACTGCTTAAAGCAGAAAATGTGAGCTTTCTCATCTGTAGGCCCTTGCTGGCTGCCTGTTCAATTTACAGCCATACTTGGAATTTTTATGATATTTGTATCAGTGAAATGGATCATCCAAACTGTTTTCTTCTTTCAGTTAAACCTCTGCCCATCATTTTGGGCTTCCTCTTTGCCAGTGTGGGAGTTGGTTCAGGCTCTGTTATAGAATCTATCTAGCAATTACACTGACTCAAAAGGCAGACTCAGACTCCTATCACTTTGTTCTGTTGGATCTACAGATTAAGGGGAGTCATCAGGCCCCTAAGGTCAGAAAACCTCAGAAAACAGAGCCAGAAGTTTTCAGGGTCAATTTTCTAGTCATAGTAAAAAAAAAAAATGCAGCTAGTAAAGCATGGACTGAAAGAAGCCTTCAGAGTTCTTTATTTAGTTTTACCTTCCTCTTGCTTGTTGGTAGGTTTGGCATAAATGGCGTTAAGTGGAAAACCAGGCTCCCCAGGGATTGGGAAATTAGTGATTCCCAGTGTGTACATCTCTTTTTCTCCTTGGCCTTTGGAGTTGCACTGAAAGAACCAACCAAACAATTAAAAGTTACAAATGAAAACATTGGAGTAAAATATTTTAATGCTCACTAAAACATAAAGGCTGATCAAGAACAGCAACACAACATCTCCATGCAGATCCACGAGTATTTGTGGTTCTGCCAACTGGGACTGCAGTGAACAGAGTTTGTTGTGCCTTTAGAGAATATCAGCAAATGCTCTCCTGAGTACAATCCTCAGAACAGGCTGGTTCCCTCCTTACCTTCTGCAGCTTTTTCAAGCACTCAGAAATGTAGAGAGTTATGTAGATCAGCGTTCTGTCAGCCTCATTCTGCAAAATAAGGGTAAGCACAGAGCCTAGTCTGTTAGACTATAGGGGACTTCATGGAACTGCTAAGAGTTTGAAATAGGAATGAGTTCATGCAATTTGTGCTAACAATATCCTCATAAGAGGGGAACTATTGAAAAAAAAAAAATTACCTTAATTTCATAATTTTTGAAGAAAACATTAGCTTTGAAGTAGTAGATGGCTTCATCTATAATATCTGTATCTTTAGCTAAAAAAAAAAAAAAAAATTAAGTAGTGCATTGCTACATCACGTTTGGTCATAACTTTTACACACTGAACTACACAAACAATAATTCTTGCAAAAGCAAAATTGTTCACAAAAAGCAGAGGACTACACTAAATCTTACCCATATGAAAGACTGGTGGTGAACTCTGGCCAAAATATTTAAGTTTCTTACTCTTAGTAGTTTTAACCCCCTTTTTCTTCTCTCACTATGACTTCACACAGGGCAGCAGGTTCGCACTTCCCCAGTTTCCTACCAGTTGAGTGACTCACCAGAGTTTTAACAGTATAGAATACGCTGTTAAAACTCTTTCTGAGGACCCAAAAATATATTTGGAAGAAGTTTACACCACTATCAAACAACCTTCCTCATTATTCTTTAAAAAAAAAAAAAAAAAGAGGAAGGGTAGATTACATAGTGACAAGTTGACTCGCAGCTTTCGCTTTCTTTCACAAACAGTGAAGACTGCTTGAGTTCTGAAATATTTTCTTTTTTGAACTGGTTGCCACACTACTGGGAGATACCACGCCTGGGAAATTCAACTCCGTGTGCTAAGGAGAATTCATAGCAGACTGTCTGTCAAATTCTTCAGTACAGAGATGCTTAATGCTGAAGCTTAGATTTTTGCTGCCCTACAGCATTGCCTATCTCCTTCCTTTAGAGCAGCCAAGCATCCTCAGCCACTGCACCAAAGCTGAGTTCTGCAGCTAAACCTCCACTTCCTCTGACAGCAAAGGGTTCACGCCACCATGTCCTCCTCACAGCCTGCTGAAAAAAACACGGAGGCACAGGAGGAAGTGTGAAAATAGCATCTGTAGGCAGTGTTAATTGCTAAAGCAACTGAATTACCTGGAGCTGCTCCAGATGACAACCCTAGCAGTGTTATTTTCTGTGTTTTGCACCACTTCAGTATCTGAAAATTCTGTCTTCCTCTATAAAACATCCAATTTCTAAGCCACAACTTTTCTGCTCTGGTAGGCCTGGTCTGGAGCAAACTGTGAAAGATGATTACTAGCAAAACACAAAGGGCTTTTCACAGATTCTTGTAAACTTACTTTCTCGAGGTGCTGGGCCTTTGAACTGGCTTCTGATGGGTAACAGTGCCATGTTACCCACTAGCTTGGTATCTGAGTCCATTAAGGTTGAATGGTAAGCCTAGAGATGGGGGAAGGCTGGTTATTATTGCTGCAGAAAATTGCCCTTCCAGCATCCTGCTGGCACAGACTGATCGCAGCTCTCCCGTGTCATCAAATACAAATCAGAGTTTTGTTGGTTAGTGATGTTTCCAGCAACCTTTCCTTGCACAAACAGTAGTCATTTCTTAATGAGGCCCTCCGTAACTCAGCACCATTCTGGTGATAACCACAAAAGTACCATTCTGGAACCATTCATGTCAGCGGTGGTGGAAGAGGACGGGCTGAGAGCGCTCTGCTGCCCAGAGAGGAGAGGGATCTGGGCAGAGCTGAGCCAGAAGGGAAAAAAAAGAGGAAGAAAGAGGAAGGCGGCAGCCTCTAAACACATCGATCCGCTCCTCAGTGCGACGCTCCCGCCTACAGCCCCTCTCCCACCCGCGCAGTCGCCCCAGCCCGGCCCCACAGTGCGGCCCCGGCGCTCAGCGCCCGCCCGCCCTAACCCTTCCCTGCCCGCTCCCCTCACCGGCATGGCGAAGGGCAGGGCGCAGGTCCGTGCGAGGGCAGCGTCGCCGAGCTCGCAGCAAACCTTCCTCTTCCTTCAGGAAATGAGGCAGCGGGGCGGTGCTGCCTGCCTGTACCGCCCCGAGGAGCCGCTCCCTGACGGGGAAGCACAGAGCCGACCTCCCCCCATCCCCGCGTTGCGTCTGAGGGGACCCGTCAGCCGCTCTTGTGAGCCAGTGGGCAGTGGGCCCCTCGCTGCCTCGTCGCATGAGTCAGACCGAAAAACTGGGGAGATTTGGAGCTGAAGGGCTGGGTTTCTCCTGTCCGCGAGCAGAGGAAACCTCCGCTGTGAGGGCGGGCTGAGAGGTGGGGTGTTCAGCCTGGAGGAGAAGAACGCTGCAAGAAGTCATGGCAGCGACACAAAGGGTGCAGCAGAACAGCTGGGAGGTGTTCTGTCGGCGGTTTTAAACCAATAAGGGTGGGTTTAAATGCGATATTAAGAAGAAATTCTTTGCCATGGGTGTGGCAAGGCACTGCTGGAGAGCTGTGGGTGCCCCATCCCTGGAGGTGCTCAAGGCAGCTCAGATGGGGCTGTGGGCAGCCTGATGTGATGGCTGGCAGTCCTGCCCATGCCAGTGGGGTTGAAACCTGGATGGTTTTGAAGGTCCCTTCCAACCCAAACCATTCTACGATTTGATGACATGTCCAAAGGATGCGCGAGGCTGGAATCAAGCCAGATCAAGCCCTGCCAGGATGTGAGTAATTCAGCATAGGCATCGAACGATTTGCCACATAATGAGGTTATACTGTAACTATTAAGCATGGTCAGGATTTCTGGCTCCATGCATCAAAGTCTCCATGAGCTTTCCAACCTCTTTCTCGTTATGGCAGTGACTACCCTGAGCTCCTACCTAACTGTCCAGTGCTGGGATAGGTCTGGTACATCCTCAGATTTAGATAAGTGCCACGGCCTCAAAGAACTCAATCACTGGTTTGGTTTACCAAGCTGTTCCTCCAAAATGACTTTAGATGCTCTTATTCTACTAAGGTATTTGGCTGACATTTTGTATGGGATAATTTCTAAAACATGAACTACATATTACATAGAGAAAGATGACATGCCTATATAGGGACATTTGCTGATACCAAGCTTTACATAACCGTGAGGCCCTTTATAGAAAATACTTTTATTCAATAACTCCATGAATAAAACCTCATTTCTTAGGATCAAGGAAGGGTTTATAAATACGTGGGCATGACTAGCAGGAAAACATCCTCCAATTCAGCTGAAGGTAGCTAATAAATTAGACTAATAAATTTTAGGAGAAGTAATAAAAAGTATTTTGAAAACACTTGAGAATCCAGGAACATTCTGTATTTACAAAAGAACTATAAACAGTAATATAGATCACTATATTCCATCATATAAACTGTCATATAGCTCACTTTTCACTAGAAATGTTAGTTATCTTAAAGGCAAAACATCAAATAAATATGTTTGTGTGGAAGGGAATGTCTTTGTTTCCTTTAAAACACACAAGCAATGTATTTTCTTCCTCTTTTCCAGCATTTGCTTTTTACTCATTCACGTGATCTTGAAAATACTCATCCACAAGTGCAGATTTATCTTCTTCATGTTCCTGCCAACAAAAAAAACAAAAAGCGTAAAACCTGACTTTTCTCCGGTGACTGTTGGACATCATCAGTTCTGTGATGCTTTATTTTAGTCACCACAACAATGTCCAACATTGTTCTACAAAACAAGGAGCAAAACTTTCTGAAAAGCAATTTGTTTCTAAAGCTATCCAAAATGTATACATCAAAATCTAGATGCATTTATTTTGAATATTTAGAGAGTAGAAAATTGAATTTAAAAAAATGCGATAGAACTTGTGGACTTATTTCTTAGGATATATGAGCTGAATGATGAAAATAAACAGAGCTTGGAATTGATTTTAACCCGTTGATCTTCCATTATGCATTTTACATGACAGATGTATAAAAGATTAGGCATGGTTTTACAGCACATGGACTCAATGCAGAAATTTTAGGGGAAGCTCAAGGAGACACGCAAGTAGAGATCTTAGTGGTATACAATCATCTTTTATGATCTTCAGAATTCAAAGGACATATTTCAGTTATCATTTGTATTATGGATCCTTTCTAATGTTTCATCTTATCTTCAGAAGTACCTTACCTTCGGTTCTTTAAACTCAAGATCTTCTCCATACTGGATGGTAGTGTCTACGTGCTGCAGAACTATGTTTATACTTTCCTCATCAGAGCGATCGAAAGGTAGAAATCGAACCATACCATAGTCATCAATCTGCAGCAGGGATTCAAAAGACATCAGTAGGGAAATACACTAAGTTTTCTTACTGCACCATTGCTGCAAGCTATGCTCAGCAATCTGGACAAGGAAAATCTAGGGCTGCTTAAAGCCACACTGCAAGCTAATGGCAATTCTCCACTCTGAATTCCTGGCTATCAGTCCAAACTTTTACCCAGTCAATAAAGCTGTCTCCCAAAATTGCTAATAGAATATGATTCCATGAATTTTACTGGCTACAGCATAAGAATCTTATGCTAACCTGAAACATCAAAAGCTGAGTTAGGACAGGCAAAAAGAAAAATGTTCAAGTGCCTGGTGATCTTTTAGATTCAGGCTTTGTTAATAAATCTGCAGGTAAACACATGGCCTTGGGGGGCAGGGGGAGAATGTTACAGTACATACAGTATCTAGCACAGCAGTGAAGTCAGTAACCACAAAGTATGGTTTACAAGTATGCAGCTGAATTAAAGAATACCAGTGAAAGAGCACGATACGTACCAATCCACATATGGACTTAGTCAGTTTTTTAAACATTTTGCTTTTCAATATATCAGTAGAATCTTCAATCATAGAATACATATCTGGATCTAAGTACCTGAGAGAAACAAAGCCATCATTAACAACGGAATACAGAACAAATGAGTCACTATGCTTTTACACAACTACCACAACCACCCATCATTCTGTGATTGTGAGTGAAGTTTATATCAAGATATTACACTACAGAGTAAGTAATGCTTTGGAACTTACTTTTCTATTTCCTTCTTAGCTTTCTTGCTCAGCAAATCCATTTTAGTCATGATGTTAATCTGTGGAATCTCTAAAGAGATCATTGCACTGAGTGCTGCCAGAATTCCAGATATAAACTTAAGGAATACGAAAAATGTAGTTAAGTACAGAAAAGCACAAAATCTTCATGCAGGACACTACCACAGACCAAGCCTAACTTATAAATATATTGCATATGGGCATAAAGAATCATTATCTCTGCTGGAAAAGGGAGGTGCTAAGGTACCTGGCTGCAATCTATTGCCAGAGCTCTGAAGCACATTATATGCCACCGAAAAGGACATTAAGAAGACTGAAAGCCCTTCTCGGGATTCTTATTGCTCAACAGGGAAAGGGGTCATTCTCTGTCTGAGAAAGCTCTTATAGAACAACAGAACAATTTAGGTTGAAATGGACTTTAAGACATTGTCTGGTCTCTATAACTGAGGCAGCTGAAGACAGCAATCAGATCTTCCCCTGCTTTGCATTCCTTCCTTTGGACCAAACAAACCAAGTTCCCTTTCTTATTCTATACCAGCATGGACTTTTGTAAAACATTACAAGAATTTGTACAAGATTTCAAATGGATACCTTAAAAGATTCCACCATGAACTGCGAATCGACAAGAAACACTCCACAGACACGGAATTCCCACTGCTGAAGCTGTTCCACCAGCTGTTTCATCACTGGCAAATGTGTATAGAGTTCAATCTGACCTAAGACACACTTGGGATATCAGTATGCAGAAATGTAAAGCTAATAAAAACAGCTCACAGTTATTAGTTACGGAAATATTGGCATTACACAATATGAATAACAGCTAATAAAACACAGTCTCTTTTCAGACAACCCTGCCTGTATTTGGATGGAATCATACAGTAAATCTGGAGAGGAAAAAAAGAGCTGCATTTTCCTCTCTTGATGTCCAGTTAGCATTTGTTAGCAGTTGCCATAGACTTCACCCACTGTATGATGTTACCAAAAGTCAGTGCTGTCACCCAAATTCAAATGGGGCCAAATTCACTTCTGGAGCATCTGAAAGTGACTCTTGACAACCGTTAACAAACCAAAAAATGTGTGAAAATGAGGCTGAGGGGAGACCTCAGACCACTACAGGGACCTGAAAGGAGACTGCAGCAAATCATGTGACAAGAGATGAGGAAATGGCCTCAAGTTGCACAAAGGGGGCTTTAGATTGGATGTTGTATGGGAACTGTCTGAACCACTGACAGTTGAATGAAAAGAATGAGAGAATGGCATGGAGCTGTGTCAGGGGAGGGTTGTCAGACTGGGTATTAGGGAAAGGTTCTGCATTAGGACCAGAGGGCAGAGGGCACGGCACCGAGCTGCCAGAGTTCTAGAAGCATTTGGACAAAACAGTCTCAGACCCAGAGTTTGGATTTTGGGTGGTGCAGTGTAGAGCCCTGGATTGGACCTGATGATCCTCACAGGTCCCTTCCAGCTCAGGATATTCTATGATTTGGGATTTCAGGTCACAGTTCTGCAGTGGTCCTGGCAGCATTATGTGGTGTTGGACTCAACCAATTCGTGGCTCTTTTCCAACCTCTGCATACCAAGTATGACATCAAAACACACACATCTGTTTACCTGGGCAGTCAAACAGTATATAATCATCCTCCATGTGCCCGAGGCTCTCCTCCAGCCAGTTGAAGTTATTGGCAAAGTACTCCATGCAGAACACCAGGCCACCATTGGGACCAAACCGCAAGGAATCATCTTCCATCACATCATCCACCTCTATGAGCTCCCGTATATCTGCAACGACAGTACGCTTACGGACGTGGGCAGCACAAGGCTGCCATGATAAGCTCCTGTCCCCCCAGCTCTCTCCGGACGCCAGGTAGGCGCAGAGTGCACTCACCTGCCATGACGGGATAGCTGAAGAACTCGGCGGCCGGGTCCAGGTTAACCACCTGCACGGCGCGGCCCAGCGCCTCGCAGTGCTGCAGCATGGTGGAGCAGTACGTGCTCTGCAAGGCACGCACACGCCGTCAGCGCCCGCTCGTCGCCATCCCTCCCACCCCCCCCCCGCCCCTCCGACCCTTCTCACGTGGCCGCTGCCCGCCGGGCCCATCACCAGCTGCGCGTAGCGCGGCATGCCGGCCTCCGCGCAACGCAAGACCGGCGGCGCTTGACCCCTCCGCCGCTCCGTAGCGCGAAGGTCCCGCGAGCTCCTCCCGGCTACGGAGCGGCCGAGGGCTCGGAACGCTCAGCTCTCGCGAGATTTCGGTGGCGGCGCTGTGAGGGCGCGCGTGTTGCGCGGTGCGTGCAGCTGCAGCCGCCGCCTGAGGAGGAGCCGCGGCCTAAGGGGCCGCCCGGGTAACGCCACGGTGTTGCGGCCGCAGGGCTCCGCGCGCCTCTCTGCCTCATTTCACCCCTCCCGCGCTCCTCATGGCATCCTTCCCCACCCCGCCTGCTGTCCCCCGGGCCCTCCGCACCCTCCCGGTCCCCGTCGGTGCCCAGCAGCCTGCCTACCCCTCGCTGCCCGGGGCCCGTCGCCGCCTCTCGGGGGTTCCCTGCCCCTCTACGCCCCTCGGGCTCCCGGGTCCGTTCCCTCGGCTGTGTTGCGGCTCCTGTTTGCCCCGAGTCTTCACAGACACAGCCCTGGTGGTCCCGGGGCTCCCTGGTGCACTCAGTCCCACTGTTTTTGACAGTTTTTTTGGTTTTTTTTGTTTTTAAACTCCTTGACTACTTCTGCTCTTACAGTTACACCTCTTTTCTCTGGGCTTTGTAGTTTGGTCAGTCTCTGGGAGTTTGTTATGTAGGGAATGATGTAAATAATACAAAACGTGAGTCCTGACTCTTTGATTTTGTAACCTGCAGGCTTGTGACATGGCCACAGATGTAGCTGAGCCTGTGGTCCCTGACTGTAGAGGAGACATAAGGAGTGGTGCCAGGTCAGATGCTGACTACCCCCTTCGGGTCCTCTACTGCGGAGGCAAGTGCTGAGGGGCAGCAGCCCACAGTTCTTACAGTGGGGTGTTAGTAAGGGCAGCCAGGCAGAAAAAGTGAGACGATTGGAGGTTTTCTTCTGGTCAGCTTCGAGTCAGATAGACCATGGTCAGGGTGACCTTTCTGACGGAGGTGCTGATGGCCTTCTGGATATGAAAGCTCTGTTAGAGGAGTGGTGCTCAGACATTTTGAGCAAAGATTTGTTCCCGCAGAAAGCTGGTAAAACCTTTAGCATAGAAAAGCCATCTAACTGTTGGTATGAGAACAAGGAATAAAGTTAAGGGAAGTAATTGATGCACTGTTTGGAATTATGCTTTACTCATATTTGTCATGCGTCTGGGTTTTTTGAAGGATATAATGTTGAGGTCTTTGCTTTAGATAAGTATATTATTTTGCATTGGGTTTGAATATCGTTGCAGGATTTCTATTGTGAATGAGGCTGCATTGTTGGTTTGGGTGTGTTCTGTAGGATGAAGACTGCCCAAGAAGCTGCTGTTCTGATAGATTTATCTTAATGCACAGCATGAAAGCAAATGACTAAGAGAAAAATTACAATGGTATCATTGTCATCTTTTGAATCAGCATACGTTTATTACAAGATATTATGATGAAAGAAAGCTTCAGAATACCAGTTTAACTAGAACACTAAGGCTGTGTGTTGAGAACTCAATTGTAATTTCTTTTTTTTTTCCCTCTTGCTCCAGTCTGTTCATTGCCAACAGAGGTGAGTTAGTTTTTTGTTGCTTCTTTCCAGTATGACTTCCACAATGATTCTTTCTGATCTTTTCTTGCTTTCAGTTATGTCGATTCTGTGCTTTTATCTGCTGTCATCTTTAGGATGTCATGTGTCTTCCTGTGTGCTGGTGAAGCATTGGTATTTGGAGGGCTAAGGAGAAATGACCGAGCTAAATAAATAGCAAAAGGGTTTTGTTGTTTTTGTTTGTGATGTATCTTGTAATTACTTTGCCAACAGCATTTATGTGGCCTTTCTTCTCCAGTACTGCGAATACATGCCTGATGTGACTAAATGCAGACAGTGGTTAGAGAAGAACTTTCCAGATGAGTTTGCAAAACTTACAGTAGGTGAGAATTTTCCTTTATTCCTGGTTAATATGTGTATTCAGACACACAAACAAATTCTTGAGCTTGCCCATTTCTCATCTCTTCCATCTGCATTGAGTCTGAAAATTAAATTATTTTCCCAAGAGTTCAGCCTGCTTTTGGATGCTGTGAAAACAAGTTTGATTACGTCAGAAAAAAAAAAATCAGAAATGATGTTTGGCCCATACTGAGGTTTCTACAATGAGCACTGTGACAACATGCAGTTGCTTCCTGTCAAAGCTGATTTATCCAGTTTTATGTCTTTGCAGTGCAGGCAGCGGGTTGCTGGGAGGCAGGTCATCAGTGCTATGGAACTTGATGATTTGAATTTCCAGTGCCAGTAATTTTTGTCTCTTTCTGAGATTACTGAAGGAGACTATTAAAGTTGTAACTGTATCTTTGAAATGAAGGTCACAAGCCTAATTTGACCAATTTGACTTTAGGGAACACGCATCAGTCAGGGGATGCTGCACTAGAGCAAGCTACTTAGGGGCCCAGTGAAATGTCAGTGTAGCTGATTTCTTGTTTCTTTAAGGGCGTGTGTTACACTGCTAATTTTGTTCTTTTGTTCTCTCACCATTCCTCTCTGATGTATTTAAGAAAATTCACCGAAACAGGAAGCTGGGGTTGGAGAAGGCCAAGGAACTGCAGGAGAAGAAGAAGAGAAGAAGAAGCAAAAGAGAGGCAAGGTCTAAATAGTTGCTTGTGGTATTGATTTATAAGCTCTTGGGGTCACCTTTTCCTGATCTATGGGCTTAGACTGTGGCACAGTTCCTTGCGTTTTGGTTGTTAGCTAAGCCAGTACCAAATAAATTCCTTTCAACTAGCAGCAGAGTTTGCATGGAGGTAGATGCTAACAAAGGAACTGTATAATAGTAGCAGTAAGAGAAAGGTGAGCTGCTTCCACGTGCTCCTGTCATTGCTGTGGCACTTATTCAGAGAGTACTTATTCTCAACTTGCAGTCCACTGGTGTACCTCCCAAAAGGTTTCTGCTTTGTTTAGCAGCAGTTCACAGGTTGCTTCCAGAGTAGAACAAAGAAGCTTTCCTCTCTTAATGCCTCAGACCACTACTTTTGCCTTTTTTTTCCTTCTGTCTCTCAGAATTCTCATAACATAATTTGGTTTTACACTTCAGCACTACTACCTGTCTCCATTAACAGCTATGTCTCTTCTAGCATAGATAGAGCTATGCACTAAGAACAGATACTGTTTTATTGTTGGATTTCTCTGTTTAATTAACATAGTTTTCCCCCACAAATTAGAATACTGTAGTTATTAATACATATTTGCCTGTCTGGTGTCAGTTGTGCCTGTAGTGCTTCATAAATGATGGTTTGTAGCCCACTGAGATTCAAATTTTAAGCCACATGTCCCTGCAGATGTTTTATTTGTGTGCCTTGGGAACCAGTCATGTTTATCCTTGTCTGTGGGATATGTGTAGTGACAAAAGTAGCTTTAAATTCTCTAGCTTGGGTGCTTTTTTCCAGACACTTCAGAACATTTTCTATAAATATAATGTCATGGTGTGGCATGCTGCTGATAGTTGTCAGCTTGGCTTTGGTCATAAAATAAGTGTTTAAAATATTTGTGGGTGAAAATGGAAATCCAGAAATGGAACCTCAAGTTTTGTGACAATTTAAAGTATAGTGTGAAGTATGATGGCACAACTCTGGAGAGAGAGGATGAAAAGAGAAGAAACAAGCAGAAAATTACTGCAGGTATTGACTGAAGAAACTTTGAGAGAGAAATTTACTGTCTTAAGTTATTATTTGCCAAATTCTAGTGATGCAGAATTGAAAGTGCTGCATGTTAGGGGGGAAAAAAGCATTCACAAGAAGTGAGTCTGCTTGACATAGATTCTTTTAAGTTTTCTTGGTGAGAAAGCTCTGGAACAGGACTTTAGTTACCCTGGGGTAACTTGATGAGTGTGTACAAAGTTAGCTGAGATCGTAATCTGATTTGAAGGACTCTAATGAGTGGGATTAATCTTCTGCATGCCTTACTCTGACTTATATCTACCTGATGTGTGAAGCATTCCCTCAAGTTGACCTAGAAACAGACAGTAAATAAGAAATGAAGTCATGTGCAAGTTTGGCAGTCAATTACTGTAGCTGCCTTCTGCTTGAGGTGTGGTGTTCTGAGGGGTTGGGTTTTTTCCTGCTAGCCTTTATATAGATTTGTTTTGTACTGCAGTCCTGTGTTGATACTCAGAACTTCATGTGCTGTTTGACACAGCAGTCTAAGCAGGCAAGGTTTCTTAGCCTTAGTAAATAGACACAAGTAATTTTCTTTGCCTTACACAAAAGCCATAAAGATTTAAAAGTAACAGTTTGTTCCTAACTTAAGATGAGTACCAAAGAAAAATCCTTTAAAGAGGGGTTAAATGTAGACCAAATGCAGTGGTTAGTGGAATGTGGGAAACACCCATCGAGGTTCTGATGTGCATTCTGAACTTTAATGCACATTTGACATGCATATGTTGTTATTTCTTGTAACATTAACTTTTGACCTGGGACCTTTCTTTTAAGAAATTAAACTAGAAGGTTTGGAATGGGAGATGACTAACATCCAAAATACTTTCTTGTTTACATACACAGACTGGGAGATAGGTTTCTTTGTTTACAGGACTAAAATATACCTACAGTCTTTAACTGTTACGTCATTTAACTAATCATGTAATATATTCTGCTTTAAAGGTGGAAGAGGTCAGATAAAACAGAAAAAGAAGACCGTACCACAAAAAGTCACAATAGCTAAAATCCCTAGAGCAAAGAAAAAATATGTCACAAGAGTCTGTGGCCTTGCAACGTTTGGTGAGTTGACATTTGTTGGTGTGTTGTGTAGATTTTAGATGCGCTTGCCCTTAACCTCATCTTACCTAGAGTCTTAGCTTCTTTAATGTGAGGAGAAAAGGTAACCTTTCAGATATTTCTTCTGATTGTATTACCTTGAGTGGTTTGCAGAATTTCAATGGAAGTACTGAAGTCTGGACTTTAAACTACCATGGTTAAAACAGTTTTAATTGTGGGAAGATCTGCTATCTGGACGATGACTGTTCTTCAACTGTCGGTTTTCCCACACACAGAAATCGATCTTAAGGAAGCACAAAGGTTTTTTGCTCAGAAATTTTCCTGCGGTGCCTCAGTAACAGGAGAAGATGAAATCATCATCCAGGGCGATTTCACAGATGACATTATCGATGTAATCCAGGAGAAGTGGCCTGAGGTAACCAGTGGCTTTCTCTGTAAGAGCTCTAGTTTTCAGTAGTAGCCTGTGACGTTTCCAGTGATTTTCAGAGACAGATGTGATCTTGGGCAGCACAGGCCGGTGTGCAGAAGTAACCCACTGTTGCCCCCCTACCAACCTATGAATCATTAGGTTAAGGAGTGATTGAAGTTGATTGCTGTTTCAACTGTCCAAAAAAAAAAAAACCAGACTCCCAGAGCATGGAGTGCTGAAAGCTTCCCCACTTCATTGCACATACAGCAATGAGACATGCAAGAAGGAAATATATTTAATGTGGTGTTTTGGCTTTTTTTCTCCCCCAGGTGGATGATGATAGCATTGAAGATCTTGGAGAAGTCAAGAAGTGATGGTTGAAGACTACCTTTATTTAATTACATGGTTATAAATGGCATAGCCAAAGTGAGGCTTCTAAACCCATGGATTCTGCAGTGATGCTGTGGAGAGCCCACATCCTTGGCAATTTCACTGTTCTGTATAGGCTGCTTGGATTTTTTTTGTTGTGATGTTTGCTGAAGTAAAATTGGGGTCTATCATGCCTACGCATGAAGATTTAAATAAAATTCCTCTTCTTCACTGAAGATGGCTTCTGTTTTCTGAAGAGCTATTTTCATTCCTAATCTTATAGAGAAATAATAATTTAAGTAATTAAGAGTTTTCTGCTGAATTAAGTATTTAAAGCATACATCAAATGTACAGAAGCATGCACCTCTGACTTGCCAGCATAAAATCTGAGAAATGAGAGCGGGAGGAACGCTCCACAGGTCTGCTTGCAGGAAAATGTATTTTAAAAGATAGTGGTGTTTCTAACGAGCTCACTGGATCTCTGGTAGCTGTTCTGTTTTAAAGCTTACAGGGCAGTCACTTCCATTCATCGACCTGCGGTTGGGTTCACATGGGTCGGCTCAGCATTCTTCATTTCCGAGCGGCTCTGCCGTCCCGCAGATCCTGAGCTGGCAGCTCGCGGTCTCCCGGCCGAGGCGGGATTCGAACCCTGGTTTCCCCTCTGGGATGGGCGGCGCGGTGACGTCACTCGAGAGCATTAGAGCGTGCGGCGGTCGGTGCGGTGCGGGATCTCCTCACAGATTTCAGAGGATATTTGTTTGTTTTAATCCGTTTTTGCGGCGTTTAACGCGTCGGAGGCCGTCGGCTGCCTGTTTGCTGCGTGCTCCGGTCAGAATCACTCCCCGACGTCCCCCGCAGCTTCCCCGGCACTGCCGCGCTCGGCTTCTCCTCAGGCAGCGCTGGCTGTGGGGTAACGCCGTGCTGCCCGCTGCAGGCAGCGCCCGCCAGCCCCGCACAGACCGCCCGGTGGGGGTGGGCTCTGTAATGCAAAAGCATTCGGACTTAAAGTCACCTGGTTCACTGTCAGCAATGTCAGGCTCCTTGTATTCACACGTGGTTTTAGCCATAGCTGTACGATTGTATCTGCTCAGTTCTGCCACGAGCAAACATTACCTTCATAGCAAGAAAGCGAGGCACCTTGATGAGATAACAGCTGTGTGTGCAGAAAGGCTGCGAAGTCCCGTGAAAGGCAGATGGAGGTGAAGGTAGGGCTGCACGTGTGCCTGAGAGGACTCGTGCTGTCTGAAGGGACGTGGTGAACAAAAACTTTACATAAAATGGTTTTCAAGAGACTTACAAGCCTTCTGACCTGTGTTCATTTGAGCTCTGTGAGGCATGCTCAGTTTTTCTGTTGCTAATAATCGGTGTGTTATCTTTCATGTTAGCTTTCCAAAAAAATTCTGTCGTCATTCCTTGTTCTGGAATTCTGCAAAATTTGGAAGCACATAATAACAATTTGTGCTGAGCATCATATAGAAATGAAGATTCTGTAGTTTTGGTTTGGCATGGTTTGCTTTTAGAGGATCATTGCAGTTCTGCAATAGAAATGCTGTTTATTGCTATGCAGTGTTTTCCTAAATGCATGCAGAAATGGCCCTGTCGATTTGGAAGGCTTTGAGTGTGATTTGACTGCAAGTATATAAGAATAGTTTATTTAGAACAAAAAAAGCAGCACTGGTACAAAAAAACTGACTTCCTTTCTGTCTCCTCCAGGATGCCAGTTCCCACATAAGTAAACTGCAGTGTGTGTTGCCTGAATCTCAACAGACTGGGAGCTTAGCAATCTCCTCTGCTTGAGCTCTCGCTGCAGTCCAAACAGCAGCAGCATTAACACAGTACTTACTGCTCATCTACAGCTGGATTGAGGTGGCTGGGAGGAGTGGTTGTGAACATGATGCTTGACCTGTGCAATGACACGATGATAAATAATGCTCCCCTCGTGCTTTGCTGTAGAACACGTTTCTACATGACTTAGTGCAAAACACTTGAATATTTCTGTCGGATTCTTTACGGCTGGCCAAGGTCATGACAGGATTTGACTTTTTCATGCATCCAAACAGATGGGAGGAAGAAGTCATTTTAGAGCAAGCTGTAGGAGGTCTGGAAGAAAGTGAACACAAGTGTGACTTTCACTCAGAACTAGTTTATTATCTGTCTGTGTTTGTGGAAAGGAGGACAGTGTAGGAAAAGGTGGTATATAGAATAGTTTTCTGTGAACTTAAGCCTAACTCTCTGTGTGAATTACCATAGAATTTGTGTGGGTTAATAGTTCTAGTTTCGCTCATTACAGGATCAGAGAACGTGCTGAAGGGGGAAAAAAACCTGTGTATAGCTGTCATGGCAGTGCACACAATCAATGTGAATTCTAATTGGGAGCTTCTGTTCTAAACACGTAAGCAATAGAAGTAATTTGAGAAAGTGGCATTAGTTTGTTTTCATAAATATCCATATCAATTTCTGCCTTTTTTTTTGGTCATGATTTGCAATGATTGTACCACTAGAAATGAGTAAACTAATGTGTATGGTAAAGGTAGGATTTGGGCTTTTGGTTTTAAATCAGGGTGCTAATGAAAAGGCTGCGTGCTGAATCCTCAGCTCTGCTTTCCTCTGAAAGGTATTACTTCACCTTATCACCTTGGATGAACTTGACCAGAACAGTGTAAGTACCAGACAAACAAAAGGAACTCTGATAACATTCAGAACCAGAAAACCTTAGTTGTGTTGGTACTGACTGAGAGAGTGTAAAGATTGTGCGCCAGCATTTGCATCAACTGAAAGGGTATTTTGTTCCGAAGTTCATCAGCAGGATTTCATGCAGTGTGAAAGACAGCAGCAGTGCAGTGTTTTACAAAGACTGTCTTGTGGGTTGGATTCCTGAAAAGCCCTCTGCAAAACAGAGGTTGCTTGTGGCTGTGGCCCATCCCCATCAGATGTCTGGCTCCTGCTGGCTGATTGGCACATCGCAGCTCAGCTCAACGCGCTGCCCGTCAGAGCACGCTGCTGCTTTACAGCCTGACGCTGCAGTTGTGAGCTTGGAAATTAGCTTCTCCTTTGGAACGGTTGCTGTAGAAAATGAAGCACCGCAGTATTTACTGTCAGGGGTGGCTTCTGAACCACATCTGTAGGACTTTGATCTACTTTCAGAGCAGTTCTGGACAGGAACTTGCCAAGCGTGTTCTGGATAATCTATGCAGGCTAACTAATCTCTGCTTACAGCCAGCTCTACCTGAGGCTGTTTTAAACTCCACTTCAAAACGCAGTCTATCAAAATTAACCCTTGAAATGCGATCAGTTAGAATTTGTGCCTGATGAATTCTGTGCCCTGTTTGGAGGAGGGAGGAGAAAAGCAACTTGAAAAGCGTGTCGTTGCTGCCTGCCAGTTTAAATCTGGCAGCTCCATAATTTCGCATTGTCTGAGTTCTTTGATTTCCATGTTGTGTTTTTGCATTACAATACAGACAACCCAACTTGCAGAAACTCAAAACGGGACGCAGTTATCTGCTTCAGAACAAGATGCTTAAGCTCCCGTTCTTTTCTCAGTGATGCTTTGTATGTTTGTTTCTTTGTTTTCACACTTGAATAATTTTTTGTTTGCTCCCCTTTTTCTATAAATGCATTTGCAACATGAATTGAAAGTCAGCGGATTTCTGAGACGAGCCTTTCAGAATTCCAGGTGCCCTGCTCTCAATGCATTTCCAGTAAAACTCTTGTGTGTCCCATAGCAGCAAACAGATACAAAGGCAGCCAGTAATTCCTTCAGTCCAACAATAAAACTTTTCTCAAGCGTGTTCCTCATGCTCCCTGCTCAGAAAAAGCTCTGGCCAGTCACATCTTGGTGCTCCATTCCTGAGCTGCAGCCCTTGTACCTGCACACAGCTCTTTGTAATTAGAGTCCTTCTGCACATTACAGATAACACAGTCAAGGATACGAACATTGTTGTATAAGAGACTGGGAAGTGTTTTTCAGTGCCACGGCCAAGGGTTGTGTCAGCATATATTGTTTTGGGGCTCAGAGCTCCAAAAGTAGAATGTATTGAATAGAGCTGTTTCAAAAAGCAGCCTTGCCTGTAGCAGATTGTTTTTTCTTTTGTATAAATCCCGGAAATTTCTCACTGTCTGATTATTTGTTCAACTGATGTGAATGGGATGCTTACAACAGGCACCATGTTGTCTAGTTTTGTGGACAAAAGGTAACTGGATATGGTGAAAGTCCAGAAAACCACATGAAATTGAATTAGAACTAGCGACAGCAAGGGAAAAATTAACAAAAAAGGAAATCTTCCAGTGCTACCAATGCAACCCGAGAGCATGTCTGCAAAGGGAGGTGGGTACACAGCGTGCTGCAGTGCCAAGCTGTGTGGCACTGTCTCCTTCCTCATGGGCACACCAGGATGCTTTTGTGCCCCTCGGTCCGGTATGGAGCTGCTGCTGTGTTCACACTGCACGCCCTGCGCTGGCCGTCTCCAGTGGAGCTCTCCCCTTTGTGCCCCTGGGAGCAGCGTTAGCTTGCAGCCCTGCTCTGCTGCTGTTGCTGCAGGATGCAGTGCATTAAGTCTGGAGACGCTCGGTCTTCTTTCAAAAGAAGCTGGGTTTGCTTAGGACACGTTAATGGGGCTCTCAGAGGAAGTGGATGCTGAGCAGCCAGAATGCCTTCACTTTGCTTTAATACTCCTGTGTGGAGATCTCTCCTTTCCCTACAGAGATGGGCTTTAGGCCAAAAGAAGGTTTTGTAGATCGAAACCAGCGCTATGACTTGCATCCTGAAACCACTGATGTTTAAATGTTTCAGGAGCAATCCCCAAAATTGCTGAGCGCCGTGCTGATGCAGCACAGCGGTAAGCACATGCTTAGCCTACAGAAATAATCTCATTTGCCTCAAGTGAGAAAGAACTGATGGCACAGCCATACCCACAGCTCTCTGTAAATCCACAGCAAGATTTAGTGACCTGCAAGTCACTGGCTACTGAATAAGTCTCAGTATCTTCTCTTAATAAAGGGCACTGAATCAGCTGTGCTCAGTTCAATCATAGAAGGAGCAGGAAGAACGGACGTGTTTCATACAGAAAAGTGTTTTTTTATTGTTTTGAGGTCACTTGGTGGCAGGTGCTGTGACAAACACCAGGGGAATTGCCTGCTGGCAGCGATGCGGCCATTTCCATCGGTTGATCATTTTTCCTTCAGAGAAAGATTGAGTCGGGGAGAGCTGATGAGCCACACAAAGGAGGACAGCAACAGGAAAACAGGCAGCAAAGCGTGTGCCACTGCTTGTGAGCTGTGAGTCAGGAGGTGGCCAAGGGCACAAAGATCACTCACTTGCAAAGCAAACCGGAAAGATTTTGATTCTGTAACACACGAGTGGTGTCCCTGAGGTCATCGTCCGACTGTGCTGCGCTTTGCTCACCTTCTTCTCTTTCTGTTTTCTGGTGAGTCTGCAGGGTGAAAATGTATAGGAAAAGAACATAGATGTGATTGCTTAATGTATTTTAGAGGAAACATTCCTGTCTTTCCATGCAGATCTTTAACTTTCTGGAGGAAATGAAGACATTTCCACTACGGAATTAGTTCTGAACTTTCTTGAACAAAAAGGTCAAACAAGTAAAAACAGTGCTTTTGCTGCACCTTTCTTCATGTTTCACATGCTGCCCAGCACACTGCTTTCCATGGATGATTTCCTTTGGCTGTTCCCCCCAGAACCACAAGCTCAGGGCACCTCTGCCCCTGTGTTTTTGCTGGGGGTGCAGCTGAGCTCTCACCCTATCTGCTGCCTTGAATTAATTGCAGTGAAATACAACACTTGCACTATGGTTTCTCCTTGTTAACTCTTTCACATGTTTTTCCACTTCCTCTTTAATTGCCTCATTGCCAGCCTGCTTTCCATCCTCTGTGACTGGCCTTAAAATGAGCAGAACCATTTTGATCACGGCTGCTGACAGCCTCTGAGCATCACACTCTGCTTCTCTGTTCCTTTTTCAGGACACAAAGGCTATTTCCCACACGTTAATAACCTGCAGAGAACATTTCCAGGCTCCGTCCCCACAGTTTGATGCTGTGGGCATGGCAGAAGGTCTCCCAGGAGCAGTCCTTGGTGGTGGCACAGAGCTCACCTGCAGCCACCCCACTGCCATCACCAAGCTAAACCAGGACAGCAGAGCCTGGAGACATTCATGCAGGCTGTGCTTTCTGCTTTAAGTTGCTCGGTGGCACCCCTGACCCCCTGTGAATTCACAGTGGCTTTTGGATGGGGGTGGAAGACTGAGCTCAGGTGCTGCCCTGGGTTCACATTGCTGCATTTGGGGCCGAGTTTGTGCCCACAGAAGGCAGAACTCCTCCTGGCTCTGCTCAGAGCTGCTTCTGGCACGTGGGGGGCTTTGAAGCTGGGAGGAGCGGATCGTCGGGGTTAATTTACTCTGTCATTAAGTGACTTACAACCCACGTGTGCGCGGAAACTCCAGCTGCGTCGAGCTGCACCGCCTGATTTCTGGAAGCATTACAAACCCTCCAGGGAATCACTTTGCTATTGTGCCCTCCTCTTGGGTTATTGTTAAAGAAAACAAAGCTGCCGTTCAGCTCACCGCGGGGTGGGCGTGCTGCTGCCAGCGAAGGCCGACGGGAGCGGGCAGCCCACAGGAGCCGCGGGTCCCTCCGCTGCCGCGGGCGGATCGAGCCGTCCCGAACCTGCAGGGACGGGCGCTGCCACCGGGGGGGCGCTGCGGCGCGCGGCCGGGAGGAGCTGCGGGCGGCGCCGGAGCGCTCGGTGCCCGGTGTGCGCGGTGCGTGCTGCGCCGTGTGCGCTGCGCAGCCATGAACAGCATCAAGAGCGTTCCCGCACGGGTGCTGAGCCGGCGGGCCGGACACAGCCTGGAGGCGGAGAGGGAGCAGTTCGATAAGAACCAGGTGAGGGGGGCGGCAGGGGTGTCCCAGGGTCCCGGCGGCGGCGTTCGTCCCCTGGGAGCGGCCCGAGCCGTGGGGCAGCGCCTCCGGGAGCTCCGCGTGGGGCCTTCCCCGGGGACGGAGCGCCAGGAGGCCGTTTCCCCGCTGGCCCCACCGGTGGGAATGCTCAGGGAGAGCCGTACGGCGGTGTCAACGGGAGCGCGGCCAAAACCCCGCTGTGTCCCGCATGTCCGCCCCGGGCTGGGAGCCGTCCCGCAGCCGTCGGGGATGCCCGACGCAAAGGCGCCGTTCTCTGGAGGGACGGCCGTGCTGCCCCTCTCGCGTCCTCCGCCGCTCAGCTGCGCATTGCCGGTACTCGGCCCGGTTGTCCTGTGGCACCGCCGATCCCTCCCCGTCCCGTCGGCTGCTGCGGTCCCGCAGAGCTCCGTCCGAGGGCCGGTGACCATTCGGGGCAGTGCGGTCGCGGTCCCGGGTGGGAAGTGGCAACGTTGGGTTTGGGGAGCAGCACGAATAAACCTGCAATTCCGGTTCCTTCGGGACGCGTCTCCTCCAGCCGTCCCGCCGGGCAGCGCCGAGAAGTTACCGCGGTGCGGAGAGCGCTGCCCCGGGCGGGAGCGTCCCGTGTCCCCTCCGTTCTTCCTTCCGTCCCTTCTGGCTTTGCCCCACTGTGCCCGAAGAGCGAGAGTCGCTTTATAGAGCCACGGTGTCCTAAAAGAGGTTCGTCCTCTGCAGAACCTTCCCGGCGTTGCTGTGCGGTATCGTTCCGCCCCCAGGTGCTCGCAGGTAGCGTGAGGTTTGACCTGAGCCATTTTATGTCTGCGATGTGATTTGCTCAGAATGCTTTTTGGGGTCACACTGCGTCGGTGTCAGCATTTGCCTTGGAGGTGAGACCCTGCTGTCCTCTTCGGGTGCTCGCTCTGCAGTGCCATTGGAGGCAAAACTTTTGGTTTTGGTGCCCAACTTTTGCTTTTCTTGACTACATCTGCCAGAAGGGTTAGGGTTGTATCTGCTGGAAGGTTAAGACCCAACACGCTGGGCATCCCCCAGGAATACAGCACGTGTGAATGCTGAGCGGTCCTGTTCTGGTCCACATGTGGAGTCCTCAGAACAAGAGAGACCCGGACTTGCTGGAGAGCGTCTGGAGCAAGGCCCCAAAAATGATGTCAGGGATGGAGCACCTCCTGGGGATGCTGGGGCTGGGGGGAGCTGTGGGTGGAGAAGATCATGCTGTAATTAAAGCGGCTTGGAAAGAAGGGGTGGATGTAACCTGCACTCCTTCCTTTGGATGCTTTGATCCCTGTTTAGTCACCAGCTCGGTACGCTGGGGCTGTGAGTAAGGTGCTCAGGGCTGCACCCATGGTGGTTTTGTAACCCGCAGGTTTCAGGGTCTGACCCGCAGCCATCAGCACTGGGGTGGTGCTGGGGAAACTGCAGCTGCATGAAGGTTTCAGCTTGGCTCTTGGTGCTCGCCACCAGGGTGTTCCCATCTCTGACCCGTTTTTATAGGGGATCCTCTTGACTCAGGGCTTGGAGCCAGCCCCAGGATGCTGGCATCGCTTTGGTATCAGTGGGACTCATGTTGGATGTGATGTCTCCCATCATAGATGTAAAGTGGCTCAGATCGAACCTCAGCACTTAATCACCCCTTAGGAAGGCACACTCTGGAGCTCCCAGGCTGCATTTTGGCTGGGCAGGTTCATGGGCAATAAGCTCAGTGAAATCCCAATGGGCATCACAGGTTTTGGGGCAGGTTCCAGCCCATGATGCCGAGCAGTGAGGATATGGAATGGGGTTTGCTTTGTCCTTGCCCCATGGGGCTCCTCCTGGTGCTTTGGGATGAGCTCTCTGTCACTCCCGTGCCCAGCAGATGGCTCAGCCCTACTGCCCTCCTGCCGGTGCCTTTTTCCAGGCACTTGAGTCTCATTAACCTTCGAGTTAAGAGGATTACGCCAAGTCGCCGGCTTAACTCTGCTGCTGCTATACTGACCCACATGCCAGGTTAACGCCAGGGCTTCCCCGAGTGCAGAAGCAAAATCGCTGCCTGCAGCCGCACAGCCTCCTTGAGGATGCACAGCCACGGGGGGCACCAACACCTCTGTTGTCACTCCTTGTGCTGAGAAGCGGGGACATGAACTGAGCCTGTACCCGATCCTGGGGCTGCTCACCCCAAAACAGTGCTGGGGATGAGGATCCTCGTGTGGGACCAGCTCTATATAGCAAGTTCCTGCTCCTGGCTGACGGTCAGTGGCACAGTGCTGCACTGGCTTCCTCCCTCCCTGGTGACACAAAGCCGGTGCCATGTATGCTGCTTGGAGCTGGGGCTCTATGAGGTTTTACAGCCTGTGTGCAGGGAGGGACCATGTTTTTCTTCCGGCACGAGCGCCGACAGCCTGGCTGCTTCCTGCCATTCTGGCCCGCTGGTTTTTGCTGTGCAAACGGCCTCACAGCTGTGGGCACAGCCCCAGTTCTTGTGCAAAGGTGAAGTAGTGAAGGGAAGTCCTCGTGGTCTCAGCAGCTCAAATTTAGAACTGGAGAAAGCGACTGGGGCCTATTTTTGGAATAAAACCTTCATTTGATTAGGGAGTGATTCAATGCGCTGGTATACAGGTAATCCTCTTGATATAGCTACTCCTCTGTGAACTGCACTGCTCTGGTTTGTGGCATCGTGGCTGCTGCTCCCTCCATGCTTGGGGGCCGTTTTCCCTTTCCCTGCTTGCTGTTCTCACGCAGGGCCGCCTTCAAAGCTGTGGAAAAACACCGAGTTCAAAGGCTCCTTGTGATTGCACAAACAACCCAGGAATGTGGCATCGCGCTGTGTGTTGCTGCTGGCAGGGTGCGTTGCTGAGCTCAGGCTGCAAAGTGCCACTTGTTCTGTGGGACAGTGGAAGACATCTGTGGCTTTGAGGGCAGCCTGGCCCCGGCTGCTTTGTTCTGCATCAAAAAGCCTAATACTGCAGTCTAATACTACATTTGACAAATGGAAAATTCAGAATATTTTCCAAAAGCCCCCGAGCGCTTGGGTTGCTCCCAGCTGGCAGAGCCGGGATGAGGGGGAGGTGGGTCCCAAGGGTCGTGGCACTGCTGACACCACTCTCCTCCTCCCACAGGCCATCAGCATCAGCAAAGCCATCAACACACAGGAGGCGCCGGTGAAGGAGAAGCATGCACGCCGTATCCTTTCCCTCTGCCATCTGGGTGGTGCAGGAGCTCCATCCTCACCTACAGGGGAGATCTTGGGGTTGCAGGGCTGGGGAAAGATGGGTTTCTCCATCGGGTTGGCCTTGACTGATGGAAAGGGATCATTCTGGGGACGCACCACGAGAAGGGCGCCTTCACCTTTTGGTCCTACGCCATCGGGCTGCCCCTGCCCAGCAGCTCCATCCTCAGCTGGAAGTTCTGCCATGTCCTGCACAAAGTCCTGCGTGACGGCCACCCCAATGTGAGTGTCCCCTGCCAGAGGCTCTGCCCCTTCTGTAAGCTTGTAGATGACACCAAGTTGGTAGGAAGTATCAATGTGCCTGAGGGTAGGAAGGCCCTACAGAGGGATCTGCATAGACTGAATCGATGGGCTGAGGCCAATGGGATGAGCTTCAACAAAACCAGGGAGGTGATGGGGTCACTGTCCCTGGAGGTGTTTAAGAACCATGGAGATGTGGGACGTGGGCACTGGGCACGGCGGGATGGCGCCACGGTTGGACTTTTTGATCCTAGAAATCTTTTCCAATCTTCGTGATGTTGTGATTCATAAATCAGCCTGTTATCTCACTACTTCAGAACCTCCCCCTGCACAGCCCCCCGCTGGGGCTGACCTGTCCCCTCAAGCTTTGCTGTAGCGGTGCAAGGGGCTGAGTCCCTGTTGCCCTTTTGTGCCCCCAGGTCCTGCAGGACTGCCAGCGGTACCGCAGCAACATCCGTGAGGTGGGAGACCTGTGGGTAAGCAGATGGGAGGAGCAGAGGTTGGTGCCGTGCTGGAGGTGGGGCTTCCTGGGTGAAGGGCTTTGAGTTGGGTGTTGAGCCCTAAGCATCATATGCACGGGGGAAGCTTGCAACCACCTGAAATAACCCACAAGAAGGGGTAGTGGGAGAGGGGAGAGCTGCAGAGCTGGTGCAGGTTGACCAACACCCACGGGATGGATGCATCCACTGCTTGCCACCGCACCGGGCATTTTTGGCATCACTGGGTTCAATTTATTTCCCCTGTGTCTCCTGCAGGGCCACTTGCATGACCGCTACGGGCAGCTGGTGAGCATCTACACACGGCTGCTCCTCACCAAGATCTCCTTCCATGCCAAGGTGAGACCCCATGCTGCCTCTGCACCGCTGAGAGCTGTTGCAGGAGCAATTAGCAGCAGCCGCTGTTCTGTTTTCCTTTGGCACAGCACCCCGAGTTCCCCGCAGGCCTTGAAGTCTCAGATGAGGTCCTAGAAAAGACAGCAGGCACGGACGTGAATAACATGTGAGTGTCCTCATGGGATGGGGTAAAAGATCTTGACGTGGGGAAAAGCATCCAGAAGCAGCGGAGTCCCACAGGGGCACCTGCAAGCAGTGATCTGTAGCACTGATGTGTGTGCAGCGCAGTGATGGTGTTGGTTTTTGGCAGCTTCCAGCTGACAGTGGAGCTCTTCGACTACCTGGACTGTGAGCTGAAGCTGTCAGAATCAGGTGAGGAGTGGCAGCAGCTCCTTCCCAGCTGCCCCAGGGCTCTTGAGCAATAGTTTCACTCTTTGGTCAGGAAGAGAGTTTGTCTGCATCCTTCCTCCTCCTCCTCCTCCTCCTCCTTGGTTAAGGCATGAAGATTTTTGCTCTGTAGAAGTGGTTGTAGGAAAATATTTAAGAAGTGTGGCTATTTATAGTGCACCTGAGCCATGCAGGGCGTGTGATGCTGCTATGAAATGCCTTTTCATTCCTTTTCAGTGCATTACCCAAATCTTTTCCACCCACTGGAGGAGAGGATGGGGGCTGTGCTACTGTATAAATATTCATTGCCTCTCTGGCAGCAGCCCCTGCCCGTGTTTGCTTCTCTTGCCTCATTCTCCAAGAATTTTTCAATGGCTTAAAAATGTGCCATTCCTTCCCCTTCACCGTCAGTCAGAGCACAGAGCTGCCCAGGGGAACTGGGTGTAGGGGAGGGGCCGTGTCCCAGCTCCGTGTGCCATCCACGTCTCCTCCTGACCCAGTTGTACGGGAACTGATATTCAGAAGTACTTGAAAGCTGAGCAGGGAAGGAGTCAGCCGATGCGCTGGCTGGATGTCTGCCCGGGGAAGGGATCTGTTTCTGTGCTGGGCAGGTGAGGCTGGGGTGATTCTGTCCCAGCTCTTTGCAGGATTAAAAGGACCAGAGCAAAACCTCTTGCTTTTCCTGCTTGCATCGTGTGCTGGCAGCTACTGCTGGCAGCCATGCTGCCCACGCATCATTCCAGGTTACACATCTCCTGTTTGGGGTTGGGGTGTGCATGGCAGAGCTGAGCACCCTTGCTTGCAATGCTACCAAGGTCCCTTCAGGTGTTTCTCTTGCACAGAGTAGGGTTGTTCCCAGCTCAGCACAATGGATGGTGTTTGGCAAAGCCACGTCTGTCCTGGTTAATGATCAAGCCGGTTTGACTGCGGCCAGACGGCTCTGCAAACACGTCCCTGGCATTCATTGTTCTCTCCTCTCCAGTTTTCCGGCAGCTCAACACCTCCATGGCAGTGTCACAGATGTCAGCGGTGCAGTGCCGCCTGGCACCCCTCATCCAGGTCATCCAGGACTGCAGCCACCTCTACCACTACGCCGTCAAGCTCATGTTCAAGCTGCACTCCTGTGAGTCCCCAGTCACTGCAGTACATGGGGATGCCCTGCTCCCAGCCTGGTCCTGGCTTGAGTCTGGAGGAAAGTGGGTGCATGGGGATAAATTTGGGGCTGAGTTTGCAGCCTGGATCCATCCTTGCTGTCCCCATTGCCACAGGTCTACCGGCTGACACGCTGCAGGGCCACCGAGACCGCTTCCACGAGCAGTTCCGCAGGTACCCGGGGCTGATGCAGGGCAGGGAGACCCTCTCCATCTCCTCTGCCTCCTCTTTGAGCCATTTTTCTTTTCTCCCCCTCTCCAGCCTCAAAAACTTCTTTAAGAAGGCCTCTGACATGCTGTATTTCAAGCGGCTCATCCAGATCCCCCGGCTGCCTGAGGTGTGTGATGCTTTGAAAACCCGTGGCTTCGGGATGTGTGTGGGGTCTGCTCACAGCCAGGAGGTCTGGTGGTGCTGCAGAGGGGCTCCAAAACCCATAGGGATGTCACTGTGATGCTCCTGTCCCCACAGAGCCCCCCAAACTTCTTGCGGGCTTCGGCACTGGCGGAGCATGTGAAGCCGGTGGTCGTCATCCCTGAGGAGGCCCCTGAAGATGAGGAGCCAGAGAACCTCATTGAGATCAGCACAGCCTCCACCACAGAGCCACAGGTGGGGGGGATACTGGCATGGGATGGGGACATGGTAGGGAGGAGGCCTGCAGCGGGAGCGAGAACTCATCCTGGCACCTTCCATCCTTCCCAGGTCACCTCAGATATTTTTGAGCAAACCTTCGGACCGCCCAACGGCATTCGGGATGACAGGTAAGGGGGGATGGTGGAGGGGGAAGGGATGGGCATGGTATGGTGCCAGCCTGCTGTCTGCAGGGACGCACAGATTGAGAGCCTGACAAGGGAGGTGGACACGCTCCGTGCTGAGATGGAGAAGATCAAGCTGGAGGTAAGGCCATGGTACTATGCTGTAGGGCTGTATGGTGGAAATCCTAATGGGACGCAATGGGATTGGAGCATGCAGGCCTGGTATACCATTTTGGGCCCTTTCCCATTGCCAGCACCTAGCTTTTGAGGAAGGGTGTGGACATGTGAGACTCATCCCTTTGGGATCCAGCTGCCAAGGGGAGGCCTTTGGGGCATCTCACAGCTGCTGTGCCCAAATCACAACCTGGGGGGGATTTTGGGGGGTTGCCCGCAGGCACAGCGCTACATCACACAGCTCAAGGCGCAGGTGAACAGCCTGGAGGGAGAAGTGGAGGAGCAGCGCAAGCAGAAGCAGAAGGCTCTGGTGGACAACGAGCAGCTCCGGGATGAGCTGGAGAGGCTGCAGCAGGCAAAGCAGGACAGCGAGCGGTCCCTGCGGCTCTGCGCCGAGGCAGAAAGTACGTGCTTGGTGCACTGGCCACACAAAGGCCTGGTGACCGTGTGAAAGCCCAATGGCCATGGGAATGCCCAGCGTTGGGCACTGATGTGCTCTCATCCTGTGCAGAGAAAGCCAGTGCCACTGAGATCCGCTACACGAAGCTGAAGGAGAAGCACAGTGAGCTCATCAATACTCACGCTGAGCTCCTGAGGAAGGTAGGACTTCACAGGGCACAGGTGATCTCTTCGTCCCCTCATCACTGTGCTCAACCTCGCATTGATCCATTCTCCTGCACCCCGAGCCCCTCAGCATCCTCACATCAGTGTCTGTCAGTATTTTGGGTGCATCTGGGCAAGAGGAGGGAGGGTGGGGTGCCATTGTGCTGGGGGCTCAGCAGGATGGCAGAGAGGTGAGCCCTTGTCCCCGCGCAGAACGCCGACACAGCCAAGCAGCTGACGGTGACGCAGCAGAGCCAGGAGGAGGTGGCACGTGTCAAGGAGCAGCTGGCGTTTCAGGTTGAGCAGGTCAAGCGGGAAGCGGAGCTGAAGGTGAGCCCATGGGTGGTGGGTGGTGGCAATCCCAACTGTGAGACCCTGAGATCCCTGCAAACCAAGTCTGGGCTCGTTCTTGCTGACCTTGGGTTGGGTGATGGGTTGCAGCTGGAGGACCAGAGCGTGCAGATGGAGCAGCTGCGGCAGGAGCTGGAAGCGCGGCGGGATGAGCTGGACCAGGCCCAGCGCTCGCTTGGCCACGCCAAGCAGGTACTTGCTACAGCTGGGGGCACAAACCTGCTGAGCACACTGCTGAGCTGCTGGGGTTCCTGCAGGCAGGTGCAGCCCATTGGTGTCAGCAGCTGAGCGTGTTCTGGGCTGGCTCTGGGTAACCGTGGGGTGGCAGTCAGTGGGTGATGGGGGTTTCTGGCCCCACTGGCAGGCAGGCACGGAGCTCAGCGCCCAGCTGGAGACCCTGCAGGCTGAGAAGGAGCAGCTGAGGCGGTCGATGAGTGAGAAGGAGTGCGAGCTGCTCTCAGTGCACAGCCTTGTCCAGGAGAAGGAGCTGCAGCTGAGCCAGGAGGCTGACAAGGCCTCCAAGGAGATCTGCGAGCTGCAGGGCAGGCTGCTGGAGAAGGTACAGGGCCGTGTCCCTTGTGTTTAGGGGGGATGCTGAGCACTCCAGCAGCGTGCCCAAGCCTCCTTTTCCTGTCCCACAGTGCAATCAGGAGCAGAGCCTACAGCAGAAGCTGCTGGATGAGCAGTTCAGTATCCTGCAGGAGACAGTACAGGAAGCTGAGGGCATCCTCCGTGATGCAGTGGCCAAGCTGGATGACCCACTGCACGTCCGCTGTACCAGCTCCCCAGGTATGCCCTGCAGCCCCTCTGCCCCCAGACTGATAATGTTGTATCTCCATTTCCTGCACACATCTCCCACAAGTGATAAACTCTGGATTCAGCATTGTTTTGTTGTAACAGTACAAATTTTGGTGTTGCTCCGTGGCTGGAGCCTTGAGGACTTGAAATGCTGCCATTCGGTGGCATTTCATGGAGATAGCTCTTGTGCTTATTTGGATGCTTGTCAGCCTGACCCTGCTAATGTTGGGATATAAGGAAGAAACTCTTCCTAATGAGGGTGGGGAGGCTCTGGCACTGTCTTCCTAAAGAAGCTGTGGATGCCCCATCCCTGGAGGTGTTCAGACATTGGCTTGGATGAGGTTTAAAGCACCTTGATCTAGTGGAAGGTCTCACTACCCATTGTAGGACAGTCAAAACTAGATGATCTTTTAAGGGTCCCTTCCACCCCAAACCATTCTATGATCCTAATGAAGAGAAATTTGTTGCAGATTACTTGCTCAGCCGGGCAGAGGCAGCGCTGGAGTCCACAGATGCCCTGGAAAGCGGGCACGCGCAGTACGTGGCCTCCATGGCAGGTACCTGGGGCTTGGAACTCACAAAATTGCTGGAACCTTGCTGTCATTTTCACTTATCCAGCAGCCCTCGGAGGTTCTGGGGCTGTGCAGTACCCATGGGGAGGGGGGAGCACATGGACTGGAGTTGGTGTGTCCCCATGAGTTCATGCATGGAGCCACCTGCAAGCTGGGGAGGGGTCACTACCGAGCTGTTGGGTGCCTTTGTGGAGTGGCAGTGCCCTGGGCTCTCTGTGCCTGACTGCGTCCCCCTGACAGATGCTGCAGCACTGGTGGGTGCCTTGGCCCTCTTTGCTCACCTGACAGCCGACACCATCGTGAACGGCAGTGCCACATCCCACCTGGCTCCCACTGACCACGCTGACCGTGAGTGAGCACAGCAGGGACTGGAGGGGGTTGTTCTCAGTTTTGGGGCTGGATATGGGCTATAGGGTTCCATAGGGTTCTCAGGCTCTGTTCCTTGTGGTACCACTTCTTGGGTTAAGACTGTTCCTTTGCTTCTTGGGCACCATTTGGTCGTCTTCTGCAAGATATTTGTGGATGTCTCATCACTGGAGACATTCAAGGCCAGGTTGGATGGAGCCCTGGGCAGCCTGATCTGGTGGGTGACAACCAGCCCATAGCAAGGGTTAGAGCTTGATGATCTTTAAGATTACCTCCAACTTACACCATTTTATGGTGTACAATAGCTCCACAGCTGGAGGAGGGTGACAGGGCTGGGACTTGGGACAGCAGAGACATGGGGCCCATTGCTGACCTGTTCTCTCTTCAGGGCTGACAGAGACGTGCCGGGACTGCGGGCAGCGCAGCCTGGACTACCTGGGCAAGCTGAAGGACAAGCAGACATTGGGATGTGCTGAGCTGGGGGATGTGCGACAGGCGCTGAGGGGCGTCCTGGGGCTGGCCCAGGTAGGGGATGGGGTTTGCTGTGCTCTGTGGGGCTGGTGGGGTGGGTGGCCTCTTAGGGATTTCCTAAGGGAAGAATCAAAGCAGGTGATTTAAGGCAGGAGGGTCTTTCCAATAACATGCTGTGAATTTGGATGCTGTCAGCTATGCGGAGCCCTGCCACGTTAGCTGTGCCAGAACTATAGCTGCTGTTGAGTTTTGGTTTGGGACATTTTCTTCCTCTGAGGTCCCTGTGCTGTGTTTGCTGCCGGGTGGTGACACGTATGCCTCTGCCCTTGCTGTCTTGCAGCTATGTTTGTGTAGGGGGAAAAAACTAGCCAAATTCCTTTTTGGGGTGTTTATTCATTATGAATACTTTCTTCTCTCCTCTGCTGAAAACCTCCTGGCTGTTGCTGCCTCCTCTGTCAGGAGCTGAGGCCGAAAAGCTTGGACATCAAGCAGGAGGAACTGGGGGACATGGTTGAGAAGGAGATGGCTTCCACCTCTGCAGCAATTGAAGACGCTGTCAGACGAATAGAGGTGAGGACAAAGCCATGGAATGGGCCCTTAGGGCAGCAAACATCTAATTTTCCCCCAGTTCCTCCTCTCTTGCTGCAGCTTTGTGTCCCACCTCCCTTTTCCCATGTCCCAACAGGACATGATGAGCCGGGCCAGGAACGAAAGCTCCGGCATCAAACTTGAAGTGAATGAGCGGTGAGTGCTGGGGTTCCCAGTTGGGTGGCCCATCGGTCCTGCAGCAAGGTGCTGCTCCAAAGCCCCACATGCACTCTGGAGCTGCATCTTCATGATGCTCAGCATTTCCTTTGGAGAGCGGGTCTTTGTAGTGCGCATCTAAGCCAAAAATTTTGGTGGCTTCTTCACGAGCTGCTTAAAAGTAACCTTCAGGCAGGCTGGGTTCTGGAAGATCCAGCTAAGTCCAAACAGGGCTCTCTTGAGTGCTCAATGGAATGCTCAATGCTTTTTCTTGTTTCCCTACAGGATTCTGAACTCCTGCACAGATTTAATGAAGGTCAGTGCTGCAAGAACTGAGCTTCTCCACAGGGGACCAGAAACCATGCAAAAATGTCACTTAAAACCACTGGCAAAATCAGTCCTTCTGTATAAAATCCCCATCCACCACCTAAACTTGTTCTTCTTCATTCCAGGCTATTAGGCTTCTTGTAATGACGTCAACGAACTTACAGAAGGAGATTGTGGAGAGTGGTCGGGTGAGTCCTCCCTTGCATTCATCCCTGTGCACTGATGTGAAATACAGAATTTTCCACAATTTGTAGGGGAAAAAAAAAAAACAAAAAAGCTGAATTTTGCACTTTCCCATGTTGATGACATATTTGCAGTCCTGCTGCCTGGAGTGGGGGTGCTGAGCCCGGTGTGCTTTGCAGACCTTGTTACTGCGTTGTCCACTGAAAGATGATGACCCAAACGTGGCTGTTACACACAGCCTAAATTTGGAGTCCCAAAGTTGTGATGTTTGGGTTTAAGCAAGCCAGTAAGAGCATCCTGAAGGGCACAGAAGTGCTGCTAGTCCCTGGACTTACGAGTTTATGTAGGGTATTCTGTATTGTTAGATGTGGGATTTTAAATGGATTTTTTTTAGTATGATGTACAGATTTTTATATGACTCCATCGAATCATGGAGTTGTTTTGAGTTGGAAAGGGCCCATAAAGGTCATCTAGTCCAACTCTCCTGCAACAAACATCTACAGCTCGATTGTGGATTTATTATATGCATATATATGGAAGGAAGTTAACATAAGCTATAATATTGTCATAACAACAGGGGGCAGCAACAACTCAGGAGTTTTATGCCAAGAACTCTCGCTGGACCGAAGGGCTGATCTCTGCCTCCAAGGCCGTGGGCTGGGGAGCCACACAGCTTGTGTACGTACCACAGCACTGCATGCAGACAGTGCTGGGCTGGGGATGGTTGGGGTCAGGACTGTGCGAGTGTGGAAAGTGTGGGGTTTGTTTGGCTAGATGTCCGAATGCCATCAGGTGATGACAAATCAATGCTGATTCAATCAGTGCTGATTTCTAAGTGTGTGGTGGGATGCACATCACCCACTTGTAGTGCATCTGTAATGCGATCTCCCTTCCAACTGCAGGGAGTCGGCAGACAGAGTTGTCTTGCAGACAGGCAAATATGAAGAGCTGATTGTCTGCTCCCATGAAATTGCTGCCAGCACGGCCCAGCTGGTGGCTGCCTCCAAGGTGAGCATCCTGTGGGTTCAGCCCTTCTGTTCCCATGGTTGATGGCTGATGAGTGATGAGCTCTGATCCTTGCCACCTTCCCGTTTGCGGGATGCATAAGGGTTTCAGCAAGCAGAGGGATGGAGGGTTGGAGGGAGGAGGGCCGAGGCTGCTTTTGATCCAGATGATGTTAAAAGGAAAAGCACTGAAAAAAAAAATTCTGCCTGCACCCGTGCTGCTTGTTCATACATCCTTGGTTCACATAAGAGCAGAGGTGGTTTGGCATCCCCAGGCTGAAGGAGGTTGCCTCGTCCCTGATGGGCTCTGCAAATCCATCCCTCCTTTTTACATCCACCTGGTGTGATGTGTCCCTGCTCTCAGGGATTGGCCACTCTGGTGGCATCAGCCAGCCTCATGTTGGGGACCTGCAGCCGTCAGAGTTCTCGTTGCAGGTGAAAGCAGAGAAGAGCAGCAGGAACTTGGGCAAGCTGCAGGAGTGCTCCCGCAATGTCAACGAGATGGCAGCCAATGTGGTGGCCTCCACCAGGTCGGGGCAGGAGCAGATTGAGGATAAAGGTCAGGTTTGGTAGAGCAGGAAGAAGGGGGTGGGGGGCAGGAAAAACCAAAACCCTCTGTTTTCCTTATGGCTTGGCAAATACTCCCTGCTTCTCTCCACAGACACCATGGACTTTTCGGGCATGTCCCTCATCAAGCTGAAGAAGGAAGAAATGGAGACGCAGGTAAAGAAAGCCTTATAGAATCATTAAGAGCTGTAAGATCACCGAGCCCAGCTGCAGCCCGCCCCCCATCTCCCTCAGTGCCTCGTGTCCCTGAGGCAGACCAGGGACGTGGGGACCCAGGTGGGCTCTTGTGGTTCAGGTGAAGGTGCTGGAGCTGGAGAAGCGCCTGGAAGGCGAGCGGGTGCGCCTGGGTGAGCTGAGGAAGCAGCACTACGCCTTGGCTGGGCCCTACGATGCCGTGGAGGATGGGGAGGCACGGCCAGCACCAGCCCCCAGGAGAGGCATCCTCAAAAAGCCGGCCCTCGCCCAGAAGCCTGGCCACATCCCAGGGCCAGGCGGGGAGGTAGGGGCTGCAGGGTGGGAGCACAGTGCTGGGGCCGTGGCTGTGCCTCAGGAGCCATGAGCCGTGTCCCCTCTCATTGCAGCCCGAGCGAGATGCCAGCCTGCACCGGGCACACGCCGTCAACTTCTAGCAGGACGGAGGGGGCCAGGCCTGCGCCATCAGAGCTCTTACATCTGTGTTTTAAACAGATCGCCTTGCCTCTGGCGTGCCTTCATGCGGGGGGATCTCCTCCTCACCCAGCCTGAGAAACTGGAATTATTATTTTTCTTCTTTTTTTTTTTTCCAGCCAAAAACTTATTTTGTTTTTTTTTCCCATCAGTTCCTCTCCATGGAGCAGCTGGGTTCCCAGGCCCCATGGGGCTGCCAGCCCCGCAGTTCGTTTGGTTTAATTTAATTTAGGACTTATTTGGGTTGATTTATTTTATTTTATCAGCACTAGACGCCTTCAGTAAATGTAGCTCTCCTGTACTGCTCAGACCCTTTTGAAGAAGTGAGGTGTTTTTGAAGTAGGAAACTGTTGGGCTTTTCTTGCACCTGTATTTTTTTTTTTTTTAACTTCCCCTTCAGGAATATTTTGACCTCGTTTTGGTGTGGGATCAGCTCTCAGCTTTAAAAGAGGGGAACGTCTCTTTTACTGGGCTTTCAGAAGGGAGAAAGCAGTTCCTGGCACACACTGGCAATAAGGATACAAGCATCTTTTTATTTCCTTTTCTATTTTTTATTACTACAGCAACACCAGAGGAGCAGTTGCATTATGTTTTATATTTAAGATAATTAGCAGAATTAAATCTAAATGTGGCCTGCAGGAGCTCAGGTCCATTACATGTGGTGAATTCTGCAGCAATAAGGAAACCAATGTGAGGAGAGGTGCACAGGAAACACAGCTGGCTTATCTTCTCTTCGAACTGCTACTGGATGTAGATTATTAAAGCAGCAATATTTAAACTGTGTGCAGTGCTCTGTCAGCAGCAGGGTTGGCACTAACAGCGTGGGGCTTCAACTGGGGAGAGCGGGTCGCTGCTGGGAGCCAAGGGTGAGTGGAATTGTGGCGTTGCAGGGGTTTGAAAAGACTGCTAGGAGCACCAACCCTCATCCCTCAGTGCCACATCCCTATGGCTCTTGAGCACCCCCAGGGATGGTGGCCCAGCTGGTCATCCCTACACCTGGAAATACTAACTAATACACATCTCTACACAGAAGGATGCCTGAGAGAAGGTGAGCACAGTGAGCAAGGTAGGAGGAGGGTCCTTCAATAATAATAATATACAGAATCAATATTTCTATCCTGTTCTTTGCAACACTGTCTTAGAATCATGATTCAGGCAAGCTAAATTAAAACCAACAAAAGCCCCTACAGCTCATTTCATGTGATTAACAAAAGGCTGTAAAGCTGTTGGTTACAATTACGAGTTGCTCTATCTAAAGAAAGAAGCAGTTCCAAGGCATTTTGTTATTTATTTTCGGTCCTAGCAGCCTCCTGGTGAGTCAGGCCTTCCCAGTTCTGCACCACAAACCACATTATGGGGTTATGAGCAGCCATTGGGTGCCACACACACAGCAGCTCAGCACTGCTTGGTTTCGTTTCTGAAACCTCTGCCCACAAGGAAATGCTTCCTGCAGCAGTTTCTTCTCTATTTATAGGTGGTGATAAAGGTGTGTTTGCTGAGAGGCTGATGTCATGCTGACCTCTCATGGTAGTACATTTCATCATGGAAATATTGATTAGCCAAGAATGCAAAGTTCTTAAAATTTCAGGCCCATCAGTCTAGCTGTAGCTCCATTTAGAGGTTAAAGAACTCAAAGTATGGTAAAAGGACTTTAAAACAGTGCTGAGGGTGAGTGGGATTTTGATCAATGCTGCTGGTTCATTCTTACTTACTGAAAGCAATACTTAGGCTGCACTTAAATTAACCCATGCAGGCACATAAAGCCTCAGAGAATAACAGTAAAACCAAGCCCCAAAGGTCACTTAGAGCATTACCTGTGTTCTAAAGTAATTTCCTATCAAATTAAGCTTGCTGTTAGTGTTATGAATTCCTCAATTCCAACATTTTTAGTAAAGTATTTAGTATTTGTAGCAGCCATTAAGAAAAACAACAAACCACAGTGTGAACTGTATGCAAAGCTGTGTTCTGAGACTCCACAAGAATCCTGCTGTACAGGATCGAATTTGTTAATTACTTTTAAATGCCATTATTGTACCTGTGGAACGAGGGAGATACTTAGAGCTGTGTACCTGCAACAAAGACAGTGGAAAATCACCAAAAGAAAGATGTGGAATATTACATTTCCTCCCTTCTGCCAAGATTGGTTCTGTACAACATTTTGTTGTACGGGTTTTGCCTGAAGCAGTTTTCCAGCAACCTCATCCTAGAGCCTTCCTCCCTCTGCATGCACCACTGGGGCTGCAGCCAACCCCTCGTAACCACAAATTGCTTTGGACACGAGCACAGAGCAGCTCAAGTTCAGTGCCACTGAGAGTGGAGCTTAAAAAACACCCATCTCTGATCACTGGCAAGAAAAAGGGGCACTGAAATTAAGCACACCAATAGGAAGCACTGCTCTAGGAAGCCAGGCGAAAGGCGGCTTTGTGAAAATGTGAACAGAGGGAAACCTGCGAAAGCCCTGTGTCAGGGTTGATTAATAGGCAGGCAGGGATTGCAAGTGCTACAGAAGGGTGTGGGTGGGCTTGGACAGCACCCAAATCCATCTTTCAAAGAGAAGGGAGGACACAAGATGCAAAGTGCTGCCCATGTACCCAACACCGCATGGCGTGCACATCTGTGCCATTGCGTTCAGTTACCTGTGACACAGCCGGGTCCCTCCAGCATCACAGCACGCTGTGTGACTTCTCTGGGGAAGCAACGATCCCAGCTGAAGCCCGGCCTCAGCACAGGCACTTCCTGAAGCTCGGGGTGCACCTCTGCCCCACAGCACAGGGGCTGCAGTGAATTCTTCGAAGAGCTGCGGCTTTTACATAACAGCACCTCCTCCCCTCGCCCACCCGGCTGAGTCAGCACGGTTTGCTCTATCTGTTGTTTGCTATTTCGGCGTTAGCAGAAGGTTAGCGCGGCTCCGCAGCCACCACAAATGGAACACGGCAAGAAAAGCATTTTTAAAGGGATTTTCTTGCATCTATTAACATCAGTTCTTCTCCAGGAGGGCTTCTATTTTACACCGCTATTCAAGGGACAGATATTACATCATGTTCTTTCTGCCATCTGACTCATACTCCTAAATAACTTTGGTTGACTCATTTCTCCTAACTTGACTTGGCTGAATTCTTTTTCCTCCACTAACAAAAGAAAAGCAGGCTTCCCCCTTTTCCCAGAGCAAGAATTTAGATGCTTCCATTCTAGGTAATGGTGGGAAACAAAAACAGATTCCAACTTTGCTATGACTGAGATGCACAGAATCTGAGTATAGCTGCCCGTTATCAGTGGCACACCAAGTGGACTCATCATAACCAGCTGATGAGAACATGAGCAATGGCTTTGTTATGAAGTTATTTTCCTGCTAATTTAAGTTCCGCATTCACCTACTACTGTTACCTTGCTAAGACACATCATTAGCATTGAAAAACACCAGTCTACGTGTTTAAATGAAGCCACAATGGAGCGTGGCACCAAGAGAGATACAATGTTTTATTTAAAATCAGACCACAGTAGATTACAGAAAGACATTATGCAAACAAATCCACTGTACATTTCACAACTCGCCAGGCATACAAAACTGCCCCTTTATTTGACTGTCCAGGATTACACAGAGGAACCGTGCAGGTGCAGGACAACTCTGCCTCCTCTGAGCTCAACGTTTGCCAAATAGCTCCCAACTGTCTGTGAGCTCTACTGCATTCCAGTTTGAGGGGGCAAAGAAGTCCATAAGAGGCAGAGGCTGAGGTTGTGGAGATGGGGGCACTCAGCCGCCCATGAGCAACGGTGCCCAGGGCCCTGCCTCCTGGAACCACACAGCTCTTATCCTAAACGGTCCCTCAGGGTCAGTGGCACAAAAACGACCCACGTGGAGCAGCTCAGTGCGACCCAGCTTCCAAGGGACAGCGTGGAAGTGCAGAGAACTCATCCTGGAGTTTGAGCCCTTCAATGCTGACCATTGTTCAAAAAAACCCCCAAACACAGCCCCCCCCCCAAAAAAAAAAACCCAACACAACCATAAACCCAACAAACCAACCAACAACCCTATCTGCATATAATTGAATTAGTCATAACTTAGAAAATCTGCATACAAAAAGACTGGCAAAAGTAATGCCATCCTAACAGAGCATTTTCAATGCTACCAGCACTCTAAAGCCGTGTTACACATCATGTTTAAAAGATTTTTCTCCACTCCAATTGCTTTGGGGAAGTATATGCTATTTGCAGCAGACATTAAGAATCCTCGAGACAACATAATATATATTTTGGCAAGCATACTGAGCCAGCCCCCCCCAACTCTCTGCTTGCCTATGGCATTATAATCTATCTTATCAACAGTGCAAATTAGTACAGTCCTAAACATCCTAGCCATAGCAGAATTGATTAGCTCTAACAGAACAGAAGCTGTCAAAGGGCAACAGTTTAAACCACTGGCACACCTCTTGCCCGACTCATTCACATTAGTGTTTCTGAAAGGGTTTAAACAGCTTCCCACGATCGTTTTTCTCCTATACCCTTAAACATCACCAGCAGTCAAGTATATATTTACAGGTTGTGCGCATCCACACGCAGTTAATGGCAAAACATTTTCTGTGAGCAGCTGGATTTCAGTTATGGGATTGCTATAACTGAAACATCACATTAGTTATATCACCTGTCTCAAACTAACCCATCAGTGAAGGCAACTATAAGCTTACAAATAGCAGATACAGTTTTTTCCTAAAGTACAAGGGTGAGAGTTTTGTAGAAGAAAGTGCTCTTGAAGAGCCCTTAAATCAGTTAAGCAATGGCTATTCAAATGATAAAGTATCCTAGTATTACAATCACAGGTAGTGATCCTAAGGCACATCAGCCACATGCATATGCAACAATGCATTGTTTTGCTCTCCACAGAAAAACTGCATTAGCTTTGTCTGTATTTAGTTAGCACAAGAGTTTGTTTTTAGATAAAGTATCCCTGAAAGGTCTCGTTATCACAAAAGTTACCAAAAGACAGAAAATTTAACAGGTAGTAAAAATACTTTCGAACTACTAACACCAATAAAGTTAGGTACACAAAATGCAGTGCAAAATCACAGTACACTTACCTATCACCTCCGTGACTTCTGAGGATCTGCAACTCTCAGAAAAAAAGTTGGCACTGGATAAGTGTAAAATATACCTGGCTGTTTTTATTAAATGCTAGCAAAACTGATTGGAGAGTGTTGTAGAGTTGGTGTAGCAGGCTCCATGTACAGATCTCTGTACTCAGTCACCACCCCAGGAGCTCCCAGCCACCTTTCTTCTTCCTAGGACACAAATCCTTTCTACAGCAGATTTATGTTTAGCGTCCAGACACAACAGTTGCCATCCAAATACCAGCACTAAAAGCACAGCAAAACTGTTTTGAAACGTGTCATAATTAACCATGCTTACACAAAGCTTCAATGATAAAATAATATCAAGAAAAGAAGATATTACACTATTGTAAAAAACACATCTTGTACCATCACTAGATTACAGAGAAAACACACTTTGCAAACAAATCCAATGCACGTTGCTTCACAAACTCCCCCATCTACAGAAACTTTCCAGATCTACACTGGGGAATGGGTTTAGATGCCAGTCACAGTGACCAGCCTTCTGCCCTTTGTCATCAGAAGGCAAAGCAAGCCAAATAACCGTATTTTCGGAACAGACAGCTCCCTGTTATGAGATTAATTTCAGATTAGTACTTGCTTGCAACCACCACACTCCAGAGGAAATGATTAAGGGACAATCTAGGGCCTTACATAAAGAAAAACAAGATCAGATGATGTATTTTGACTGAAGCTGTTTGCAGTGCAGTCTTCCAAACTACTCAGCGTATTCCAGGACAACGATAAGAAAGTGTTTTAAATAATAGAGAAGATATGTGACAAATTCTGGATGATGCCTTTCTTAAACTGCCATGAAGTAGTCGGACGTTTTTTTTGCAGAAGTGACAGTTAATCTGTGCTCCTATTCTGCATGAGCAACAAGTGTTGAGAGTCGCCTCCCCTGCTGCAGGATTCCATTACCGGCACGCACCTGCACCTCAGGCTTCCAGAGTCATACTGAGAATGAAACATGCCCTGCCATAGGAAGCCGCCCCCTCTGGAGGCACAAAAAGCCAAGAGCACATTATGTAAGAGGCAAACAGCAACCACAGAACTCAAAAACCTCCTCTGTTGTGACTTCTCGCATGGAGAAATGTTAACTGCAAATTCCAAATAGACAGGCGTGCCAAGAACTGCACAATGAAATTGTGGGCAATTACATGATAGGAAAATCCAATACATAATTAAGAAAATACCCTGCCTAGATTCCTGGAATCACATGATGTCAAAAGCTAAGCACCAGTTTAAATTAAAAGAACAAAACAATCACTTCTGTATGTAGGGTATGGAAGAGGAAAAAAAACAAAAACAAAGTCTCAATAAGTAAAGAAATAAAAATGCCTGTTGAAGTCTCTCTAAACTCTGAACTGGCTGTACAATTCAGTTAAATTTCAAGAGACCAGGACTCTCAGGATACCAGCTATTCAGGAATGGGAAGAGCATGTACTTTTATTTTGAAAAGTCTAAGGTAACAACTGAAATGTAGAAACAAAACTCCTGTAACTTTCAATATTTAAAAAGAACTTTATCCAACAACAGCTTCACCTCAGTGAATTCGCTGCACACCTGGCCAGAACTGCCACAGTCTGGGTGCACTGCAAAAGCTGCTATTGAGGTCCATTAAAACTCTTCACCCAGGATTCAGATATGGCTGTTACCACACAAACACTGGCACTGACAGAGAATTCTTTAGGGAGACAAATAGCTCCTGGTTTGCCACACGCACATCCAGCTGCAATGGGAACACACCAGAACAGAACAGGACACTGATCTGCCATCGCTAAAGAATTCAGAAAGATTTATAAAATCAGGAAATCCACTGTGCACTCCTGCACATCTAGCCCTTACCACCTTCCTACAAAATCCTCGTTGCCACTGATATTTGAAAACAATAACATCCACCAGACACAATTTCAGACCTCTGTGCCAGAGCTCAAATTTTATACTCCATTGTGCAAAAAATAGAGGCTTTCCACTGCCTACGTTAAGTCTCTGACAGGGGGAGAAAAAGGAACAGTAAGCACCAATACGTAAGTCAGGCGCACCAAAATATTCACTGGAGGATAAAACCAGGATGTGGTGGAAAGCGAGGCGGTCTTTGGGGAAGAGCTGGAGGATACTGTGGTACAAACTGAGATGGGCAGCCTGGCTGTGGCAACTGACTCGCGGCCTGAGCTCCAGCTCGAGGTGGGAGAGGAGGATACGGAGCACCTGGATAAGAAACGGCTGGTCCTGAACTCGCGGCCGCAGTAAACGGAGTAGGAAAGCGTCCTGCTGGGACGGAAGGAGGAGGGGGAGGTATTCGTCGGGGTGCAGCTGAAGGAGGAGGGTTTGCATCCGAAGTGTAGGAATCTTGAGGCGCTGGCGTCGCGTCGGCTGCCCGCGGCTGAGGCTGCGGAAGTCTTTGTCCCTTGAGCACCATCTCTTGGAGCTTCTCGATTTTCACCCGCCGCAGGTGAGCCAGCTTTCGCTTGCTCTGGTACTCATCAATGAAGGAATCCAGGGGGATTTCGCCATCAAGAAATTTTTCCGCCATGTTCTGTCAAATATGGGATAACCTCTTAGAAATCAGCACGCTCCAAGGCAATCCAAGAGCTCCAGCCTAAAATAACGCTCTGCCTCTGATTCCCCATGCGCACGCGCACAATGATGAGCATGCTAAGAATTGTGGGCAGGATTTTGAAGCAGTTATTACTCAGATGCACCGGGAGCTAAATACCATTTTAACTGAAATTTATACAGAAGTACCAGCAGTACGAACATCTGAATTTAGCTCTGATCATTCCCTTGATCATCAGAGACAGGACTGAATCGAGCGCAACAGCTTTCCAGATTGCCAGCAGTTGAAATTCAACTTGTCCTGGGAACATCTTTTTGTAATCACAACTCAGGGCCAAAAAGATCTTTTCCCTGATGCTATGTAGTTATAGAGAACGTCCTACAGGCAGATCTGCAAACAAAACTAACCACTTCCACTGCTCTAAAAATAAACCACCCATCAAGCACTCATATCCCAGCAAGCAGTGACCACTGGCATCTAGGCAGATACGTTGAAATCACAATGGAATATTCCACCAGAACTGATACAAAGTCAGCCCTCCCATCCTACAAACCATCACAGGCACAGTCTTTCATTAGGTTAATAATTGACATTTGTAATGGATCAATACATACACCAGGCAGACACCATTAAAAAGATTTCCACGCTCATTGGTTATTAGTTTGAAGGCAATGTCAAGGAACTAAGAGGGTTTGGCTTTCATTGCTGAAAAACAGCATCTTCTTAAACACTTCAATGGGCTCAAGAGCAAAAAATTACTCAAAGAAAACTCACTGAAATCAAATGATTGTTAATGACATTCAAAGCAAAGACCAAATCCTATTTTCAAAAACATCCCTTATTTAGATTATTACATGTTCAACAGTATACTTCAGCTACACACACCCAAAATCTTCACTAATGGTTAAAAGGTTAGAAATGGTTAGAAAGAACTGAAATGTACTGTCCTTTCCTTACCTCTGTGTCTTCCTCAATCTTAGCCCCCTCGGTCTGAAGGAGAGCTAGCAGTGTCTCCAGTGAGGCATTACTGGATTGTCTATCTGCAATGGCATGAAAAGAATAAATTACAGCTGTTTGTATGTGACTTCTAAATGAAGCTATAAAGTGTCAACCAGCACAGAAATTGTCTGCAGTGCGTATGTACGAACAGTATGCTCTCATGTTTTAGATGGGGTGATCCACAGTGAGAAAATACAACATTTAAGTAGTTCAAGAATATAAGCACAGTGCTACAAAGCTGTGATTTAATTCTAATTTTATGTTCACAATAATGAAAGAAATCACCTTCAGAAGTGCAGAATCAGATGCACAATGCTTCATATACAAGAATGTTTGCTTTATGATTAATCACAGAGAATTCAAATCGTGTTTTGCTTTTAAACTAGGTGGACAAATTCAGTCGTTTAGACAACAAGAGCTAGGTAACCACAGCAGGAACAGAAAGAATCCACAGCGTGTTTCTGGGTGTAACAGATCCTTAGCAATGATCTAGCTCCGAGCTTTGTGAGAATGACATTTCATTTCTTACCTTAACTTATAAAGCTAAAAATGAGAGCATGCAAAAATAACAAAGCGCACAACAGCTTTTAGATTCACTGATAGAACGGCCAATCATCATAATCAACTGGAAATGTTACCTAATTTTGTTTTCTTTATCTGGTATGCTTCAAAAAGGACTTGCAGCTCTTGATATTTTTGAGTCAAAGTTGCTTTCAAAGACTCCAACTTTGGCTGGTACAGAAGATTGCCTTCTGCCAGACTGCGGTTGCTGGCGAGTGTCATGTCCTTGCTGTGCTGAACATTTTGGGCCTGCAAGAAGAAAGGTCCATGAAAAGACAGTGCAAACATTAAGCAGCATCAATGGTTATGTAGACAACTGCAGAATTTCGAAACATGAATGGCAGAAAAAGGCAATTTTTGGAGTGAGCACTACTGCATCGAACCTGAAATGATGCTTTTGGACTTGTTTGCTCATACCTACATATGCTCACGATTTCATCAAGACAGCCTTCATGAGCTTTGGGGAAGCCAGGTTTGGAGAATTCTGGGTGTCACATTAGAGTCATTAGAAGATTCAGACAGGAAAAAAAAAAAAAAAAAAAAACAACAAACAAACCAGGGAATAAAAAGCAAGGGATCCAATTTCAGTCTGACTCAACAAGTGGGACAACTTTCCCATGGCACAACAGACAGATTCTGTTAATTCACCCTCAAAATCAATGACACGTTTGGTGCACTTTTTGTGACCTCCTACAGCAATACGCCCCTTGTACAGGGCAGAAGTGGAAAACACAGTGCCTTCCTCCTTTCACGCTCACGGGCTGATACAGAAGTGCCACAGCTTTGAGAAAGAGGAAACCTGAACAAGCTATTGACAGCCCTGAAAGTGAGGGGGTCAGAACTCAGGTATTCTTGGCACTCTGGGAGGTGCAGCAGGTGAAAATATTTCCCGAGTGTGCAACAGTATCTTCAAAAGCACTTCCTTTAGGAACATTTATATGCCACTTTAATCTGCTAAACTTCACATTTGGCTCAGATACACCTTTGGCCCGAGATACTGCTCCTGAAATACCAAAGTTGCACTTTCTTTTCCCCAGTTCTTGCAAAGCAACTTTAAAAAAAAAAATATCAAGAAGTATAATGCTGAGTCCTAAAGACTGCATCAATCAGAAGAGAATTCTGTTCCCAAGTTGTACAAATGGGAGAAACTGGCTTTGTAACACAGTTTTGCCTTCTCAGGATCCTCACATCAAGCCTCAACACTTTCCAATCCTCTGCTTGTCTGTAACTTGAACACTTTCCAAGAATAAAAAGAGAACTCTCTCTTCTCACTTTCAAATCCAATGCAAAATAATATAAACTGGTTGCTTTCGTGTGTCTGTTCCCACATGATCCAACTCTGCTAGACTCGCTTTTCAAAAGCTGAAGTCCCTGTTTTACAATATTTTCCTAACTATTATGAGTGGAACCTAAAAGCACACTATTTCACAGCTTAATGACAGCTTAACTGACACCCAGCTTCTTACCAACCAACCTCCCTCCACCACAGGTTTTGTTACTGAGCTGCCTTCTGCACTGCCAATGACTGCACTAAAAGATTAATGCTTTCTGACTCCGCTCCTCTTTCAGCTCCTTAATGAGCAAACAACTTCCTTCAAGCAACTCAGATTTGATCTCGTGATTGCATTTTCTCAGCTCGTAAGGCTGATGCTCTCATTTCAAAGCAGCTGTGCAGTCAGCCTGGGAGGACCAGTTTTATGGGTGGACTTTGATCTTTCTTTGGGATGAAGTCGTCAGGTACATTTTTGCTAGTGGAAAAAAGGGTGGAATGAAAGATACACAAATCTATAAACATTTCAAGTACAACTCCCAGGGAAAGGAAATTGCTCAAATCATATGTTACAAAGAAGAGAAGAAAGGCAGAATAACAGAAGAAGCTCTCATGCACCCTGACTGACATCCTCGGTCAGATTGTGAAGGAGGAAACACCCAACTTTCTACAAGGACTTTCTGAAGGACTTTTACAGCATGATGGATCTGTAAAGGTGAATAAATATCCTCATAACAGGATGTATCTTGTAAAAATACGGAACAGTCAGTACTACGACAGCACTTGTAAAGACATATTTACCCGGCTTGATGGCAAACAAGCAAAGGTGAGCCAGCTAGGTGTAACAGGGAGCGATTCCCTCTGCTATCTCAACCTTCTGACATCTAATCCTTGTGGCCTAATGCATGTTTAGGTGAAAGCCTAATATAGGTTAGCTTAAAGCAGAAGAAAAGTTGACATATTCTTAGTTTTCTTGAAATTACACAGGACTCAGTGACTCAAAGCTTTCCACAAGCTGCTAAGAAGGGCACACTTTTCTGCAGAAGTTGATCAAAAACAGGATTCACACGTCATGATCAGGTGTCCTCACTTCCAGCGTTACACTCTGTGTCACATTTCTAAAATATTCTGTTGAATAGATGAGACACTTGTATAGAATCTTGTTTAAAACTGTGAGAAGAAGCAAGCCTTCAATCACAAGGCAAACCAAAGAACAGCTTATTTCCAAAGCAAAGGGGAAGACTCATTCATTTGTACGGGATGTTGAACCAGGAGGTGAATGCTTCACCTCTGGCAAAAGTTTGAAGTTTGTGGAGGGATGAAATTCTGTTCATAACAAATAGAACAAACCAAAGCAACTTGAATACAATCACAATTTTGAAAACACAGAATCATATCTGACATGGTTGAGAGTTCATTTTAATAATCTTTCCTGCAAATGTTCCGCCACACTTAGGAGTAAATTCAAGGAATCCGAAAAGCAAATATGTAACCTAAATAGCCCTAAAGAAAAACTTCCAAAGAGTGGACTGACTCAAAAAACCAACAAACACAGAGTTACAAAATAACATGAGCATCAAAGGAGCAGTGCAGCACCATCAGCCCATTAAGATCACCTGCAGAGCACAACGTATGACCTCTGCATCGCTTCACAGCTTTCACGAGACCAGGACAACAGCTGCAACCAGAGAGGCAAGGAATAAATCCAACCTGAGTTCTTCTGTTGTCAGACCTGTTGTGTGACAAAAAAATTGATACAGAAGGGAATTGCTGCACTGCATCAAATGTTCACCTGCCCAACGGAAGCAGCAAGCAAACAGCACACAGCCAGCGGAATTGCTAACGAGACTTTGAGGTCATGAGCACTTCAGCAAGCAGGAAACCTTGATCTTCAAACAGATGAAAAATACCAGTCAGAATTATGATACATAACGAGACAGGATGATGGTACTATTTTTTTTTTCTTTTTACTGTTGAGGTCTCCCCATGAATCCTAATTGGGGCAAACAGGGCAGATGGACCGAGTGGAGCACTCTGAGACCAAACTGCACGCACAGCAAGGTTAACAAAGCCAAATTCAGGCTTGTGCAGCCCTTCTAATCTTCAGATGCTTAAAAAGTGCCCAAGTCACCTACTGATACTTTCAAAAAGAAGTCTCTTAAGGAGCTACAAATAAAACAACAAAAAAAAAACCGCACACCCAAACAAACTATCCAACTGTTCCATTTCGATTGCTTTATAGATAGCAGACATCCACGCTTTCGTTTCAGGTTTCTCTGGTCTTTTTCCAGCCTTTATCATTCCCACATTCTTTCTTCCATTTTTTAGGGACAAAGCTTGCCGTCACTCTGCAGAAGTGCAACTGTGCACATTTGGAGTGACAAATTAACCCCTGAAATAGGAGCTAACAGGTGCAGGGGAGGAGAATAAAGACTTCTGGTACAGAAAACGTATGAGAGCTTTTCATCAAACACTGGTATGCTGAATGATAATACAGCTTCTAACGGCACCAGCTTGGTAATAAACATTAATACATAATCCAAAGTAATTAGATTTGCTAAATTTAGGTCTCCCAATTATGCACGCAGTGGTTTTAAAAACGAGGAAATAAAGGTTAAGAGGCGAGTTTCAATTCCTGGGTGTTTGCTTCAGAGGAAGGCGGTGCACAGAGCTGCAATCGGTGCCATTACACGCAGGCAGGTTATCATCAGATGCTTTGCTGGAACACAGAACTCCGTCATTGTCACCACATCTAAACCCTAACTCTGCAGCTAAATTTCACGTTTGGCAAACAAGAACACAACCACTTACACCATGTGGTTTTGGGGCAGGATGAGGAATCCGGGCACGCGTTCACACAGCTTGAACTTGGACTTTTCCTTTAAACAGTTTTTGAGAACGGGATAACATTGAAAACCCCTCCTGTGCTTGCCAGCATACTCCGAAATGCTGGAGCAAGAGGAAGGCAATACATTTTTTGATGACTCCATTTCACATAATTAAGGTCTTGAAAAGCAAACAACTTTTGGCAGCAGAACTCGAGCACGCAGTAACACAATGCTGCACTGTTCCTAAAGCAACGTTCCAGCACAGGTCAAGAGAAAACCAATTCTCACCACAGAAATTCATCAAAGCACCACCAGTATCACATCACAAACTTGCTGAGACTGACTTTTATGAACAATGTGCTTTTATTTCGTGAAGATGAATCCTGTCAATGTACAACAGAGATTAACCTCAAAGGATTATCACAAAAACTCCTCCGTTTTAAAAGCCTGGGAGTACCAGACAATTGGCTTCCTTCCTCTTTCCAATAGACAAGATGTTCCTTGTTCAGGAGCTGGAAGCCCAGAGGCTTCAAAAACAACCTTACAGACAGAAAAAGGATCTTAGCTCTTTGATGCCCTGTTTTCACATACCTGGGGCTATGATGCACAGGTCACTGCAGAGGCATATTACCCCAGTGAAATATATACGTGTGCACAGCCAGACAGATTTTATATATATAGATAGACAGATATGTGCATACACCCCCATGATGACACATACAAATGCTGCTCAAGTGCTGCACACTCCCTTTAGGGCTGGGAAAGAGCCTATTTTTAGCTATTAGCAAGAAAGCCAAGTGATTTTCCAAATCCTCCTCTTTGTGAACAAAACATTGTTTTTTGAGCTGGGTTTCCCTTGCAACAAAGAGTACAAAGGTTTCTTCCATTATGAAGTAATCAGCTTTAGCCAATTTTGCCACCAAAAATACAAGTGACCTCAAAGGAGTGACTCAGGAACCACGATTTAGTTAGTGTGCCCCATTTAAGTTATCAATTGAAGGACTTTGGAACAACCCTATGACAAAGGTACACACAGACCGAAAATGAGATTTCTACACAAGCAGCAGTGAAGTCAGCACAGTTCCTCCTTAATGCTCAGGATTTCCCTCTCCCTCTTCCTGCTGCATACTTCACAGCGCAAAACTGGAACCCAGCAGCACAAAGCCAGAGAGCAAAACCTTCAACGAAGTCAAAAACAGAATGAGGACAAAGCATTCAAGAATGGCCACTTCCAAGATATACAAACACTTTTGAGTTGGACAGGCTCTACTAAAAGCCTCCGTGCACAATAAAAGAGGATTACAGCAGACAGTAATGTCGCTGTATTTCCACACAGTTCAAATACCTTCAAACCTAGCCACACTTTCCAAACACCACAAAATATTCCCTCGGGCCCAGAGAACTTTACTCTACAATTTAAAAGCCTCCTGCTGCCAACTAAAGAGGAAAGCTGGAGGGTCACATTGTGAATATGCTCTAATTCTGCAGTAAGAGAGAATCTTTGTACTGAGGTCATGAGTCTATTGCTGCTTCTGATCCAGTCTGAAGCACGTATTGACAAGAAACAAGCAGACTGCTGAGTGAGGCCACCTACCAGTATACCTGGACAGAGGTTACATGAAATCAGTGATACTGCACCCAGCTAAAGCCACATCTGCACTGAGCTAAAGCCCATTACAACCTGTTGACTTTCCCTAAATATTTTGTCTTTCCACAGAAAGGTTCTCCTGCCTCCCAGCAAGCCACCAATATCTCTAAGGTCTTTCCACGCTTTACTCTTTTACAGCAGTATCAGTATCTTCAACAGTTTCCTAAGTTTTCATATAAACCTGTATTTTGAGAAGCCGTTACACTCAGCCTCAATGCACAAATCTATTTACACAAAGGGCAGAATGATGGATGATTTCTTGAAAGATGGACAGCACAGCAAGAACCCTGGGTCACCTTCCTGCCCCAGCCCAGCCCTGCAGGGCTGCCCCACCTGTGACTCCTCAGCAGTTTGCTTGGAGGTCACCCAGAACGATTTCCTTGGAAGCACCAAATAGGTTACAGCTACAAGAATTTTTCCCTGGGACTTCTTTACATTGAAGCAAAAGGAATTAATACAAGAGCCAGAAAAGCAGAGAACATTTCTTTCAAAATCTTCACGTTAGCTGTTTCGTATTTGCTGCCGGCCAATCTTTTAGGAATGTTTGCTGGGAGAGACTCCATCAACACCATAATACAGCGTTCACTGGCACACAGAAAACCCCATAAAGGAGGAAGGCAGCAGCACGAAGCACACGGGTTATTTAACGTGAACAAGCGCAGCCCCAGACGTACGGCTCGGAGCCTGACACGCTGACAAAGACATTCCGAGAGCAG
>NW_024884867.1:7320242-7349903 GCF_019232065.1 Centrocercus urophasianus
ACCCAACAAGGGAAAAAAACAACCGAGAACAAATAGGGAAAAAACCGGTGCCACCCTCACTCCGCCGGCGGCTCCTCAGCAGCAGGCGGGAGCTGTCAGCCCCCCCCCGGCCCGGCCGCCGCACAATGGCCGGGAGGACGGAGGGGAGAAGGGGGGAACAGGCGGCCGAGCCCCGGGGCGCCCCGAGGGCAAATCGCATCCCGGCGGTCCGACCGCGGAGCGCTGCGCTCACCTCTTCCATCTCGCGGGCCATGCCCTGCAGCCGCTCCTCATCGTCCAGCAGCGCGCTGAGCTCCTGCAGGCTCAGCCCTTCCAGCCGCCCCGCGTCCAGCGCCATGGCGGCGCGGCCCCGCTCCCGCCGACCGGAAGTGCCTCGGCCCCTCCGCCCCGGCCCCGCCGGGCACCGCCCTGGGCGCCCCCTGCCGGGGGGGCGGAGCGGCAGCGGGAGGGGAGGAGAAGGCCGGGCCGCGCCGCCGCAGGGGGGCGGCACCCAAAGGGCGAGAAGCGGGACGGTGTGTCCGCACAGCCGGGCCCTCGGCGCCGAGCGCGTTGTCCGCCTCGGTCTTCGACGCCCTCGCGGTGCCGGCTGCGCCCGGTGTCGTGCGGTGCCTCAGCGCGGTGCCGCAGAGACGCGCTGGCGGTCGGTGGGCGCCCGTGTGGCAGCTGTGAGTGAGGAGGGAAATCGGTGTAACTATTGAACTCGCGCTTCCTGCCCGGGCTGGGACGTGGTCGCAGTGAAGCACAAAAGAGGGACTGCGTTATTGTTTGAGGCTGAATACCCATTTAGGTTAAAAATAGCTAAACATGGTATCTTGCCCAGCTTTGGTGCTGCCCCTTTGTCCACCTTAAGCACTTTCTTCAAGCGTGAAGGTCAAGAAGTGATCTAACAAAGATGTGTTTCATAGAGGTATTTTAAACAAGTATTTTGAAAGAAGTATTTTTACAGGCTGAGAGAGCTGGGGCTGCACAGCATGGAGGAGAGGGGAGAGCTGAGAGTGGGCTGCCTGTCTGATGGGGCTGTGAGAGAGGAAGGACGGCTCTTTAGCAGGGCCTGTTGTGAAAGGACAAGGGGAAATGGCTTCAAACTTAAAGACGGGAGATTTGGACTGGGTAAAAGGAAGAAGTTTTTATAAGAAGGGTGATGAGGCACTGCACAGGGTGCACAGGGAGGTGGTGGTGCCCCATCCTTGCAGATAGCCACGGTCAGGGGACAGGGCTGTGAGCACCGATGGAGCTGTGGGTGTCCCTGTGCACTGCAGGCAGTGGGACTACATGACCTTTAAAGGTCCCTTCCGACTCAAATGATTCAGTGAATCTACACCTGCAAAAGTGCATATCATCACCACTTTGCTGTGTGCTCTGTGGTAACACTTGGGAGCAGCAGCTCTCCAATTACCGCTGATGATAGCATGGCTGATGCATACAATTATGCCTGGAAATAATTAATTGTGTTAGCGTAGCTGAGATTGTATGCATTTCTGGGCACGCACCACCTCCTGGTTCTGTGGCTGATTGTGGGTGTGCTGGTTCCCATATGTGTGACTGCAGAGAGAACCAGGATGAGCCAAAGGAGCCAGATAGGAAATGGCTGTGTGGCACTATCCTTGGTGTTTAGCGTTTTTGATCTAACTGAAAAATCATACCGTAAACTGAATCAATCTCTGTTGTAATCCTATCTAGTTATAATGACATGAGTCTCATTCAGACCCAGTACCTCCTGGCAGACCTGAATGAAGACATGACAGCTGTATATTTGAGGTTTGTCCTGCAACTAAACTCAGCTGTCTGTTATCCCACAGGTCCTAGGACCAGAAATTCATCACAGTTCATCTGAGTGTGTTGCAAGTAGAGCACACCCAGAGGCAGGTAGGAAAGACCCGTGCACCTGGCAGCTGTGCTTGCTGAGGGTGGGGAGAACACAATTAGAGATATGGGCATGTGTCCGTTCCTCCACGTCAGCATGCCCACGTGGTGCTGTGGTATATGCTGTGCTGTTCCTCATGTGGGTGCTTTCCTCAGGGCAAAGATGAGTAAGCAGCTGTACCCCTTGGTGGTGACATGAGTTTTCACAGCCTGACCTTGATGCTTAAACCAGGAGATAGCTGCGATGCCAACATGATGTCATACAGTGTGTTTGCACATGCATGTCAAAAGTGCAGTCACACTCTGCTGTTACCCCATTCTGTACATCTGTGCACACATACAAATACACATATGCACACATATATAAACAGGAATTAGTTGAGGAGTTAAAAGAAAGCCCTTCTTCTCAAGGATGATTTTAGCATAACATAGCTAGATAATTGGCATGGGGGAGTGTGGTTTAGAAGAGTCTGACTCAGCTTCATGTTGTAAATCTAGTCTTGCCACTGCCTTTCTGTGTGATCCTGAATGCTCTCAGCTTCTCTTAACCATAGGCCTTTTGCTTAAAATGAAAATTAATAATAACTGCTCAGTCCCACACTGAGGGTGGAGAGGGGGAGCTCACGCTGAGTAATGCTTCTAGAGGTACTGAGGGTGAGTATCTCTGGGGAAGGGTATTGTTATCATTGTTATTACTGCATTGTCAACATGCTGTCAGGAAAGATGGTTCAGTATTGCAGTGATCTTCTAAGGGGATCTGCTCTGTTTTATTGCTCTAGTTATTATGGAATAGATTATTTTAATCTGTCAATGGTAATAAGTACTAAATTAGTTAAGAGTCTCATCATGTAGAACAATGAAGTCTTGACAAAACACAGCACAAGGAAAACATAATTTATTTGTGCTCAAGTACAACAAATCTTGAAAACACACATGTGTCTATGCAGGTAAGTTTGGGTGCTGGAGATGTCGGAGAGGAGTGTCAGTATTGAACATCTGGTGCTTGTTAGTACTTTGATCAGCATCTGCGAGTTTGGCCAGAAAAGCAACTGAAGTTGAGAGACAAAATAAAGGTCAGCTGCTTTGGAATATGTATTCTACTTGGGCAGGTTGGAAGCTGGCTTTCAACTCAGCAGCTTTCTTGAAAGGTTTTGTGGCAGCTCATCACTTGGGCAGAATGTGAAGAATAGAAGATAAAGCAGGATTTTTGGCCACAGGGATCGTCAAATAACAGAGTATATCTGAGATTTATCAGATTTATCCAAGCCCTGAATCCTCTTTACTTTTGCTAAAACCCTTTCAAAAGGTGACAGTATTCACAAACATTAAAAATGAAAGCAGGCAAAGTACAGAAGTTGTGATTTCTTATTAGAGGAGAAGTAGAACAAAAAACATTCAGAACACTACAGTGGAAGACATGTCATGATTAATAAGGAGTCAGGCTTCAGTCATGGGGAGAGCTGGCATCCAGCCCAGTTTAATTTAAATGTTAGATTCTTTTTTTTTTCTTTTTAAATCTGATCCTGGATTTTGTTCTGTCATCTCGTATTCTTTTACAGTCAGTAGCCCTATGTGTATGCATATTTATTATATTTAGACATATTTTGCAAGTCACCTTCACAACAACTTATTTCCTTTTCCTGGAAAAACTGGTTGGTTATGTAGAGACTGAATTTGCAAGTCTAATCTTTGGAGTTTATTAACCCTTATTAGACTGGTTGCTCAATAGTTAGGTAAGTTCTCAGGCTTATTTGCAATTTAATTTCCTTTTATTTTGAAGTCCATGTTTCTGTCTAGATTTTATGATTTAAATTCCTTCACATATGAGACAGACCTGCATATTCAGCATTCTGGAAGAGGAGGAGTAGTTCTGTTGGAAAGAGCAAGAATTAACTGTCAGTGCTTTTTCTGCTCAGGAATCCACAGGCATGAAAAGAGAAACAGGTTTTATACCTGCATCTGCATTCCTTGGGCTCACAGTAAAGCTAGAGCAGAAAGGGCAGGCTAAGATGCAGCTCTGAACCTGAACTGGAAACACTCTGAGTATTTGCTTGTGGTATTTCCAGACCTGCCAAAGACCTAGAAAGCCCAGCCACTGAAACACACACAACTGCATACTGAGGCAGAGTTTGGTGCACTGGGAGATGAGCTGCAGAAATAAACATGGCTGTGTTTTTTTCCATCATGCTGCGTTTCAGTTTACTGGGTCACTCAGCCACACACTTCATCTGTGCAAAGGTACAAAGGTCAACGTGTGTCTTTGGAGGATGGCTGAAACTATAGGATCTACTATTGAACTTTGTCTTGGATAAGGCCCTCCAATGTTTAAATCAAGTCAGCCTCTGGCTGTATGTATTACAGGATCCGTTCTTGAACTTTATCTTGGATAGGGCTCTCTAATAATTAATAAATCTGTGGTTAGACATATTACAGGGAATGGTTTAAGCTTATTAACAGTGTGGAAAACAACCTGCTATGGAGCACGGAGTCAACCTTTTCAGTCATGTATGCTGTCAGGTGACTCCCTGTTTCCAGCTCTGCCATGACGGTCATCAAGGCGCACTCCACAAGCTAAGGTTTCAGATAAACCCATCTGAGTTCCCTTTGAGAAGAAACTTATCTGCATCACTGTCATCAGTAAGTGCCTGAACAGTCTTTTTCATGTTCCCATGTAAACATCAGCTCTGGGCAAACCCACAGCCATAAAATACTGCACTGCAGGCTTTCAGAGGGAACAGTGGCCTTATTTCCAGACTGTACAGATTGCCCACAGACAGTGTGGCCCAAAGACTTGCAGCAAACAGGTTCCAGCACTAAAGGAACTGCCACTGTTGCACCAAGGTAAGCACATCCTCACTGCTGGGCTTAGTTTGGCCAACAGGCACCTCTGACCCCAGTTATCACATCACAGACAGATTCTGAGGTGGTGGCAGATTTGTGAGGTAGGGGAGACCCATCATAAAAAGAAATCTGGAATGATTTTGAAAAGCAGGATTTTCAGTAGTCACAGGATTTGTACTGGTTTGGCCAGCAGAAATGCCTGCGTTAGATTAGTGCTGTTGGATGGAAAACCCTCATAGCTTTGGCATGCACGCAGATCCACTTGTCACATGCCAGCAGAACAATAAAATAACTTGTAAAGCTCAAGGGAAAAGCAGCCTTGAGTTATCTGGATGCAAAAGACAGAATTCAGCACCCGCAGCAATGCACAAAATCAGTTCCTGTTATCAGCTTGGCCTGGAGCCACTAGCAGAGACAAGCTGCTCTTTCTGTGTGTCATTTCAGTTGAAGCTTTTTGGATTTTGGAGTACAGTGCTGGGATTACTGGCACACCGGGGGTGGGAAGCAGGGATCCCTTCTCAAAATTTCCTGTAGCCTTTGCAATAAAACTAATCCCTGCATATCCTTCAACTCCCCTTCTTGCAGCACTGCCTGGTGGGGCACACATGACAGGATCTCCTCTTTTCTGTCATCTTACGTCATAACAAGCATTGTCCTAACAGCACTTCCCAGGTGCTGGCTTCCCTCATTCCCAGGTTACCTATTCCCCCCCCCCCCAGTTTTTTTTTCCAATTAACCAGCAATCAATTCCACTTCTGCAAACCACTGTCTGCATTCTGCTCACAGCTACTGATAAGAATGCAGATTTAATTGCTTGCCCTCTGGTGCTGGGTGGAATCTCCAAGCTCTTCATACCCACAATGAAGATTTTCATCAGGCAGAAATATACTGGCCATTTAGGGAAGCGATGAATGATGAATGACTCAAACTAGGCTTCGGATTGTGATTCCCTCCTAAACTGAGGGAGATGAGCCAAAGAGAGCTCTCCTCCTGAGGCACAGCTTTTCATCATATCACAAAAGCAAGCAGCTAAAAAGACTTCAGCTACAGAGCACTGTGCTTTGACAACAGGTTATACAGCCTGTCCTTTTGTGTGAGACTGACTATCAGATGGGATCTGGGATGAAAACAAGTTCTTGAATAGGTTATTCTTAGTGTTTCACAGCTGTTAGAAACCCAATTCTCTGTAGGTAGTTATTTTTATTCCCCTCCAGGGTGTCTGTCTATCACCCCCAGATTAACGTTACCTTGAAGTTCCAGATATTCTGAATGCAAAAACACAGCCCCCACTGGGGCTCAGTATTTAGTGGCAGAGGTAGTATTTTATTTTTCTTTTGAGCATCCCTCCTCAAGGACACTAAAGAGTTTGTAAAACATTACTGAGCAAAAACAAAACGTTACCAACAACAAAATTGCCAAAAAGGAAAACAAAGCAGCATTCAAATATTGGAAAACATGAGAGCTAAAGTGCTTGAGATAATTTCTTAACGATGCACATTCTAAGTCAATCATTCCCATATAAAATCCAATGCTACTTTTCAATAGCATCTGCCTGCCTGCATAAGCTTCACCACTAATCTATGGCAGGATAAAACTACAAAGCCAGAGCCATTATGCACAAGGGCTAGGAGCAACAGCTTTCTTTCTTTCACTCTTACTCAAAGTTAATAAATAGTATTCAAAGAAATACATTTTCAACTTCAGGCAGAGGAAGTTTGACTTCAAGGAAAGTGACTGTATGGGTTTCCCATGCAATGAAGTCAGTAGCATTGCCTGAAGCTGAACAAAGCTTCAGTGGGATTTATAAAGTGCTGTCTTTTAGTATTTTATGCCTGTCTTTAGTAGTGTTTTTCAAACCAGCACCAGGGTTGTGAGATATAAAAAAATACTGAAATAACAGACTAAATTCGAGAGGATGCTGGAGCCAGACAGACATTGTGTAGTGCACATGGAAATATAAGAAAACCAAACCAAACCAAACCACCTCACCCTAACCCAATTAGGGTAAAACTCTTCATCCTTAAAAACAAAACCAAATACCCACCAAGCACCACGAGCAAATCTAAATGCAACACCTGCCTCCTGGTCCCCTGGCTTATTCCACAAAGGATGGTTACTACATGAAACAAGTCCAGCAGCTGTGGTTGTGAACCTGAGCCTGCAGGCACTCAGTGCAAAACTCTCCTGGCATTCAGCCCCACGAGAGTGATCCAGTTTTCACTAAAGCCAAAGGGAGATCCCTACAGACTTCAGACTGGCTCTACAGATCGACAGCAGGAGCAGGACCTTCTCCAGTCGCTGCTTTTCTATCTGGCTACAAGAGCCACCCCCTGAATTCCTGGAGGGGAATTTCCCCTCCATGCATGCATTTTACATCCATTACAGTTAATATCAGTTACACATGCATATCAATGGAAGAAAAGTCCCAGCTGTGGGGAATTACTGGTAGTAAGAAAAGAAACTCGGTAGAAATGCTGGGAATTGCTAAAGACCCAACTCCCAAATCTGTTTCCCTGTTTAACCAGCAGGCATCTGCCCACTGGGCAGTAATGCAGGAAGCTCTATAGTGTGTGGTTGTGTGTGTGCAAAGGTGCGCGGCGCACGCAGGATGAGCAGACGGGCACGTTGTGCGGCGCGGCGCCCGTCGGGAAGCCACCTCCTGCGCTGCGTCCCAGCATGCGTCTCCAGCCCCAGCCCTCGCTGCTCTCACTTAGGAGTTGTGTTGTTGCAGTCGTCCTGTGCTGCAGCTGGGAGGGAATGGTCTATCCTGAACTCTCCCTCCAGCCCGCCGGGCGCCTTCGCTGAATCCCCCCGGGCTGTGGGTTGGCGGCTGTCTGCGCTACCCGCCTCGAGCCCCAGGATCTGTCTCTGCACCAGCTTGGAATAAAGACCTCCTTCTTCCATGAGCTCCTTGTGTGAGCCCTGCTGCACCACGCGGCCCTTGTCCAGCACAATGATGTTGTGTGCCTTCTCGACAGTGCTCAGCCTGTGTGCTATGACAAGCACTGTGTGGTTCTGCAAGTCACCGTAAATCGCCTGCTGAATCTGTTGAGGGAAGAAAAGATGTTAGTGCATGAGCATCGCTGGCACTGTGTTGGGAGGGGAGGAGAGCAGCTTGGTGGCTCTGAGTTAAGAAATCTCTGGACAGGAGGTTTGTTCTCCTCTGGTTATGCTGGGGACACAAAGCAGGGCCACCTGTAACCCTATGGCCATCTGTCTCACTGTGCAGCCCCAAATTCTCTCTCAGTGCAGCCAGCCTTCAGATGGGGAATGCACACCTCCAACTGCTGGTAACAGAGTAGTAAAGTGACAGGCCTGATCTTGTATGTTGAGCTCTTATTAGAGCTGGGGTGCAACTCTGGAGGCCACATAGCGCTAGCCCTGCTGAAGAGCCTCACCCCATCCTGCAAGCCCACAAACTGCTTTGAGATCACACTTGTGCAGCACTCATCCTCTAGCACTGGGAGGCCTGTCCTCATGCCAGCACTTTGAACCAGCTTTTCATTGTGCCAATGAACTAGCCAGACCAAAGGAGACTACTGGTAGAACTGTTTGGTCATCACATCCCAGCCAGATAAACCATGGTTCAGCATGGCTTGTTTGGTGCTTTAGTTCAGATTTTAGCTCGGGTACTCCTCCCTACTGCAAGTTTGTCTATGGGCTAGAAATTGAAGCTGTAACCTTTCTTCCGACCCCAGACTGCTTCTTCAGCCCAGACACACAAGTCACCCAAGTCCCCCACTCACCGCATGTTCACTCTCCGCATCCAGTGCACTTGTGGCTTCATCCAGGATTAGGATGGGAGGGGTTCGGATCAAGGCTCTGGCAATAGCCACTCTCTGCTTCTGGCCACCTGATAGCTGAGCTCCTTTTTCACCTGCCTCTGTTGGATCAAGAGAGAGAAGGAGCAGTCAAGATAAAAACCAAAAACTGCCATTAAATTCAGCACCCAGCCAACAACACCAGGACAGTATAATGCTCTGAAGCAAAGATGAGGCAAATGCTATTCTGTTTATTCACTTAACAAAGCAGTTTAAATGTACTAAACACCTCCAAGGCCGCAGTCCTTCCCTCCAGCAGAAAATTCTCCACTGTTGTCCCAGTGTGCGAGGGACTGATGCACATAGAAGGACCCACAGCAAGAAGTCACTAAGACTGAGAGATCATCCAAGCCCCGACTTCTCTCTTGTGCTGACCCTTTGGCTGTATCGCTGTAAGACGGGCTCTGGAGGCAGCACAGCTGAAGCAACAGTGAGGAGAAGCCCCTACTTTCTCATGGCTCCCTCAGAACAGAATGCTTTTGGTGCAAACAGAGGGCTGTTGGTACCTGTGTGGTAGCCATCCTGCAGCTCCGTGATGAAGGCGTGTGCGTTAGCTTTCTGGGCAGCCTGAACAACCGACTCAAAGGAGGCTGAAGCTAAGCCATAAGAAATATTATCAGCAATAGAGCGAGCAAACAGCACTGGCTCTTGACTGACCAGGGAGATCTGCAGAAAGGAAGGGAAGAGCAGCGGGTTGGGAGCAGAAGACAGATTGGCCAAACAGCATCTCAGATTATCAGCATTTGTTCCCACTAGGTAAGGACCAAGGCACAGAAATGCCTCAATGAGGGCTTCCAGCAACACTGCTAGTTGCCCAGTGGCAGTCCCAGTCCACTTTATGTTGTCTGCTGGAAGCTGCTGTGCAGAAAAGGAAATGTGTGATATGTTGGTATGTTGGCACCTGGGATGAGCTCCCCACTCCAGGTCCCTGTTGTGGTTTTGCTCCAGACCCAGAACTCCCAAAACTCCTTGCACTTCTCAGTATGGAAAACCAGTTGCAGGGAAAATGCAGGCTGGAGGGAGCTTTGCCCAGTCTTGCCAATTCTCTGCTTGAGGCAAATTAGGAAGCTAAGAGCTGTTGCAATTCCTTAATTGCTTAGCAACAGCCTCCCTGTTCTACTGTACAGACATTGCTGCTCACTCTTGAATTCAGCCTGCTTTGTTAAACAGTTTATATTGAAATAAATTGAACCCTCCAAATTATTGCTTAGAACTGGACGTGGAGAGAACCAGTAGGATACGGTCATATTTTAATTGACTTCTCCCCATGCTCCTAGCACGACACCAGGCTTGCTAAGCTGAAAGACTTGCTTGTCTTTTAATTTTCACTCAGCACTGGCAGAGAATGTCAATTAGTCACACTGACTCTGGCTTTCCAGCCTGCTTCTGATCAATTGTTTTCAGGTTTTCCTGCTGTTCCTGAGGCCATTCACTCTGGGGGCAAACAAAGTGGGCAGTTACTTGCAGGGAAGATGGAGGCTGATCTGTGCTGACACACAGACAGAGCTAGAGGCCTGGATAAAGCACTCCTCTGCTGCTTCCAGAATTCCAAGTAGTTTAACTCCTCACAATCTGAGAGTGATTTTAAGATAGAATTTTATAGATTTTATAGATAGATTTTAAGGTAGAATATTCTGCGGGAATGTAAAACACTTTTTCCAAAACCAACTGAGACTATCAATAATCAAACAACCGAAACTGTACTCCTTTTGGGTTGGCCAAAAAAGTACAAAACCAAACACATTTCTTGTTCTGTTTTCAGCAGACTTCCCCCTTCCCCTAAAACCAATCATCTTGTTCCTTTCTGCTCCCATCCCAAATTATCTGAATTTGTTTCCCGGACCACCTCCAGCTTTCTGAGCACTTCAGAGGTTTCCAGATCAAACCCATAGCCATACACAACGCTGCCATCATCCCCTCTGACCGCAGCAAGCGATAGCTAGAATACACTTATCAGTCGCTCGTACCACTGAGTGCAGGTACTTGTGATCGTACATGTTAATGGGACGCCCATCCAGCAGCACCTGCCCATCTTGCAGAGGGTAGAAGTTCTCCAGGATGTTGACGCAGGAGCTCTTCCCACTCCCTGAGGGGCCCACCAGTGCTGTCACTTTGCCAGGGTGCAGGGTGAAGGACACGTTCTGCAACATGGATGGGAGAATGTGCTCAGGTGCTGGCCTTCATCAGGGTCCTGGAGCAGTGGCTTGAGCACTGCACAGGAGAGGTGACCAAAAGATGGCTAAGGAGATCCCCCCCAACCAACCACTCTGGTGTGCTGCTTTGGCCATCTCACCTCCAAAAGACTAACTGTTTTCTTCTCTCAGCTCCCTCTGAGGAAGCATAAAGCCCCCACATTTTGCTATGAATTTTCCTGCTTGTGCAGCAGGACCTCCAAAAAGTGCAAAGCAACCAACCTCTTTGCTTGCTCACCCTGCCCCATGACCTCAGCCCCTCTCACGTGGAAGCAGCCTGAGACAGCTTGGCACAAAGCCCTGCACCATGCTGACGTGTTTAATGTCTGAGCTGGGAACAAGGGTTTTATTAATAAATCTAATTCTTTGTAAGGAAAGCCAGCCCTAAACACCTGCTGTTCACTATAATCTGCTTGCCAGCATGCTGCTGAGGCTGCCTTTATGCATCTCAAAAAGGGCAAATGACCTTCCCCACAGGTTGAGGATTGGTTATGGTCATTATAGAGAAACATCACAAGTTGCCTTGAGGTAAGGAATGCTCTGCACCAGTGGGGCTCACCTGGAGGACCTGCGTTGCGGAACGAGTGCGGTAAGAGAATGTCACATTTCTGAACTCCACCTTTCCATCCACATGGTCTGGGGCCAGTGACCCATCGTTGACCATTGTTGGCTTGCGGTCAATGAACTCAAACACCTTCTCGGCTGCACCCACCCCCTGCATCAGGCCGCTGTAGACAGAGCCCACAGACTGGAAGGGAAGAGGCAATGGTTAGACCCTCTCATTATGGAAATAGCAATTGGAACTACTTATAAGGAGAACAGTTGAAGCACTCTCTGATGTTAACTATGGTTATGAGACAGAAAAAGAGAACTTTTGCCCCTGCCCAAGGTAGGGGAAACATAATCTAAAGGGGTTTTTGCATGGGTAGACATGGGAATACAAGAAGTAAATAGATGGATTGGGAAGAGGTGTGTCAAGAGATACATAACCCAAACTTCTACTGTAATCTTTTCCCATGTCTCTTTGCTCAAGACCAGCAGCTCCCCAATCCAAAGGTTGAATGCATCTGTATACGACAATGCGCTGCACCAGCCCCAGAGCAGCTGGTATGTGCCCTAGTGCACACGTTACATACGCAAAGCAGCCTCAGGCTGGACCTTTCTAGACCACCATTAGGCAGCTGGTATGGCTGTTCCCCATAGGAATATGATCCCAGTGGATCTACTGTACTTCCTCCCACTAGAACTGCTGTATACTGACACTAGCTTTGCTGGAATAGCCTCCATCTTGCTGGCTAATTTCAGTGCTAAACTCAGAACCGATGAACAGCCTGTACTGTAAGTGCCTCAAACGCACCAAAACTATAGCCTGGAAACACCACCAAAGCCTGTAGCTATCAGCACAGATGGTGAGAGCTGGGTGAGCTGCCTCCAGCTCTGCTGTGCTGCTGCACGAAGGATGAAGCAGCACTGAAACCAGGCATGGCTGTGAGGAAATCTGCACTTGCTAATTTCTGCTTCAGTTGGCCAGGCTTACGCCTTTGCAGTGGGAAAGCAGCCCTGAGTGGGCTCCCATCCCACCCACAATCCTAAGTTGCTAATGCGCTGCCAATGCAGCAGCTTGCAGCCTATTCCAGGGAGAGTTAAAAAATGTAATATAATTAAGCTCTTAATGAATTCTGAAATTGAACAGGCAGCCACGCAATCTCTGCATCCTTCACACCAGAAAACATGCTTGGAAGGCAGCCAGGACTCTCCCCTTCAGCAGGGGTAGCCCAACCCTTTTAGTACTGATTGTCTTATCTGTGATGAGGTGCTTCAGATGCCTTCAAGTGTCAAGGTGTTAGCAGTGGTTGTATTCATGGGGTCACAGTAGAAACAGAGCAGGAAGCAGAGGGGAGAATCAGACTGCAGATGGGCAAAGCCACAGCAGGTGGTAGGGAAGGCAACACTGGTTCCAGTCCTGTGACTGCAGGGGTTGAGATCATCTCGAAGTCAAACACTGTGATACGGGGTTGCCTGGAATGATCGAACAAACTCACCTCCATGCAATCTCCTAAGACAAACTCATAAATGATGAAGGATATCAGGTTTCCACTCGTCATTTGCCCAGAGATCACAAGGTGCCCTCCATAGTACAGGATGCTGACCTGGACCACCAGGAGGGTGAGCTGAAAGCAAGCAAACAGCCCAAAATCAGCAAGGACAGACAACACTCGAGTGCAATTGTAGTTACTCACACAGGAGACTGCAATTCAGCAGCTGGTATTTATTCTCTGAGCCCCAAACCCAGCATTCCTGTCAGCACATGGCTTGGGTATGAGAAGGGAAAAACAACTTGGTTAGCTGGGCTGACTGAAGGAATTCAACAAAATACAAGTCTGGAGTGGCAGCAGTGAAGGAAGACAGATTTATCTGAAATAACAGAGCATCTCATGGACGTCTCTTGGACTAGCATAACCCACACTCAAATTATCCAACACATACAGTCACCTCATCGCTAAAATAACCTCTGTGTTACATGACACATTTTAATTTAGAGCACAGAGACAGGCCAAAAGCTAATGCACAAGTCCTCCTTGTGTATACAAGTCTCTGAAGGATAACCTCAACTCTTGCTTGAAATTAGTGTATGGGGGCACCACCTACTCAGCAAAGATATCAGACCAGCCTTGATGTGATCTTGATGTTTCACCCTCTGCAGTGCCCAGTGCTCCATGCAACACTTGGCATACAGGCTGCCTGTCACAGGGTTACATGAGTGCCTGGAGTTTGCTGGGATCACAGTCAGTGGGAAGGGCTGTTGGCTATGAGCTGACACAGACAGAAAACAGGGGAAAAAGTTCCTCTTCTTTCTCTCTGCCAAGATCTGACCTTAAGATTCTGTTTTCTCTGAGAGAGACTCCACCAGGGCTGTGCTATATCTGTCAGCTTCTTTTTACACAAGCCCCACAGGAGCAGTTTTGCCTTTTCTGACTCAGTGGGATCCATTCTGTCCCAGTTCCCACTGCTGGCTTCACCTGGATGCTCAGGAACAATGCTAACAATGCTCTGAACTTGCTGTCAGCACATAAGCCTCCTGCAGCTGTATGAAGGCATAACCCACACAACTCTCAACAGCAGCTATTTGGATCCCTCAACGCACAGGGTGAAGGCCCCACGTGAGGGTTTTGCACAGCCTTAGTTAGCAGCAGATACAAGAGGAGCCCCAAACCATCTGTTCTCAGCAAAGAAAAAAACATTTTGCAAAAAAAACCTAAATCAAACAACAAACCTGCAGCCTCCCTTCACCACCGCCCACATGTAGAAAATCTCTGCTTCTGAGCAGAATCTCAACCAACACTGTGGCTGTTTTCCCAGCCGGAACCGCCGGAGATGAGCTGGCAAAGGCACGCAATGCAGCAGCCTGAAAACATGAGGTTTTCCACGACCTTGAGCAGTTATCAATTCCATTCTTATTTACAAGAGAAAACAAACTGTTCAGCACCACGATGTGATGCTCCCCTAAGGGAGGATGGAATATATTTTTGACAGAAGGCAGCAGACATCAAGGCTGGGCTCATCCCACAAAGCTCCCTGAGACCAGCACACACAACTCTCCGTGCACATTTTGACACCTGAAGCCATGTCCCCTGCCAGTCCCTGGTGCAGGCCACCTACCCCACTGGACCACACATAGTAGGTGTACGCCAGGGCCTCCCGCTTGTTGAGTCTGTACACTTGCTGCAGCTTCTGCCAGTACACATTTGCCTCTGCCTCCTCATTGGCAAAGCTGCGGACAGTCTTCATGGCAGAGATGGTCTCCTCGGCAGTGTTGTTGGCCTTGGCCAGGGCGTTCTGCACATCCTTGGAGAGCTTCTGCGGGAAGCAGAAACAAAGGGTGCTCAACACACGCCCAAGCTGCCCATGGCAGCTCTCCCACAGGCTCTGGAGAGAGCACAGTGACTTTTCCAAGTCCATGGGCACCAAGGTTGAGTGATGGGATACAGCCCTGACCTTGGGACAGTGGAAAGCAGGGCTGTGCTTACTGACAGCATTAACAACCAGCACAGAGAGCATGTGGTGTGGAACTTGCACAGTCCACAGTACACAGCATTAGCCACAAGGGACTGTCCTTGGCATAGGAAGGAAGCACTGGGCTGGGTTTAACCCCAATTTGATTTACTCCAAAGGGAGAGGAGAGGACAGATGGCATGGGAACAAGCAGGCACAGATTGGACAGTGCACAGCCAAGCTACCTCCTATGTCAGACCTGAGACACTTCAGCTTCTGAGTGTGAAGCTGACAACCAAGTTTGTGCCACCTGCCCACATAGTTGTAATGTTGCCCTCGTGCCCGTACTGCAGGCAGCAAAGCACTTGAGTATCAACCTAACAAGCTCCAAAACCACCTGTAACTCCCACAGTGGGGACAGGCCAGCACCGTGGCACAGTTATGGCAGTTGCTCCTGCCTACCTTGTAGTACTTCCCGTAGATGTCAGACACCAGCATGATGATGGGGAAGCCCATGAAGGTGACAAGCGAGAGCTTCCATGAGAGGCTGAACATGAAGAAGATCACCCCTGTGGCCTTCACCATGTTGCGCAGGAAGATGTTGATGTTCTGGGAGACCAGGTCACTCACGATGGTTGTGTCCGACGTGAGGCGGGAGATGACATCCCCTAAAAGAATGAAGGGTTGGGGAAGGGGAGAGCAGGGACACGTCACTGTGGGAGGTCATCACCTGTCCGTGTTCCGCGTCCCATCCCGCAGACTGTATAGCAGTCCCCTGGCAGATGGAGCTCCTCATCCAACCTAGGCCCTTGACGGGGTCTGCAGGGCAGCATGGAAGAGGATGGCTGCTGTTGGGGATGTGAAGCAAAGCAGAGAAGCTCAAATTGCTGCACGTGCAAAAAACATGAAACCTGTCTGAAAGCAGGAGCTACATCCTTGGGTCGCTCAGGTTGGCTGCAGGATAGCACAGGGCACTGGCTCTGCACTGTACCTGGAGGGCATCCCACGTGGGTGCACCAGTGGGTGTTTGCTGAGCTGAACACAGCTTCCAGTTCATTTTTAATTGAAGCCAGGAGCCCTCCACCAGCCTTCTGCTGGCAACTCTCCCTGCTGTCCTCAGAGGACCAGGAGTATGCCTAGCACAGCTCACCCTACGGAGTGCCAGGCAGCTTCAGAGAGGGCAGAGGAGGTTTAGCCGTGTCTGCAGCTCCAAGTGACCTGGAGGATGTGAGTGCAGCCACTAAGGGCAAAGCTCCTGCAGTGGAGTCAAATGCCACCTTGAATTTCTAAGTACTTGGCCTGTGTTGCAGTGCAGCCAGGGCTGAAGTCCCATGCTATTGCATAACTATTAGTCGAGGGTTACCCATATCCCACTTACAATAACATATCCAGTGTCCTTAGCTAACTGGGCAACAGGAAGCAACTGCTAAATATGGCAACAGCCTCAAAACTAAAAATATTGCCAAGAAGAAATTAAGTATGGGAAAAGTTGCAGCTGACTGGGACCACACCAGAATGACAAATGGGGACAGGACTAGATGACAAGGAGGAAAAGCCACAAGCATGCACAGCGAGGTTTACATGTCTGAGGTTTCCAGTGCCTGGAGCAGAGATGGAGGGCAGCTGGTCAGTGGGAACTGAAGGGAGGTACAGGAAGAAAAATGGAAGTATTTTGGGGATGAGATGACTGGAGTTAAAAATGCCAGCCCTGGAGCTGCTGGATATCAGGCTGTTTGGAGGCAATGTGGCATTCCCAAGGTGCTGGGCAATCCTGATCCCTGTGGCAAGAAAGCACCCAAAGGGAAGAGCTTTCTGTTGCTGTATCTAAACATGAGCATTTAGACACCACCTCTAAAAGCGCCTGAAGAGAGGGTAAACTAAGGGGGAAAAATACCACGTGCTGGAATAGAGTAAACCCAGGGGAAAGAGGAACCCACCTGTGCGATTCTCATCGAAGAAACTCATCTCTTGAGACACCAGCGACCTGAAGAGGCAGTTGCGAAGGCGGATGTTCAGTCTCGCAAATATGAGCGTAAAAACGCCGCCCCGGACACCTGCGGCAAATGAGCTAATTGCAGATAAGAAACGTTATAGACCGGTGGACACGAAACCCACTCCTCAGCAACACAAACACACCAGCGCCCGTATGGAGGGCTTGGGCAATGCTGTGTTGGTATCGCTCTCCACCCTGGGTAGTAATGATTAAATCAGCCCATGCCCCCCCGGGTGCTAACAACATAGGGACAGTGGTCCTAATCACAGTAATGACAAGCTTCAGGCAGGGACAGTGATCACCAGGGAGCCCATCCCCTGTGCCTGCTCCCCCAGCACTGGCAGAAGGACATGGAAGATCTTATGACCACCACCACTGTAAGAGCACAGAGCAGTCATATATCCTTGCTGGGCTCCGACCACTGCGATTACCTTCCTATGGCGAGCAGCGACATGACCAACACCGCCGTGGAGAAGCGGTCCATGCTCTTCTGCACCACAATGCCGTCAATGGCCAACCCTGTGTAGTAGGGCAGGAAGGTCTCTCCTGATGCAGAAGCACAGGACAAAGAGTTACAGACACACCAGTTGGGTCCAGGATCCAACCACGGGTTCATATTCCCAACCATGAAAGCCCACAGTCAACCTCCATCCCAACCACAGAGTTATTTACCCATCACACAAGATGTACCGGAAAGGCATGAACCTTAGCAACTAACGGAAAAGTTTAATTTCCCGTGGCATTTTATCCTCCACTGCATTTTTTTGCCCCATTTAATTTTTCCCTCATTTTTCCAAGGAGCAACATGGCTCCTCCCCTCCCAGTGAACAGCAGAGCATCCCACGGCCCCCTCCAGCTCCTTCACTTACCCAGCGCAGCCACGAGGAGGAAGAAGGAAGCAATACCCAGGAAGACGGCATCTGGCTTGGTGTAGGACAGCAGCTTATGGATGGTGGGTCCCGCTGCCTCCTCTCGCTTGTCCCGTGGGGTGTCGCAACTCTCCTCCGCCTCGGTGCGGGACTCAGAGCCATGACCCAGCGCCTCACGGGAAGATGTGACACAGGCCAGCAGCTGCCACAGCCCAAAGGTGGCCACTAACGCCACATAGGTCCAAGCAAAGAGCCCCCAGAACCAGGGGTCCCTGATGGTCCTCCGCACCTCAGAGTAGAGCAGCAGCTTCACCATCATGTAGATGCCCATGAGGAGGCAGACGACAGCAATGAAGGTCCGCGAAGCCCTGAGGCGCCGGGGGCCATAGGCCGTGTTGGTGGCCACCCCGATGGCGGCCCCCAGCAGCACACAGCTACGGTAGAGACAGCCCCCCCAGATGTCCAGCAGCGAGTTGAAGATGTTGAAGTGCCTCAGGTCCTGAAGGATGTTCCGACCACGCCGGCCGTGGGCATAGAGCAGCGTGGTGACCACCACATCGGCCCCGCTCAGCGCCAGCGTGCTGGCCACCGCCTTCCAGGCACGCATCCTCGAGGTGGGGGGGGGGACAGGCCTAGCGCAGTGAGGACATGGCCACAGCCTGTGCACAGGGTGAGAGGAAGAGGCGGAGTTGTTATTAGCCATGAGGAGTTAATGGGGTTGCAAGTGCCATTGGGAAGGCCACAACAGCCACCCACTGTCCTGATCTCAAACACCGCTGTCTGTTCCTTCATCCTCTGCTCTTTCTCTCTATATAAGCTCACTTTGACTTTTACAAAGTCACAAGCACAAATGAAGACAAACTCCACCCCTTTCAAGACAAACTCCAGCTATCACAAATCTAAAACCCGCTTGTGCAGGCAGCTTGGGCTGGATGATCTCCAGAGGTCCAACATCAAGCATTCTGGGATTCTTGCATCTCATTGTGAAACCTCATTCTGGCTAGATGACACTGAGACATGGGCACAGGACATCCATGCAGCCCTCATGCCCTGCGCTATGGGGCTGCAGAGTTTCTGGGCTCAGACGTTTGTGGTCTGAGGGTCCCTCCCTGATTTCCTGGGATGAAGCCGAAATCAAACATGCAATAAAAACCAGTGTCAAGGTGTAGCAAAATATAAGGGAGAGCAGTTCTGCTTCGTAACAGATTACCCTCTTTGAAAAACAATACAGAATATATAAATACAATCCAGTAAATAAAAGAATGATGGCCACAGCGGCCGTATCAGCCTTCAGAATATTTATTAATTTGGAGCAAGCCACGAACGGGCAGCACTGTCAGCACGCAATAGGGTGGCACCCAATAAATATCCCAAGAGATTACAAAGCAGCTCCGAGCGGGGACTCCGCCCTTACCATCACGCGGGGGCAGCTCTTCCCCACGCAGTGCCTCTCCCCCTCCCGCCCCCCCAGCACTCACCCCTTTTCTCCCTTCTATGCACAGAGGATTACGCAGCAAATCCTAAAGTCAGAAGGTAGAACCCACCCGGAACGTGCCCGCCTCCACTCACGCATCCAGACGCGACCCTGCTCCTACCTGCGGCGGCTCCGGCCCGGTGCGACCGATGCGGGCGAAGGTCGGTAGGGGGCGGGGCTTCCGCTGTGACCACGCCCCTCGACGCTGACCACGCCCCCACGCTGCGGAGCGGTCCCGGCAGCGCCTCCGTGCGCTGGGAACGGGGACGAGCGAAGGGGTGGATGGGGAACCGGATCCCGCTCCACCCGAACCCTCAGGCTCCCTTCCCGTCGCAAAATGCTGCAGAAGGTCCAAGGATGGGAGTTTATTTTATTTCTACAGCACTGGAGCGAGTAGGAAAAATCTAAAGGTGCTCTAATGCAGCTTGATGGGGTTTTAAATTAGCCCCTAAAGCAAGGAGTGCAGTGAAGGACTTCCTTTCAAGAAATCCAGCTTACAAATACTTTTGTCATCAAGTGTGGACAAGCGCATGCCAACTCCAGAGAGATGGCAGCACTCAACCTCCTGCCCGTTCAGCATGTGCACCCAGGTGGGCAGCATGTGTGACACCAGACCTGTGCTCTCAGGTGGGTGATGTGTGACACCATGCTCATCTGGGTCACCACTGCAACATTCAGGGTTCCTCGGTGCTGTACTTCAGCCTCAACAACCCCTCTAGCACAGATCTACATTTCACCCCATTTCTGTAGAGTACAGAACAGCAATGTTACTAAGGCAGAAGTCATTTTTCTCTGCCTGGATAAACAGAAAATAAAAATCTCGTGTTCTATTGTTGATTTTATTTTTGCTAATGAGTGGTTGAAACCAAAAAGCTCACATTGAGCCATCCCTGCGTCCCCGGGATGCTGCCAGACCTAGCATGGCCCTTCCCATGTCACACTGAAAAGTGGGAAGAGCTGTTTTAAACCACAGGAAATGGACTGCAACTTGGTTGAGTCATGTTCCTGGTGCTTTCCTCACCTGCACCCATAGCCCTTCCCAGGCCTTGCTGCAATTACCCCCAGTGGGGCAGTTTCCAAGCTGTGTTCGAGGTGGAGCTCTTGCCAAGACAGTGTCCCTTGCTGCCCAAGCATAAATGAGGATGGTGCCACTTCACTGTGTTGTAGGGATGGTCCCAGCCTGGACTGGGATGAGATGGAACAGACCCTATTGTCTGAACCTTCCCCTTCCTTGCCCTCCCAGACTGAGCAGGTGTCTCTGCCTGGACCCCCAAACAGCTGAGACAAGAACCTCGGGAACAGTTCACACTACTGTCCCCAGCCCCATGGGACACCCAGCAAAGCCCCAGCAGCTAGCTGGTTTTCTTCACTTCAGCCATACTCTGCTCATTTGGCAGGACTGTTTCAATTTGGAAGGACACAAACTGGCCCTTCTTCAGCTTCTTCAGGGAAGAGGCACCGTTGCTCCCAAACACATTTTCTTCCATTTTGAATGTAAGAGAGGGCAGGACCCGACTTTTTCTTTTCATGGTCTTCCGCTCCCGCTTGTAGGCTGTGGTCATATTGGCGATCACCTGCAAAGCGGATAGCTTTGGTTGGGCTTCAAGGAGAGGTAGCTTAAAAATCAGCTCAACCATGCTGCAACTTTGATGGCAAAAGCTGTGCCAACGTCAGCACCACCGGCTGCACCTCAGGGCAAGGGAGGGACCAAACAGGGACCTTCCAGCCTCATTTCAACAACCCCACACTTCCAGGAGACCTTGTGTTAAGAAAGCATTATTTAATGGCTGTGCTCAGAGTTCTCCATCAGTAGAGGGCAGAATAGGATCTAGGCTGAAGCTACTGGAAGCTCACAACACCTCCTGTTAAACCACAGCTCTCGCCCTGCTTCTCCTGCAAGCAGAATCAGTGACCCAGCCAGGGCAGAACACCTGGGCGTTGCCTAAGCAGGGCTCTGCTGCCACTGCCACAACACACCACCCACCGTGCCTGGCAATGGGAGAAAGCCTGCAGGCAAGAGATTCCTGTGGGATGGCATCTGTGGACAGATGGGGGCTTAGCTGCAAAACCCCTTCAAGGCACTGCAAGACTTACAATTTCCTTCACCGCATTCTGCTGCTCTTGAACTGCAGCGGTGAATGGTGGGAGGCCATCTGCCTTAGCAGAGCTAACGCTCTGCTCTTTTGAGTCCTTGACAAAATCCACCTGCAAGGCATAGACACGTGGTTATTACTCCGTAGCAGTGTCAGTGGCAAACCTCACACACAACTGTGCTCTCTTGCAGAGTTACCTCAGACGACAGGCACACGTATCTGTTGAACATGAGGAAGAAAGGGGTGTACTTCGTGGCAGAGTTCACCGACGTGCGGAAGTCGAAGAGCACAGGGTCGAGGTGGGCATCCCATTCACTGGGCTTCTCATTCACCACGTTGCAGATGGAGGATTTGAGCACCTCAGCACTGCGGTGATCCAGGCCCACACAGTCCACAGGGTTTGCAGGGGTGAGAATCTGGGAGATGTTCCAGCGCTCACAGAGAAGCCGGCTGACCTGCAAAGGCAGGGGGTCAAGCCCACAGGAGGACAAGGCAGGTCTGCACCGCAGCATTATGAGACAGTATGAGACAGCACTGCCTCACTGGGATGTAGCTACAGAGTGCAGGAAACAAAATACTGCTTATAATGAAACAGACTGAAGTAGAAATCCCCCTGGCAGCATGAGGATACTACAGAAGAGGGAGAAAAGTATTACTGGGCACGAAAAACTCACTAGAGAAGTCAGAGCTGGAGAAAACATGTTGCAACAAATATTACAGTGCTGTGGTTTTCCACAGCACTGGCAAGCTGGGTTAATCCCAGGGTAGGGCAGAGAGTGCACAGCCATCATCTCACAGGATTTTTTCCTTCTGGGCAAAGAAGCTGCAGTGTGGCTCAAGGCTTTATACCACATAACCACAGCTTCAAATCCCGACAGCATGAAAGCACTGGCAAAGCACCTATTGCTGGCAACAGGGCTGGGACAGGGAGATGGCAGCTTCAGCTCTTCATACCCTGTACATGGCATGTTGTAGCTCTGATCAAAAGCAAACACTCAAGATCATGTTGTTTCTCCCTGAAACAGCCAGCACCTGACCTACCTCCTCACAGAAGTCCCAGCTCTCACCGGCATAAATGTTCTTGGATGCTCCAAACCTGAATAAGAAGAGGACACACAAGTTGCTTTACTCTGCTCACCACAGGGCAGAAGCAGAGGCATTCAATCCGCACGGGAAACAGGATACAAAAGGGAGAAAGGTCCTCCAATGGAGCGGGTGCTGAAGAAGCAAGCACCTTCCGAAGCACCTCCCAAGAGCAGAGAGAGATCTGTTGGCTGTATCTGTTCCAAAATAGCCAACCCTGTTTGCTTTTGTATGATAAGGCACCAGAAGAAACAAGCAAAGTTTCCTGTGCAAGTCTCTGCTGGCCACATGCATTTCCCACAGGGTACAGTGGCGTCAGGTACCACATGAGAGTAAAACAAACAGTCTCTACAAAGGATCAGAGTACATTTTATAACTCTGTAGAGAACTGGGGCACCAGCTCTCTTGACCTTGGAGCCAAAAAGTGAACCACTTATGTTTCCTTCTCCTTTCCACTGCTAATAAGAGAATAACATGCTGTTCCCAAGGACTCTGTAGATAGCAAGAGAGGGGCACTGCACAGCCTGTCCTGCAGAAGAGTTCCTGCTCTTCTGGAGAACCATCTTGTGGACACATATTTCAACACAGTTTCTAGAGCATCCCTTATCTCACTGCAGAGCTGCAATTTAATCAAGAAGAGAAGAGCCCACCTGTAAAAAATGGTAGCTAGTGCTTTAGCCACTGACAAGGCATCTTTCTTCTGCAGAGGAACAGCCTCAATCCATTTAGTGAAGTAGTCAGTCACAATGAGGACATGTGTATTGCTCTGGCTCGTCTCAGGAAAAGGTCCTACATAAACAAGCATTTAAAAATAAATACATAAATAAATAAATGTGATGCTGTAATATCACCCAAACGGGGAAGCTAAAAAACCAAGCCCAGAAAACAACTGCTGCCAAAAGGCAAAACACTTTTAACTCTTTTCTGCTGTCATCTAGACAGTACAGTTCTGTGACCTTTGTTAGTAACAGCACACCCATCACAGCCTCAATTCCGAGTGGTAACTCACACCCACATAACTCCCATTGTGTATGCAGTGGGAACTGTGCCAGGCATTTGGATCAGGTTGCACCCTGGTAAGCTGCTACGGCTTCCTTGGCAGTTCTTCACCACAGAGGTAGGCGGCTGCCACTCACGTGTGACCGTAAATCTGCCACACTTCCCGACAGCGGGTGCAGAAACCTTGAAGGGCTTGTGAGACAGCCACAAACACTCACCATGAACAGCTAATCCCAGCACTTCCCAGGGGGACTCCACTTTAACAGGTCTGGTTTTCCGTGATATGTTTTTGTTGTGCTCTGCGTTCTGGCATGTTTCACACATTTTGATCTGGAAAGGGAAAAACTGTATCAAAGGATTTTAAAATACGCTGCCAAGTTATGTCAGATTCTGAACAAGTTATAAGTGGGTAAGAAGGACAGTACCTCTGTGCAGCTTCCTTTTACCCAATAAAAACAGAAGGACACAAGAAAAAGAGAACAGAAGACAACAGGCTGACACAACTCATCTCTGACAAAACTCACCAGACAGCCTTCTCTGACACAATAACTGACTTTCTCAATGTGGCCTATAGCAAAGACATTTCTTACCCTGGTTTGGGGTAAATATTTATTGCATTTTTTCTAACGGCTAGAGAAATTATCATCCCTAGGATACCAGAGGGGTACTGTCTGGACCAGGTAATGCAGCCACACTTCTCCAAAGCAGGCTTTTGCTGCAGAGCCCTGCTTGCAGGGGAATTACAATAGGTGAGGCCAAGCAGCCCAGGAGAGCTGGTGGAAACACTGTGCTCCTCTCTTTACAGCAGTTCATGGAGCTGAGGAGCTCTGGCAGGAATGCAGCCTGCTCAAAGCTAAACTCAGCAACGCTTTGTCTGAACCAATCTGATATTCCCACACTGGCCAAAACTGCCCTGCATGAGGATGCCTACCTGTGCAGCTTTACTGATGCTCAGGGGAAAAGACATCCAATCTATCCAGCTGCCTCAAGACGCTCCAGCAGTTTCACCTGCAGCATAGCCCAGTGCACGGCTTCAAAGCAACAGCACCAGGAGCAACACCATCCCTGCACCAGGGCTCTGGCAGCTGCTCACTCCTGCCTGAACCTCCTGGGAAAGTCAAAGACGTTGCTCCAGACTTACCCAGTCCACCACATCCTTCACAATCCCCAGCCAGTAGTACCGGCTCTGAATGCGGTGCACTGTTTTCTTCTGGCCCAGGTGGTTCCCGATCTCGGTGAAGTGGCTCTCCAGGAAGACCTGCCGCCTGCGCTCGGGGTCCACGATCACCTCGCGCTTCTCCTCCTTCTTGGGCCCCACGTAGTACAGGCAGCCACCTGCGGGCGGGACGGCTTTGTTTCCCGTGATGATCGCACAGCCGTTCCCGTGAGGGTGACAAGGACATCTCCCAAAAGCAGCACAGCTTCGAGCTGAGCCCACACGCAGACCCAGGGACCTCACCTACGCACACAGCCCTCCTCCAACAGAGGGTCCCAGCACCCACACAGCGCCCCAAATCGCCACGTTTCGCCCCCAAAGCGACGCCGGGATAACGGCGCGGCACCGCCGGGTTCCCTCAGCGGATCCCCCCCCGCAATCCCCCGAGGGTCCCCCGGTTCCCACCATCAACGACGAATTTCTGGGCGTAGCGCTTGAGGTTCTTCCTCTTGATGGAGCAGAAGCTGGGCGGGAAGCAGCCCTCGGCCAGCAGGCGGTAAATGTCCTCGAATTTGCTGCTGGGGACGCACGGCTCGGCCGCAACCACGACCTCCTCCTCGGCCACTTGCAGCGAGGACTCCATGGCCGCCGCGGGGGCCCGGGCCGGGCGCGTGCCCGACGAGCGCCACGCGCGTGCCCGAGCGCGTGCCCGGCCCTGAGGGACGGCGGCAGGATGGCGGGGACGCTGCCGTGCAGCGCAGGGATCGTCTGCAAAGAGCCGCCGGTCCGTGCGCGCCCCGAGCCGCGGCCAACGCCTCGCTACGGGCTGGAGATACGGGGATCGGCGGCGACGGCGTCGAGGTTGCAAAAACCGGCATGGAGAGGGAGGAGAAGAGGCGTTACGGCGCCTCCTTTTCCCCGTTTATCTTCCGGCCCGGAATTTTCCGACGCTCCCCCGCGCCCTCCGGAAGCGCTGTGGCGGCGGACACGGGCGCGCGCTCCGCTCCGGCGGGAAACATGGCGGCGGATCGGGCGTTCCGAGCCTGCGCCTGCTTCTTCTCCGCCAACATCTTCGTCGGGCGCTGCGGGATGCACGTCTGCTACCGCGACGAGCGGCAGCTCCGGCGGGACTACGGGCGGGTAGCGGCGGGGCGGGGCGGGGCGGCGGGGTCGGCGTCGGGCTCGGCCGCTGACGGCCGTGTCGTTGCAGGCGCTGAGGGAGCGGGGCTGCGGCGGCGAGGAGCAGATGGCGGCCGTGCTGCGCGAGGTGAGCGCCGAGCCGCGGGCGGGGACCGAGGGCTGGCAGCTCCTCCGTCCCTTTCCTGCTATTTATAAGAGCCCGCTTTGGTGGCGGCGCCGGAGCAGCCTCCCAGCGCCGAGCTGCCGTGTGGCGATGCTCTCGGCACAGCATCCAGTTTCTGGGGGTCCCGGCCGGCTCGGGATGCCCCGCGGGTCCGTCACACGGCGGGCGGTGTGACCTCGCGGGTGGCGCAGCAGAGCATTTGTTGCCTGAGCTGTTTGCTGTGCGGTGATGGACGAGCCTGTCCCGGCCCTACTTAACGCTAATCCCTCCCGGGAAACGTCTTCGTTGTGGACAAAACTGCTCTTGTCAGGACATAAACCAGACCCAGAGCGATTCATGAGGTGTCAGAAATGCCTGAAAAGGATGAAAACTCACCGCTCCCCTGACACATCCACGGAAAGACTTCACCTATTTCTTAAGCCATCCATTGTGCAAATGCGTCTCAAATCCCTCTTAGGCATCTGGGTTTTTAAATATTTACTCATCCTGTCTTGACTACAGAAAAGCAAAAGTGCACGCTCAGGCTCCCAGAGGTGCCCTGAACAAAAATAAGTGCTTTAGAACAATAAGCAGATTCCCAGAATTGTTTTAGTTATCCTCTTCTTTGTTATCCGTTCTGGTTCTCCAGCACAATGCTCTGTTGTTTATTCCTAGATTGAAGCAGAAGTGCAGAGAAGAAAACACCTGGTTCGTCAGTCAGCGGAGCGTAAAGCCATCATCTCTCAGTGTTACAAACGAAAGCACTCAGAAGTGTACACTCTTCAGGTAGATCCTGTGTTTGAAATCTGCTTTGCACTCAAGGAATTGGCTGAGAGCTTATATTTGCAGTAGGGACCCCTTTTATCATGAAGAGTGTGTGCAGTTCCAGAGCTGGACTGAATCAAAACCAAAACAGCTGTCACAGCCCAGCATCTTCTCCAGGCAGGATTCTGCCAAGTGAGGGTCATTCTTTATGGAAGCTGCACCACCACCTGGTGCTGAATGCAGAATATAGTTAGTAATTGTGAGCTAACGTACCACTGCACCAGCAGGGTCACTGAAGAGTAAGGGACAGCCACAGAAATCAGCACAGGTAAACAACTAATTACTCTCAGCTGAAGGGTGGGAGCAGGCTGCTTGTCTATGTGTACCCCGCTGTAAATGCAGCATAGCCACCTTTGTTATGGGCTGCTCTGCTTTGAATTTCCTGATGTTTGACAGATGTGTTCCTAGATTATCAATCACACAAAAATTCTCACAGATTTACTGCTCCATAACCCTTTAGTAACATGTTTTGCCATTGACTGTCATGATCTGTGCAGGAAAGTGCTTCCAGCAGAGCTCTGTCGTGTTAAGGCCAGGAAAAGATGGTAAATCTTGTAGAAATGTCTTTGCTTTTACCCTTTAGGTGTCTGTAATGCAAGCCAGGCTCTTTCCCATTGCACTAAGAATAAATCTGGCCAGTTATACTTAGAAATATTCATGAACTACAACTACAGACATTTTACTGGTAACATTTCCTGCCACAGAAGTAAGCCAAGCGCAGCTATCAGCCTCGCTCCCTAGGTTTTACATATTTTCCTGTGTGTATGTGAAAGTCTGCTTCCCTCTCAGGCTGTAAAAGACTCTGCAAGCTAATTGTGTTTCTGTTTACATTTGTCATCCTTCCCTTGGCACCAGGATTCATTTCTGGCCCCAGGTTTTCTAGAAATCGTTAGATACTGCACATCACCAGATGCTAATCTCCATGGCCTCCTGCGCTACACCGAGTCCTTCTCAGGTACAGAAAACAACCCATCATCAACAGAGAACACCCATGTGATGCTGCAGTTTCAGTGATGGCAGCTGTTTCCAAGCCCTGTCTTTGACAGCTCGGTTTTGATACACAGCCGGGACAAGCAGGATGTTATTTTCTGCTTGACGAGAGGCTCTGGAGAGGCAGTATTGTGCAGCAGTTATGTTGTGGATGAGATCCTGTTTTCTGCTTTTCCAGTCCCAGTCTGCTGATGTCTCATCAGAGGCTCTCACTACAACAGGGCTGGGGTTTTGCTTGTATCATAACCTCACAAGGGGGGCTGCTGTGAAGGAACACTTAGCTTGAGGGGCTTGGTTTTCCCTCCCCAGTGCTTCCCCATTTCAGACAATTCCCTTTGGTTAGTCTGAGCTGAAATATTTTCAGTCTAGTTTTCAGCCTTTTAAAGAGATCTGTGCTTTCAGCTTCCCTGGTGACATTTTTGAAGATCTCTACCTGCCAGAAACACTGACAAAATTTGGAAGGGAAGCTGCAAAGTCGCCTCTTTTTCTCAAGACAAAAAGAAAGAAACAAGTGTGTGTACAAGGCTGCTGTTGGTTATTTTCCCAAGAAGTAGTTTCCAGGCACATTACCTTTTCACACTGTCTTTATCACAGCTCCTATATCCTTAATACTGAGCTCCCCTTAGACCTTTAGGGCTCTACCCTGAAAAGCAGCACAGGTGGCCTGGCCTTCCCAGAAAGGGAAGATGGGCTGGACTAGTAAATTCACCATCCTCTGGATGTCCTCGAGTCCCTTTCATCCATGAGGACTGCTGTTGATTTACTGCCCTCCCTCTGCAGCTTCTGGGCCCTCTCAGAGCATTTCCTTGGCACCTACAGCAGGCATGTAAATCAGTACCAGGTTTCACAACTGGATGGGGAAGCCTGGAAGCAAAGGGTCAACATGAAAAATAACAAATCCATCCCAAAGCTGATCCCGAGGAACAGTGCCAACTCCTTGAGCAGCCAGAGCATGAAGTGAAAAGTCTGGGTGCTGCATTTTGACCAACACCAGCATAGTCTAGGCAGAAAACACAACAGCCAAGAAGACTTTCATGTTATTTTCCCCAGCAAACAGTCTCACTTTTCTTGACAGATAAGCGGATCTTTCGACTCCCAGTGTTCACAGATGAGTTCTGTCAGGCCTTTATTGAGGAGCTGGAGAACTTTGAGCAGTCAGACATGCCTAAAGGCCGGCCCAACAGCATGAATAACTATGGGGTAGGACTCATCAGCTCTTGTGCTTCTTTAGGGGGAGTGTTCCTGAGCACACTGTTTACCTCCTTGCTTCACAATCCTTTCCAATCCAAACTGTCTATAATTTGAGTGCAGCATAGTTTGAGTACAGACTCTGAAATGAGAGGGTTGAAGGAATGCATATTATTTGTCCAGAGGCAAAAGGATGGGCAAAAGCAGGGAGTTGGGGTGGGATCTGGTATCTCAAAGCAATGAGCACCTTGCATTTAAGCAACACACCTTTAAATCAAGGAGTATGTTTTTAAAGGACATTCAATTTTTGATCTTACTGTGTTCACTATCACTTTCTACCTTGATCCTCTTTCCTTTCCCTGTACCTGGAGCTTTTTGGTCCTTTCTTTGAGCAAGCATCAGAGTTGGAAGAGTGCAAGACAGCTCAGCAGCTGCTCTGATGAAGCAGCAGAGGTACCCAGCTGTTGGTCAGCTGTTCCATCTCCTCTCTTTCGGACAGGTTTTACTCAATGAGCTGGGGATGGATGAAAATTTCATCACACCCCTGCGTGAAAAATATCTGCGTCCCATCACAGCCCTGCTTTATCCTGACCTGGGGGGTGCCTGCCTGGACAGCCATAAGGCATTTGTTGTCAAGTACTCTCTGCACGAAGATCTGGATCTGAGCTCTCATTATGACAATGCAGAAGTCACCCTAAACGTTTCACTGGGAAAAGACTTCACAGAAGGCAATTTGTACTTCGGGGATTTCAGACAGGTACTGAGCACATTCCTCATCTGGACCCAGCTTCTGTTCCCCTCTGTCCTCCAGTTTCAGGGCATTAACTATTTTCTAAAAAGCAGTTGCTCACTTCTAACAGTCAAATCCAGTCTGTCCCTTCCCCTTTTCTAAAATGTAGTGGTTAAGTAGGGACCTCTACTGCTATAAGTGAATTAGCAATATTCAAGCTAATTGCAACCAATTCAAAGAGAGGACAAACACAACTATTCTAGTAGCAG
>NW_024884867.1:7350003-7511039 GCF_019232065.1 Centrocercus urophasianus
AACACTGTTCTTTTAAGGACTTTCTGATGTAATGCCATATCTACCTCTCTTTGTTCCAGGATCCTTCCCCTGTGCCAAACTACATAGAGGTGGAACACGTGGGAACCCAGGGGCTGTTGCACCGAGGAGGGCAGATCCACGGGGCGCTTCCCATCGCCTCGGGGGAACGCTGGAACCTCATCATTTGGATGAGATCATCAGCCATCCGCAACCAGCTGTGTCCCATGTGCAACCAGAAACCCCAGCTGGTGGAGGCAGAGGGGTTTGGAGACGGGTTCACAGAAACCTGTGAAGAAGACGTGCCTGAGACCGTGGATCTGTGCTCGGTGTGGTAGCAGGTGGGGCATGCCTTCTGCAGAACAGATTGCCTCCAGCTGCTTTCTGCCTTCTCGGACCGTGCTGACAGCCTCGGGAGGACGTTGAGTCATTTAAGAGGGAGCTGTCACCGTGCAAGGTGACACCAAACCGGTCCTGCTGGGAAGGAAGCCAGCTGCTCCCACTGCTGCTGCGAGGGCTGGCGAGGGCAGGCAGCCACATCGGAGTGCTGGAGGAGCGCGGAGACGTGCAAAGCCCCAGCACTGACTCACTGCAAGGACTGCCGATACGTTCAGGTGTGCACACAGACCCGACGCTGCTTTTCATCTGCGGAGACGTGTGTGCCGGCGGGCGGTGCGCTCCGCGTGTACGTGGGAAAGAGCAGTGCAATAAACGCCCACGTGCACCGCTTGGCGCTGTTCGCAGAAGCTCGCAGGGACGCTTCGCAACCGGCCGCGGGAGGAGGAATGGCAGCCTGAGAGCCGCAGCCCAGCGGCAGAAGCGCTGCGCTCTGGCTACCGCACTCGGTGTCCCCGCGCCGTGAGCGGCTCCGCGAGCGCTTCGCTGTCGGTTCCGCCGAAAACCGGAACCACAGAGGGCGGCACAGGGACCCGGGCGGCGCCTTGTGAGTGAGTGACCGGAAGTGAGCGGGGGAGACCGGAAGTGAGGTCTGGGGCTGTAACGGCGGCGCGGCGCTCGGTGTGCGCGGCGAGGCCCGCGGACTACGGTGAGCGCGTGCGCGTGGCGGCGGCGCGGAGCGGCGGTCGAAGGGACGGGGTGCTCGCACCTCTTAAAGGGACAGCGCGCATCTTAGATCCCTTTGGCATTCTCAGTCGGAGCGTAGCGCTGACCTCTCTCCGCAGGCCCCGGCGCACCATGGCCCGCGGGCGGTCCCGGAAGCGGTCCCGGAGCAGCAGCAGCCGCAGCCCCTCTGGGAGCGGACGGGAGAAGCGCGGCGCGAGGAGCGGTGCGGCCTCCCCGGGTCCCCGGCACCGGCCGAGCTCTGCGGCCGCCAGGGAAGGTAGGGAGGGCCCTGCCCCCGCGTTCCCCCTCCTGCCCTCCCCCCCCCCCCGTGGTGCTGTGCTGAACTCCCTCTGTGTGTTGCAGGAAGGAAGAAGGAGGGTAGGAAGAAAAAAAAGAGGAAGGCAAATGCTTCGTCCTCTGACAGTTCGTCCTCCTCCCGCTCCTCATCATCCTCCTCCTCCACCTCCTCCAGTGACAGTGACATGAGAGCGAAGCGGCACGGCAAAAGGAAGAGAGGGAAACACAAAGACAAGAAGAAGAAGAAGAAGATAAAGAAGAAATTGAAGAAGTCAAAAGAAAGAGTTAAGGAGGACAGAGGCGTGAGTGAGGCACTGCCCGGCCCTTCACTGGAGCTGTGGCAGAAGGAGCCACAGGTCGACCCTGGGCCAGGTAACTCCAGGCTGAGGAATGGCTGCTGCCTCCCTGGTCAGGTTGGGGTTGGGCACAGAGGGGCACCTGGCTCTTCTCCCTCTGTGGTCCACAGCAGTGAATGTAAGGAGCCACGCTTGTGAGTTCATTGATAAATTCCATTCTGATTTGTGAATGTGAGCTGGGAACAAAGATGCTGGATGAAAGGACGCTGTCAGCAGTAACAGAAGTGACAGCCAGGTTGGATGGGGCTGTGAGCAACCTGGTCTAGTGGGAGGTGTCCCTGCCTATAGCAGGCAGTTGAAACTGCATGATCTTAAATGTCCCTTCCAACCCAAACCATTCTATGATAAAGTTGCTGCCCACATTCATCTGGGATGTGAAGCACACCCAGACTGTCCCTTGCGTGGTTTTTTGTTAAACCACTGGTATCTGGTGCTGTGTTCCTGTCTGCTCCCTGCAGACTGGTTCTGCCAGCACAGCTCTGACTCATGGACACGTTCCAGTTTTGACAGATGAGCAGAAGTCCCGAATCCAGGCTATGAAGCCAATGACAAAGGAGGAATGGGACGCGAGGCAGAGTGTTATCAGAAGAGTGGTGGATCCTGAAACAGGGAGAACCAGGTATGGCTGCTTTGGTCGGAAGAGAGGTGATGGATCCATCGCCATTGCTATCCAGGTTGAATGGGATGGGATACTGGAAGATGTGCAGTACTGCCTGGAGTCAGGTCCCCCTCAGCAGCAAAATCTGCCATGCAGATCCTCTCCATCAAACCTGCTGTAGCTTACCCTGAAAGTGGCAATTTTATACCGAGTTTCAGAGCTGCAAAATGCTATTTCCAGCTACAGGTGCCCCAGCTCCAGTTAGCATGCAGATGTGAGTGGGGAGGGAGTGGGTATGTTCCCCTTGGAGTTACAGACTGAAGTCCATATAGCTGCCAAGTGGAAATGACCCAGTTTGTAATAAGCTGCATCTTCCAGCAAACAGAAAAAATCATGGTGAGGAGAATTGGGTATGACAAGTCCAGTCTTAAAATAGAAGGCAGCCTGCGGGACTTAGGGAGGTGTGGAACAAAGGTCAGTTCCATGTAAAGCACGTAATGAAGACATTTAAATTCCTATTCATGCTAGGGGTTGTGAGCTGCCTTTGATAATGCTGGAAATGTGCTTGGGTGAGATGTCCTGATCTGGCTGCCTTCCAGGCCAAAACTGGCTCGTGTTTGAACGGCCCTGCAGCTCCCTCAGGCAGTCAGGAGCAGAACTGAATTCAGTTAGGGGGGGAAAAAAAAAAAGTTTTGCAGAAGCTGAGTCCACTGCTGCTGACAGTGAAGCTTCTGCAGATGGTGGGGTGGCAGATTTTTCTATTACAGGTATTTTCTCCTGCAATGTGCAAGGAGATGTGCAATGGCTCAGTACATAACAGATGCAGGGCCCTCAGCCTTGGACAGGGCTAGTTGGTCCTGCAGGGGGATGCTGCTTTCTCAAGGGACCACAGCTGTGCTGGCTGCAGCTTGCTGATGCTCATCACATAAGAGCAAGGGACAAACCTGCTGTGCTAAGTTTGATATGGCCAAAATGATGTGTTGTGGTTTAACCTGGCAGGTTGCTAAGGACCACACATTTGTTCACTCACTCCCCTCCTTCTCAGTGGGAAGGGGGAGAGAAACAGGAGAAAGAAAACAAGGTAGAACACTTGGGTTGAGATAAAACTATTTACTAAGAGAAAAGGAGAAGGATAATAATTATGACAAATATATATAAAAGTATATATAACAAGTGATGCACAAGCAATTGCTCACCACCCCCTGACTGATGCCCAGCAATGAGAGAGAGGTGAACTCCCACCCCCTTCCAAAGTCCTTCCTCTTGATGCTGTGTGGTATGCAATTACCCTTTGGCCAGTTTCAGTCAGCTGTCCTAATTCATTTCCCTCCCAGCTCCTTGTGCCCTTTGCTGAGAATGACCTTGGCTCTGTACAACATTGTTTAGCAGACACTATAAACATCAGTGTGTTATCAGCGTTGTTTTTCTCCTAGAACCAAAATATATCATTAAACCTGACGCTCTTAAGAAAAATCCATCCATCCAGATGAAACTAAGACAAGATGGCACCTGATAGAGCTTCAAGGGTTGGGGCAGTCATTGGGCTAGCAGAGGTGCACCAGCCCAGCTCCTGGTTTTCATGTATCTGTCCCATACGTTACTGGAGCATTTTGTTCAATTTTGTTTTCCTGGCACATATTGCATGGGGCAGGGGGAACCAGCGTGACTGGCAGATAGCCCTCACGCCTCGTGGTCCTGTGCTTGTCTTCCAGGCTTATTAAGGGAGATGGAGAAGTGCTGGAGGAAATCGTCAGCAAGGAGAGACACAAGGAGATTAACAAGGTACTGGGGCTGATGGTTGGGTTGTTTTGCTTCTCAGGGGGCCCCACCAGGGCAAAGAGAGTCCTGGCAGCCCCACAGAGGCCCCAGCCAGTGAGTGCTGTGGTCTACTGTCCCGGTAAAGGCTGTGCTCTGAGTGCCCATCTCTCCTCTTCCAGCAAGCCACCCGTGGGGATGGGCTGGCCTTCCAGGTGAGAACGGGGATGCTGCAGTGAGCCTGTGCTGTAGCTGTGCTGGAAACTTGTCTTGCTGCGGGCACAGCCCTGGCGCACTGATGAGCTGGACCTGCAGGCAGCACTGCATCGGTACGCTTCCCTGGGGCAGTGTCATTCAGTCTGTAAGTTACTGCCTGGGAAGGAGAAAGACCTTAATGGTTCATCTCCCATTAAACAGCTTCTCTCCTTCCTCTCATAACTGGGGCCAGCATGGCTGTAATGCTGCTTGCCCTTGTGACCCTTTTAAGGCCTGAGGAGCTCAGCAGCACAGAGATGCTGATGCCTTATCTCTGGGCTTCTGTTGGCAGGAGCTGGCACAGGGTCTGCAGCAGGGCTGCAACACTGACAGCTGCGTCTTCCCTTCAGGGGCTGCTTTTGGTCCCTTTTGTGCTGCTCTGTCTGCCCCACACGCTGAGAACCTGGGGACAGGGGTTTTGCTCACCCATTGCGTGGAGAGGAACCTTTGCCTTGCTCTCTTCCTGCCCTTTCCTGCAGTGTGGCAGCAATGCCATCAGCAGCTTGGGGGCCCACACCCACAGTAACACAAATGCCTGTTGTTTTCCCCCACTGCAAAGTCCATACATCTATGAACTTTAAAATAATAAAAGTGGTTATAGGACAAATGAGTGACGCAGGACTGCTCTGCACAAATTTCCATGCTCTGTTTGTTGCTCTAACCCCCATTAAAGTGGCGCTTGCTCACATCCTGGGCTTTGTGACTTCTGTTTCAAGAGCTTCCCAAATAAGCAGACGGAGACGAGCCTTCCCATTTCTTTAATCTGTGTAACTCACAATGATACTGTACACAAAGCACACCCAGGCATTGGGACGATGCACTAACAGCAAGGAGGAGAAGGAAGTTGTACAGAAGGTTTGTCACACACAAGCAAGTCGTCTGCACGGCGCTGTAGACGCGGCGCTGTGCCCTCTGGTGGTTCCCCACACACCCACCTGTCGCTCCCCCAGAGCAATTTTTTATAAATAAAATAGAATTAACATCGTTGAATATAAAACCGACAGTCGAGGGTATCAACAGGCTGAGAGGGTGCTGAGGACGGGGAAGGGACCGTAAGGCTTCTAGAACTAATAGGAAATGCAGCAAAGTGGCAATACCTGAAGAAGGGGCTGCTACAGCAAGCACGGCGGCTGCTGGCGGAGCGGCGGCGGCGGTGAGCCTTTGGCTGGTTCCTGGCTCGCGGATCGGACACTGTAAACGTTTTTGGTATGAGAATTTCACCTCGTCTGACGGAGTGAGCAGCCCAGGAAAGTGACTCGGAATGAATGCGTGGGCTTTTTTTTTTTTTATTAATAAAAAAAATTAAGATGTTAAAGGGACAGCGTCAGGTACAAAGTCTGGCCCAATTGTTTGGGAGTACAAAAAGCTGCTTGTTAGAAAAATCTGAGCTCCACGGTGGAGTTTGATTCTGATGGAAGCAATGGAAAAAAGAGAGGAAAAGGAGAACAACAAAAAAAAGAGAAGCCTAAGGCAGCCTGCGCAGGGTGTGCTGTGTTGTGCAAGTGTGGGAACAACATGGGCTGAGCACTGCCCAAAAGCCAGAGGGAGGAGGCCAAGAAACTCTTCATAGTTTTTTGTTTCAAAGCAAATGAGTTATTTGTAACAAAGATAAATTAGGTCTTTAACCTGACAGTGCCCCTTTAGTAAGGATGGAATATACGTTTGTGTTTCCCTCCCTGCATCCAAATGGATCCTCTTCCAGACATGTGGAAAGGCATTGAGTCACACGCATCGCTCTCCAAAACAGCTCAGAACAAACAGGTTATAAACAGAGTTAAACTATTGCTATTGTTCTTTGAGTGAGTAGCACGTTGATCTTTGAAGAGATGAGTGCCAGATGGGGGTGGCTGAAGATAGACTGATGTAGACTGTGATGGACTGAACTGGTGAAGAAAACTCATTGGCATATTTCCTGGTAACTACACCCACATCATCTGGTATTATTGCAGCAATAAAGGTCCTGCTCTACAATTGCTTCTCCATGTTGGATTTGCACAATGGCAACAGATGGGGGCAAGGAAAGGAGCCGGGGAATTTCAAGAAGCTGAACAAAGGGTGAGGATGGAGCGCTATGATTGTCAGTCTAACTGGTCAGCAGCTGCTGGGAACGTGAAGTGATGGAGAGGTGAGTATAATATTGCACTTCTGCATTCATTGACAGTTACATTAAAGTTGGTCCATGAAGGAATTGCTTTGTACATAATGCCTGAAACAAAAAGCTACATTTTTAAATATTAATAAACCCTGAAGGCTCCAGTCCCTCCAGCCATTTCTTCCTCTACATAAATAAATAACTTTCAATTTTACATACCCACTTTTTATGTTGAAAATTTACATTCGCCTCTGTTTTACACTATCTACACATAAGAAAACGTGAACATCTCATCAGCATTGGAAAACGCACAGATTGTGCCTCGCCTCAGTGGTGGACTTTGAGGAAAGAGGAATTTTGCAAAGGCCATATCCAAATTTGCAGAAATTATTTTGTGACGTGGTTTGGTGACTTCAGAGGATGGATTGTGGCTTGGCTTCCTACTCGGATGGCAACTGTTCCATCGAACGTTTGACTAGCAAAAAAGCTGGGACAATTCACATTGGTTTTAAACCCAGTAAGCTCCAGGTGTACATTCAGAGGGAGCTCAGCTGAGTCCACAGAAAGGGAAGTCAGTTTTCGGTAATAAAAGTCATCAGATACATTCTGTCATTGAAGAGCTATCAAAGAGAAGTGGTTACGCGGTGTGCAGTCAGGCTGCAGGACGGGGAGCTGCACTGTGTGGGCAGCAGCCTCGGCTCAGCACTGTCCCTCAGTCGACCCAGAGCGCTGTGAGCACGAGGTCTGAGGTGCCTGATGCGAGATCTGCCTACCGCGGCCCAGGGCCAATGAGCAGAGCAGTGTTCACAGTGCTGCGTGTCTCAGCGCGGCCGTCCTGCGCTTCGTATTGAATCAGTTAATAAAATGAAGCAGCCAGTCTAAAAAATTTTGTTATAAATAAGATCATCGGAAGTAGAAAGTGATATAAATACAGGAAGGTGTGGTGGGGGGGGGGGAAGCTGGGTTACACGTAGTCGGGGAGCTCAGTAGGACTATAAAATCTCCACGTGAAGAGGCCAACCGGAGCCTGTAAATGGGCCCCCCAGGTGTGTGCAAGGAGGGAGCCGGGCCTCTGGCCGGGGGCATGGGGCTGTGGGGCTCTTTGCTGAGCCCCCACACCAGGCACTGTTTCACCTGCAGCACGGCGGGCAGCTCCCTCTGCCACGCACGGCCCCGGCTCCAGCAGCGCAGCGACCGTCGGCTCAGGCACATCCACTGAGAGACACACCAGGAATTAAGATATGGCCTTTTCTTACGCTTGCCTGACTCTGTTGGCACACTTCCTTACAGTCTCCTTACTGCTGGAAAAACTTCTGCACAGGATTATTTTCTTTAAATATGTACACATAGATATATATACGTGTGTGTGCATACATATATGCACATCTATATACATAGATATACACACACACACACCCTGGTAGCGATACTTAATTGTCATGCACTACAAACAGTTGGGTGTAGCTACATGAGATGGTAACAGGTTTCCATTCTAAAAATCATCAGTGCAAAAAACAATGAGGTTTTACAGTTCAGTAACTACAGGTCAAAGAAGCGAGTCTGGTTCCCACTGAAGCTGCTACTGAACTTGGAGAGAACCCAGGAAGAAGAAAATGTCTCCGAGGTGGGTATTGAGAGAGTCAGACCCTGCATTTGGATGAGAAGAACTGCTTGCAAATATATGGTGGTTAGTTCTGGAAATTATATATAGCAATAATATTTGGAGATTTAACAGCAAATTAAGTGTCTGAGGCTTGCGACAGCTCAAACAGAATAGCCTGTATTCTTCTGTTCAGAGGTCAATGCATTCAATTCCATCGGCTTCGAAAATGTCTCTTTAAAAAACAATAGTAGTCTCAACCCCAGTTGCTTGGGCGTGAATCTGCTGACATTCTGCCCCTACCAAGAGCATCGACACCCTTCTGCTTTGCCACTGCACATACTCCTTGAGAACATGGCTGAACGTGAAGCCCTCTGTACAGGTAAAGCTCTTGGTCGCTCTGCCTGGCACAGCCCATGCCAAATCCCACACCTGGGGCTGTCCATGCTGCTCACTGACCCCAACCCCACCCCTGCACCAGCAAAGCCCCTCCGGCAGCTCCTGGGAGCCACGAGCAAATTCCCCAACCTCAGCCCCTGTTCTGTGGCTCTGAGGACAGCACTCGGTCATGCATATCGGAGCGATGGCTAAGAAGGTGAGGAGGCACGTATTTACAGTCACTATACCTGGATAAGAGAAGGAGGCAGGAAAGAGCACAATCTTGACCTGGAGACTTTCCCCTCCAATTTCCAGCTGTTCCTTGAGCTCATGCCGTACAAACCTGACGCTCCCGCTTGCAAGGCCTGCACGTTCTGTGTGGGAAACATCCCATCTCTTCCCAGAATACCACGATGTTATGAGAGTAGCACCATATTTACCCTTCCACGTTAACGCCGGCCTCATCCCCCTTTCCTTTTGTTCTCTCCTCCGGTGGCTGCAGCCGACAGTCGCTGGCTCTGGCTCGGCTACTTCTGCCCCAGGAGGCCAGACTCCAGGCGGGACGCTGCGCTGCGGCCCCAGCACCCCGTGGCGATGCTCATACTTCTTTGGCTGCGTTCCCTGTCCCTCTCCTTGTCGCCGTCGGACTGGCTCTGGGTGCGCTCAGGGCGGTGGCCGGCGCTGCCTCCGGCTGCGGAGGGCTGCGAGGAGATGGTCCGCAGCAGGTGGTTCCTTTTGCGCAGGAACTCAGTCTGGCTGGGCAGCCCGAAGCTGCCCTTCCGCAGCGCCATGCGGGTGGTGTTCTTGGCGGGGCGCGAGCGGTGGTTGTACTCCAGCTGGGCCAGGTGGGCCGCGTAGCCCTCCGTGATGAACTGCAAGACAAGAGGGATGAGGGCAGGGAAACCCATCATGGTAGGCACTATGCAGCTTTTTGGTGTGCCAGGTTTGCTGGGGGCGATGCACAAGACACCGAGCCTTTCAGACATGATAGGTCCTGGTACACAGGGTGGTTCCTGTCCTCTTAGAATCACAGAATTGCTTGAGTTGGAAGGGACCTTTAAAGGTCATGTAGTCCAATTGCCTGCAGTGCACAGGGACACCCACAGCTCCATCAGTGCTCACAGCCTCGTCCCCTCACCGTGGCTATCTGCAGGGATGGAGCACCACCACCTCTCTGGGCACCACACACATTGCTTCATCATTCTTATTATACAAATTTCTTCCTTTTACCCAGTCTAAATCTGTTTATAAGTTTGAAACCAATTCCCCCTGTCCTATCACATAGACCCTGTTCAACTCTTTCTTAAAGCCCCATCAGACACTGACAGGCCTCCCCAGAGCCTCCTCTTCTCCAAACTGCACAGCGCCAGCTTTCATCCTGTCCTTGCAGGGAGATGTTTCATCCTTCTGGTCATTTTTGTGGCCCTCCTCTGGACTCACTCTACCAGGTCCATGTTTTTCCTATACCGAAGGCTCTACATCTGGACACAGTAACCAGACAGCAAACACCAGCTCATCATCCAGTCCTAGGGTGACCGAGTTCCCATTGTGTCCCCTCCAATGGTAAGCCCATGGCTCTTTGGGCAGCACCTGCAGGGCTCAGACCAGCTGGCTCCTACCTGACACTGGCTCTGCAGCTTCTTGGTAGGTCGACCAACAATGTAGATGTGTGTGGGTGGGAGGCTGATGGAGCTGTACACAGAGATGTCCTTGGTGGATCCGTATGCCGCATGGATCCTCATGTGGAGCTGCAGAGAGAAAAAGCAGCATGCGGTTGGAACATATGGGCATTCCATGCTGCTCAACAGGCAGGGTTTGTTGTTTTTTAATAGCATTTGTGGGAATCTTAGGTCAATAACTTATGTAAGTTCCCAGCTGGATAATGCATCGCTGAGCAAAGCATTAATTAACAGAGCTGAGGATGTTTACAGGCCTGAACAAGAGGAGTTAGAGCAAAGCAGATCTGCCCTTGCTGCCTTTCCTTGGTCCACAGGGGGCAGGGATGGTGCACACTTGACTGCCTGCTTGTCAATGGGGGAAAGAAAGCTTTGCAACCCCCTGCACAGCTAGCATTAGCACGGAGTGTTCCCCTCCAGTGGCCGTGCTGCCACATGCAATACTGCTACACAGCGCTGCAGGACAGAGGGAGAAGGGACAGGCAGCAAAATACAGTGCCTCTGAGGGCAGAGAGCAAGGGCAGCTCCTGGACAAAGCCCTGATCAGAGCTGTTCAAGGCAGGGCACACACACTCTGGATGCTGGCAGTTAATCCACTTGTCTAACAGAGAAAAGCTTGCTTTATCCAAACGTTTTCTGAGCCTCTGTGCAGGGTGACATTAAGACCTCCCTGGGGTTGAATACTTGGGAGATGCTCTGCGCACCTCTCCAGGTTGGGTGGTACAAGGCCATTCCCCGTTCCCTTCAAAGGGCATCTCAGAGCAGCAGGTTACACCTGAGCAGACAGAGAGGCACTGAACGGGTGACTAAAGCACCCGAGGAAGAGAGGCACTGCTCCCTCTGTTTCACTTGGCATTTACTATTGGAAGAACCTGTGATGAAATGGAACAGTGCAGAGCAGAAATGACACAATTTAACAGCATGGACAGTTTGTGGAGCAATAAAAGGATGAAAATAAAATGAACAGAGATTAATCTTCTACTGCGGGCCACATTGCTTCCAAGAGTCTGGTGCTGACAAGGGCAATTGGATGAGCAGCAATCTCCACCTGTGCTACGGTCGTATTTCAGCAGATGCAGACTTACATCTGTGATGAGGGATTTCAGGAAGTTGGCCTTGTGCCGCAGCGGGTCGTGAACGAGCCCATCGCAGAATGAGACGATCCCATGGGGGAAATTGTGCTGTGCTAACCACGCTACCACCCTCTGCTTCTGCATGTCGGGGCGGCCCGTGACGTAGATAATGAGGTAGCCAAGGTCTTGCCAGTGCCTAGAAGAAAATCCACAGACCCATGGATTACAGACCTAGTGCAATGCTATGGTCAAAGCAAACCAACTGCCCCAGCCCCTGCTGCTCACCTGACAACGTCGACTGCTCCGGCGCGGACTTTGGGGTCGCTGCCCATGATGGATACACTGGCAGCAAAGGAGCCATCGATGCTGAACACCACAAACTCTGTCCCCTTTGGCAGAACTGTGATGTAGCTGTCTGCATATGTGTGGTCACCCCTGGAAGGGAAATGGGTACTTCCAGTCCTTGATATACAGAGGTTCTTTCAGAAGGTATCACCGAGTACTGAAGTGCACCACAAGCCCTGAGCAGCACCCAAACCTGTCCAAAGCCTGTAAGAGCTATGCCACCCTCAGTTACAGCAGCGATGGACACTGCAGGAAGGACTGTGTGTTAAAGTATGGCTGAAAACTGTGCTCTGGAGACCTACAGTCAGTGTACTTCAGTGACTCAAAGTGCCAGCAACCAGAGCTCAGCTGGAACCTCTTGGGCTGTAAATTACCCTGAGTACAAAGTTCTGTCCTTCAAGGACAAGTCTATATCATTTAGAATACACTCAGTTGTGCAGTTTTGCAAGAGACAGCAGGCCATTCACCTACAGCTGCAGAAGGCCTGGTTCTGCAACTAGAGCTCAATCACCATCCTTCTGATGATGTAAGAGGCAGAATAAAACACAGACCCTCCTCTTACAGCTGCAGAGCACAGTTTTGTTCCTGTTTCTAACAAACCAGGCTCTGATCACAGTCAATAATCAGAGCTGCCACACGAGGAGGCATCATATTCTAGGTATCAAATTTCTCTTTTGTTATGGGTAAAAGCTCCACGGCTTTGTCACACAGCCCACATGGCATGTTTCAAGTCTATTGTATCCTGTCACAGACTAAGCCATGGCCACCCAAGGTACCTCACCTGACCACCATCTTGACGGGGTACACGCCAATGCCCAGGCGCCGGTTCTCAGGGATGACATAAGAAATTCTGCCACTGCTGTTGCTGATCTCAGTGTCAAAGTAAACCCACTCTCCTGATGGCGGCTGGGTCATGATGTGAATGTCCACCTGGGAAGACAATGAGTCTGGGTCAAACATAGCAACTGAAGACCCCGATGAGCAGTAAAACAGGCCAAGGGTGAAGACCTTCCATCCAAGCCCCTTTGGCCTGGGTCCTGCTTCCACCCGCTGTGTCTTGCTAGATCTGAGCTGAGAAGCAATGGAGAATTGTGATGCAGGGATGAAACCTGACCTTTGTGCTCAGTGCTGTTCCTGGTAGAAGGCACCACGCAAGTTGAAGCAGGGGAGCCTGGCCAAGGGCAGCAAGCCCACGCAGGCAGCGAGGGAGCAATGACCAGTGCTGTCTGTCCCTGTTCCCCATTCTTTTCAGCACACGGTGCACAACCCCCATAGCAGCTGGTACCTTTTCTCCTGTGAGTGTGACCATATCTAGTGGACCGTACATAAACCTTCCAGTCAGGGTCTGGGGCCCATCTTCATTAGCAATGGTGTCATTTATCCTGTGGTTGGCTGTGACATTCTACACAAGTCAAGAAGGAAAAAAGAAAAAAGCAAAACCAAAGGGTCAGTCCCATGAGTTCACTGATGAAACACCTCACACGGAAATGCCAAACACAACCAGGCAAATCAGAGTGTGGATTTCTCCCTCCAGTTCATCCACAACTCTCAGCCCCTCTCTGTGGCAGTGCTCCCTGCTGCTGCAGGGGCAGCCCCTTACCCGCAGCTTCACGTGTGTCCTCTTGCGCAGCCACTTCTCGCGGGGCTTGGAGGGAGTGAAGACAGACACCTCCTTCCCATCCAGCTCCAACACGCTCGAGTTCTCGTGCCTCATCACCTGTGGGAGGACAGAGCCCAACAGATCAGTCACTTGCACAGTGCCCCTTCTCCTGCCTGAACTCCCTTCATCTCCCCAGCCAGCCCTGCCTAAGGATGATGCCTGGACAGAGACGGCCCAAGTTTACTGCTGGGCTTTTGGTTCATCAGCTAGCAGGTTTTAGAAGTTCCTCCCATAAGTAAAGGGAAAATAGTTTTCTTTTGAACTAGCAAAGCCTGTGGCCACCACTGCCTTAATCCTAGCTGGGATGCAGATAAAAAAAGAGGGAGAGACTGTCAGGAGGCACAAAGCTGACTCAAACACAGCAGGAAGAGCGCTGTGCCAGAGCCCTGTCCTTCCTCTAGGCATTCACTAATCCCACCTACATTGCTCCTACTCTCCCCTTTCCACTCAGAGTTGAACACCACAGATCTCAAAGGCTAATCGGTATCTCAAAGGCTGCTGTAAGACTGGGAGGTGACCCTGCAAGAAAACTCCACAACTGGCAGTAGTCCTTAGTGATCCTGACCTTCCAAAATAGTGAGGAGACTCTTATGTGCGGGCTCTTTTACACAGCCTGTGTGGCCAGGAGCTCTCCAGTTGCCCAGGCTGTGGTAGTCTGGCACAGGACAGCTTGCTTTGCAGAGCTGAAGCTGTTTTAATTCCAGGGAAACAGAAAAAGGATGCAGGGAAGATGTGCTTGCAAAAAAGATGCAGGGAAGAGATTTCATAGAAATCCAAGGTAAGCAGAAAAACAAATGTTACTGAAAATTATTTAGATCAGAAACCTATTTTGAGTCTCACTGCGGCTTGTTTTAACAAGATTCAGTCTTTGGAGAATAAAACTATTCAACAGTTTTCTGCCTTGTCCAGAGATTAGAAACAAGTCCTTATTAGGGGAAGAAGTGGCTTGGCATTTTGTAAGGACAGCAAGAGGACAAAGAATGTGAAAAATTAGAGTTTCAAGGCAAAGATGAGCAAATAGAGACAGGCACCAGAGGAGGAGGGATGCCACACCACAGAGGCAGTCACCAGCAGGCTGAGAATGGATGGAGAGCAGCAGGATATGAACTGCCACACTGTGCTACAGACCCAGGTTTGGGCTAAACCCAGCGGGGCATTTTGTGTATGACACTGTGATGACTGTTCCCACTATGCACAGTTATGGGTCTCTTGCTCTCTTTGTCCCCATTCCAGTTAAGTTCGATGTGGTTTCACAGCAGCTATCCAGCAAGCATAAATCTTGCTGGGTTGGATACAGCCGGAGAAGAAAGGGTCTCCCTGGATTACTGCTACAGCTCTGCTGCCTCCAGCACTGACATCTCTGCTGTTTATGGTTCCCACACAATTCTGAAAAGCACTGAAAGAAAGTTTGCCAGCAGAGTCATAAATAATTGAAGCTGCAGTGAAGGAGGCTGAGAGAGAGGGGGGACAGCTTAACAGCTGAGCTAACACAAAGCAAGCCCAAGCACCGTAGTGGCAACACTCCTGGTTTTAGTTTTCTATTCCCTATTTCCATGCTCTTAAGTACCTTTCCTTAAGGAGGTTCATACTTTGTAAAGCATAAAGCTCCCCCCCATCTCCAAGGAGCTGAAGAAAAACATATCTGTTTTAGGAAAGAACATAATTTAAACAGTAAATTGAAATCTCAGGCCAAATTTAGGTTGACAGAGTCCGAGGTGTCAGGCTCCAGAAACTCACATTCACCGAGCCCCAGGAAAACTGCTTTGTATTAGAGAAATGAAAACTAAATCCCCCATGGTAACTTAGAAACTGAGAACCCAACTCTATCTACCAACTCATGTTAAACTCATACAAAACTTCTTCGGTTTTACTATATTTTTTATATTTACACACCAAGAAGTTTTTTTTTTTAAGTTTCAGACTAGAGATCCGAAGCCACACACACAGAACAGCTCACTTGCAAGAAAGAAGAACCACCATCTTCTGCCACTGGGATCTGATGGGAAACAACCCCAGGCTCACTGCAAGGCTCCTTGGTCAGACTGTCTAAAATCTGCTCTGATAACAAAACCTGGGCCCAAACTGAACACATCAAACACAGCATATGTCCAGTAATTTTGCATGGCTCTGCTAGCAGTACAGTTTAAACACAAAAAGAAAGGGGAGAAGGTGGACCTGCAGCAGCAGCAAGGGTTATGGGAATTACAATGGAAAAGCAAAGAAGCCCCCTCCCCTTTTTTCCTTTCTTCCCACAGCATAAAGACGACCCAGGGGACAGCAGGGGTGGGAGGACCTGTCTCAGCAGGAAGGAGACGACGTCTGTGGACTCCCAGTAGCTGGCGTGGAAGAGATGCGGCAAGGCGACCGTAGGGAAAGCTGTCAGAGCATCAGGACAGTAGAGAGCATAGTCGATCCTTTTGGTTCCCCACCACTTGGCAGCAACTGGAAGCAAAAGACTTGTTTAGACAGAGCAGGTTTGGCCACACGCACGGTCTCTGTCCCAGGGCTCTGGATCCTGGCACCAGGTATGGGGAGGTTGGTCCCTTGCTGGTCACACTGTTAAGAGGCAACAAACAACCCAGGGCTCAGAGCCTGCCCAGACCAAGGGAGGAACACGTGGGGGCAGCAGCACTTGAGCTCTCCTTATTTTAAGGAGATAGGAAGGCACCAGAGGGCAGGTATTAACTGGCCACTAGTCCAGACCCCAGGAGAGGGACCCAAGGCTCACATGCAGCCTGGGAATCCCCGTGCCAAACTAGAAGACAAAACATGTCTCCTCTGGAGATAGGAGAGGAAGGATGTGTGTGTATTTTGCCCACTGCAGCATGTGCCCAGATCATCTCCAACCCTGCTTCAAACTCCTTCACCAAGGAATGAAAGACTTCAGCATCCAGATCTTGGCCACACTGCACAGGATCAGAATACTGGGAGTCCATGTGAGATACAGAGTCCATCACAAAGCAGGGTGCTATGGCACGTGCTGCCAGGACTGGCAACCCCCAGCAAATCCTTGTTGCCCTCCCAGGCTACCAAACTGCAGGTGGCAGATGTCCACCCTCCCTTTAGGAGCACAGGCTATGAAGAAAGCATCCAGAGGTTCTGGTACTCACTGCACAGGGGACTTAAAAACACACTGTTTGGGTGGGCAAGGTTAAAGAAAACACAGAAAAAAGTTTCCTCCCCCAGAGTCAACAGCTCAGACACAAGTGAGTGGCAGCTGCCATACTCAGGTGGGACACCATCACACTTCAGCACTGCTCTGAACTCTGCCTATGCGCACATCCTTTCCAGTTCCATAACAAGAACATTTCAGCCCAAAGCCTCCAACCCTTATGGCAGTGGAGTCCTTGACTCCTGCACATTCCAACCTGGAAAAACAGCCATGGAAAGAAAAGATGAACCTGGTCAAGACAGCAAGAGGAAGAGCTGTGTTTGCATGCAGATTGCAAGCTGGGGCTTTGACAGCCTTTTTCCTCAAATTTGGTTTTCTCTGTGACCAGTTTTTATGGACTTCCAGGAAGGCTGCCAGATATAAGGTACAATCCAACAAAACCCTCTTATTAAAGGAAAGCTAGTTGGTGATGAGCCCAGATGATGAACTTAAATAACGGACCCAGCAGCCTCTTCTGGAGACTTGCTATATCACAGCAAAGCATAGAGACTGACAGCATCAGCACATCCCTGCGCCCAGCTCTGGTGTGCCAAATGCCCACTGGGGACAACCATTGGGGTTGTCCTATCCTAATAGGCCCTGCGTTTCTGGAGAGGCTCCTTCTGAAAGAGGAGGAGGGCATTGCTGGATCAACACGGCTTTTCCAGATCACACGTGCACCTCCTCGCAGCCACTTCTGGCTCCCTGCCTTCCCAACTGGCAGCTCCTGGTCATGTCCCAGCCTTTCACTTCACGTGCAAGTCCCCAGCTTGGGTAACTTCAGAATCTTTGCACAAAGCAGAGAGGATTTTCTTCCATGCTCAAAAGACAGTATGAGGGCAGTGGAGGCAGAAGCGTTGCCCCAAAGCTTTGCCTAGAAAAGCTCCTGCCAGGTGTTAGCAGTGATATGACGGTCCTTTGGAGCAGAGTGACAGAAGTACTTGTTAAAATGCAACCAGAAATTGCAGGTGCCTCAGTGAAAGCAGAAGGATTTCTTGCAAAGTGTGGCCACTGAGTGACAGAGGAGATTGGTTGGAGCTGGTCTCTCCAGAATACCTTTTCTGATGTCCATGTCAGGTATCCGAAGAGCATAGTCTGCATCCTGACTCGATGGCCCTTTGGGTTTCCTTCCCTTTGAAGGGACTTCGTGTTTATGCTGCCTGTGTCTCTTGGATGAAGTTTGGGTGGGGGATTTGTGAGGGAGTGCAAGTAGGGAGAGAAGGCTAAACCCTCTACAATGGTTAAGGTGGTGTTTGGTTTCTAAAAAGTAAAATAAATACAAAAACAAACAAAAATCAAAACAGGAGTCACACTTAATACAGCACACATGCTGCAGGCAACACCAGCTCCATCCTCCAGAAGCTCTTGCTGAGGAACAAAACCTCCTTTATGCAAGGGCAAATGTTTTCTTCCTACAGAGGTCATCTCAAACAGGACAGAAGCCTCTGCCCAGTGCCCACAGCCTTTCAGCAGCTCACACTTCCCCTGGGGAGCGTTATTAAGCTCAGTAATTAATTATGAAGTGAGTTATTCAAAGCCCTGTAATACAGCGTGTTGGGAATGGAGCATCTCTTAAGTTTTCACCACTTTCTGGGGCAAAAGTACAGGCTGAAGTTTTTTGGTTTTTAAGTTTGTTTGGTTTTCAGCAGTCCCTTAGGACTTGCACTGTTAAATTCACACTCCAGCTGAAATAAGAACAGGGTGAACTGTTAGCAAAGGCTGCTGTTCCTTATGGTATTTGCTAAAAAGTTATACAGGTTTTTATTAAAAATTAAAGCCATTATTTTCTCTTCCTTCTGCTCTGGCACACAGGTCAGAACTCACTGACTCTTGGAGCTGCCCTCTAGGCTACAAAAGAGCTCAATTTTCAATGCCAAGTAATAAACAACCTGATCCCTTTTCCCCCTTCCAGCATTATAGAAAGGCTGACTCATCCCCTGCTTCTGTGGATCACATTTACTGATCAGCATCAAGCTGCACACCACCCTGCATTATAGATCTAGAATCACAGAACTGTTTGAGTTGGAAGGGACCCCCAAAGGCCGCTGTTCCCACTGGCTGCAGCGCACAGGGACACCCACAGCTCCATCAGTGCTCACAGCCCAACCTGACCGTGGTTGCATGGAAATGGGGCACCACCACCTCTCAGTGCACCCTGTGCAGTGCCTCACTGCCTTTATTGCGCTGATCCTGACTTGTTCTGCCAGACTCAGCAACAGCAGTGCACAACCATCCCTCTGGATCAACCCCCACCACACACAGCAGCCAAACAATGCTCACAGTTATCAATTCTTATTATTTTGAACCATTTACACCACAATCGTCAGCACAGTCCAACATGCATAAGGCAGCTCTGACCCCTGTATTACCATCCGGTTCCTCCAGGGCAGACGGTAACATGAACTGCTACGACAAAACCAGGGGAACAATTTGTTGTTATTAATGGAAAGCATACCCCAGACAGACAGACAGACAGACAGAAGCTGCGTGGCTCTGACCTGGAGCAGGCCAGCTCAGGGTGTGGTGCTGAGACAGCAGTGGTGTTGGAGGGGGTGAAACACTTACTGTTGGCTATGTTGGAAGCAGTGTAACTGTCTGCCATTCCTGAGACCTGGCTGGCAATGCTGATCTCACTGGCTCTCCGGAAGCCCCTGAACTGAGGGGCTGAAATGGGGGTGGACAGGGACGCGCTTTCCATGAAGACGGCACCATGAGACTGAACAACATCTGCTACAAAGTTGAAACAGGGAAATCAAAATATTAGACCAACAGACAGAGACGGGGCAAGATGAACTCGAGAGGAGGAAGAGGAGGAAAACAAGGCCCGTAGATGCAAAAACCTTTCAAAGCTGATCTGAATGGAAAACATTTCATCGGAGCTCTAGTTGGGAAAGAAAGCAAACACCGCAGCAAGCAGAGAGGCATGCGGCTGGAGAGTGGCCTTTGATTGAGGAAAGCAAAATAATTAGCTCAAAAAACCCAACCAAATCCAAAGTGCCAAACAAAATAATCCAGGCAGACTTACTTAAGCAGCTATAGCAGAAGCATGTGTCATACATACAGATGTGAATATATACAGCTTTGTATATACCCACAGAGACAAAATAATCAGGGGAGGGAGAACAATTAAAAACAGTGTTTAAAAAGGGATATTTGTTTTCTTGCAACATTTAGACTTAAATAAACATCTCCAAGACAGAAGTGTTAATACAGAAAGTACCAAGAAAACATTTCATGCCTGGCAGGGATTAAATTTGAACTTGTGTTTTATTGCTGATTGATACAGCCAACTCATTAAATTGAAGCAAGGGCTATTGAGAGAAAGGAGTGCTGAGCTCTTACATCTTCAGGCGGTGTTGGTGAATCAGGGAATGCTCAGACTGTGAAAACAGAGCTTCTTCTGTACAGCTGCAAGCCTGGGTTTTAGATCCCAACCTGAGGTCTACCAAGTGTGCCTTAACCCTCCAGTACATCGATACAGAGCAGGAGGATTTCAAGTCACGCTGATGTGGAATCTATATATACATGTATCAGAGGGAAACAGACCTCAAATGGCAAAACCAAGAGATGCTGGAAGTCAAAATAAAATCTCTGCATTTCAGTTTTCCCCCTCTACCAGTGGTACCAGCACCCACCCCTCTGCAGATGCGATGAGGCCAAATTCAATGCCTCTGGGATATGCCTTGATTCTGCAGGGCAGAGGATTTATGGTGCCAAGTGCACTCCACAGCAGGTAGCACAGGTGTGACAGTAACATGCATAAGCAAAGCTACTCACTCCTGTTTTAACGTTGCCCATCTCTGCTGTACCTGAGCAGCAGCATCTGAACTTTTTTCAAGACAGGGCAAAGATTGGTGTCCTCAGGGGCAGCAATGCCACAGGGAAGTAAGCACATTTCTCCCCCACACCAACATCCTCCACCTATTTCAGCCACTTTAGATATCCCTGGGTTTGATCCTAGCACATGGTTGGCTCAGGGCGTTTTTGGTTTACTTTAACACAGATCTTTTTGCTTGGGGCTACTGATCTGCTTCCTCCAATGTCTCAGTTCCCAGCAGCAGTGTCTGTGCCCACACAAATCCTGCTGCAGCAGAGGGAAAGAGAGCGTTCGAAGCAGAAACCTGTACCCACGTGTTGGTGTGAGAGTTCTGTTCTCTGCAGGGAAAATCAGACCACAAGCTGCTCTGTGTAAAAGCTTTGTGGACTGGATGATCTGAGCCCCAGTGGGAGCCTGCCCTGATGATGAGCTTCGCACACTGCCCACGTTGTGCCTGAAAAGCCATTACCAGCATCACTTTCTCAGCACTTTCCTCCTCTTTTTACCTTGCCTTGAGCTGCTGGCTGCCATAACCAGCGCCTCTGAGCCCATGTGCCAGCGTGCCTTTCTTACTGTGGAAAGCATCAGCACGAGCAGACAGCTCAAGGACAGGCTGTACTTGGAGAACACAAGCCAAGCCAGGGGCTGGCTACATTCACCCACATGGGGTAAAAGGTCCAGGTCCCATTGCTGGTATCTACTGGCTGCGTGAGCTGGAACAACCTTCTCAGCTCTCCAGGTTACCCCTGGCCTGTACACACTGTGAGATTCTTCTGCAATTATTCTCTTCCATCACATCACATGGCTGCCCCAGCACAGCTGCAACACAGATGATGCCCATCAACTTCCTTGAACTCAGTCAGATGTAGTGAGAAGGGAGCTTGGCTTTGTCTGTACTAGGAAAAGCGCCAGGCTCTGGTTTTAGCCAGTACCGACCAGTGAAGCCTGAACTTCTTTCCTCTCCCTTAGAAATAAACATCTGTGGCCTGAATTAGGAAGCAGCTGGAAGACACACTAAAGAGCATTACAACAATGCTAGTCAGGAGGAAAGGCCGGGGCAAACATGGGGCTGCCTGGGCTGATCGTGGCTCTGGCTCTGTTAGAGTATCTTCACAAAAAAACAACCTTCCACAGCCCCTCCAAACCACCACAAAGTCATCACCGCAGTGATTCTCACTTGTACAGAAACCCAGTCTGTTTTAGTGTCACTGAACTGCTCAATTCAGCACTGCCTGCACTGGTGTCAGAAACCTGCTTGTCTCTAGGGGATGGTGTGCAGTTCAAACGCAGCACTCCCGTGCCCAACCCACCTGCGTTGCTTTCACATTTCTCCCCTTCCCCATGCTACGTTCCCTCTGTCTTTGAAAGATGTCAGTTTATAAAGAAAAGGAGGGCCAGGAAACAGCAGGGCAGGAAGCAGGGGCAGAGAGCTGCCCCTCCAGCCAGGCTCCCTCAGCCCAAAGCTGCAGCAACGGCGACTTCCAGATGAAATACTGGGACACAACTCACAGGAAAACAAACAAACAAACAACAGAAACCTAACAACTTATTTCCTAAACTCTGCCTATTCTTTGTAGCAGTAAACTCTGCCTATTTCTTTTGGGGCAGCACTGTTCTTGCCTTTCAGAAACCACAGGGGCTCTCTTTAAGAATGATGTGAGCAGGATGAATTGAGATTTTACTGCACTTCCAGAAGAGGTGCTATAAGAAACAAAACGACTTTTTTTTTTTCCCCAGCTATAGATCTTTTAACACTCATTTCTACGCTGTTTTTTTTTTTTTTATGGACTCATTTGTCAGTGTCCTCAGTGATTGTTTTGCACTCAGCGAACGGCACCAGGCCATCCTCCTAATGTACTGCTGGCACTGAGTTAAGTCCTGGGGGTACCAGAGTGGCAGATTTCAGTATGTGCTATTTGCTCTGCCACAGAAGCGGGAAATGCTGAAAGCACTGAAAATATGTAAGGTTCAATAAAACACAAAAGCCAGCCAGCTGCTCAGCAGAGCCAGGCCTTGCCTGCATCAATCACCGGCCAGCGCTGGGCGCTCTGCAATTGCTACCCTGAGATCAAGAGCCACGCAGAGTGCTGCTGTCCTTATGTTTTCATGGTTGTGGAGCTCCTGCAGACCAGAGGCTGTACTTGTTGCAGTCAAAGCAAGCACTGCTCGGCCACATCGTGCTCTTGAAACACAGGATAAAGAGCAGAGAATCTTCTGAAAGCACTGTCCTGACAACAGGATGTATCAGATGACAGCTAAATGGCACTTCATCAGTGACCTCCAAAGGGATTAACGAATAGAACCAGATCCCTTGCCTCTGCTTTGTTATGGAACATCATAGCCAACGCAGCAACTGCACACCTACTAATCACCTGCACCTTCAGAAGACACAGGCAGAGCCTATCTGGAAGAGTCTGCAATGTTGCCATCCTGTATGACCACATAACATACTGCACTACTCATGGACAGTGATGGTCAGCTTATTAAACAAATAAAATGACAGCAGAACTGGGTTCTCAATTGGGAATAGAAAAAAAAAAGTGAGAATGGGCACAGTGACACATGGGAAAGAGAAAACTAAAAGTCTCATTAAGATCGCAGTTGTAGCACCAGCCGCCACCAGAATAAATGAGGCCATGCAGCATTTACCATAGTAGAACAAAGCAAAACAAATGCATTGAACTTTGCTTTTAAGGCAGAAGACCAGAAATTAACTGTAAAAAGCCAACACACAGCCACCTTGGGGTCTGAAAGCCTCATTCAGTGTACTCAGCAGAGCCACAAGGACTGTCCAAACACGGAACACTCAAATGGACAAAATCTGGTCTGACACAGCATTAATTAGACTGCTGGCCACAGCACAGTGTGGCTGAGTGCTGGGGAGCTGCACACTGCAGTCCAGTCCTGTGGGATCTGCACATGAGCAAGGCACCCAGAGACTCTGTGCTGCTGTGCCAAAGCCTCTTCCAGCAGCACTGCCACTAGAAGAGGAAGAAATGAAGTATGTGGCAGCAGTCTCCCCTTCCAGACTCAGCACCGTGGTTCTGACTCATTCTTTTCCTGCTGGGTCTCCCAGACCCCAAGCAGTAATTTCACGTGGCACAGTCTGAGACACAGCATGAAGACTTCAGCTCCAGGAGGCAACAGAATGGTCTCCAAAAAGCACCCCGAGTACCCAACACCACAGACAATACAAACGTGTAGATTACACACACTCAGCAAAACCAGCACTTTTATTGGAAACATCTTGCCAATTCAGTACGGGAACGGGGATACTTGTTTCCATGAAGCTGTCCTGGTGCTGGGCAGCACCCAGAGGGCTACTTTCCATGAGGAGGATGGGATTGTTCTGGATTGTCTCAACTAGAAGCAGATGGGGAAAAAAAAAAATACAGAAGGACAAAGAACAACAGACATGTGGCCACGAAGTAATAACGTACAAACAATTACAACTGAACACTTCAACTATGAGGAAACGGTCTTCAATGAAAGGACAACCTTCAAAGAGAGTAAAAGAAACAAAACATGGGTGGGTTTCCAAACAGACCCACATTGGAGAGATTGGCTGGTAGCAGATGAGAACAGAACGATGGTATTTCAACGCCAAAAGAAAAGGGAGCCTCTTCAGCAGCTTCTCCAAATGAGCTAAATCTACAGATAGCCAGCAGACCCAGAGAAAAATGAGAAAAAATACATGCTCCATGGGAAGATTTACTTGAATCAGACTTACAGCCTACACAGTGAGCACAGGAGTAAGCAGAGCTGTGAATTTGATTCCACTCTGCGAGTTGGTTGCAATGAAATGGGGACCCAATATCTAGTACAGATGGCACAAGGAAAAAAATAATGGAAAAAAGTCTAAGAGTCCAGGATGGGGTGAAAAACAAAGCCAGCTACCTGCGCAAGGAAATGCACACAGTGACATTATGGAACATTTTGTGCATAACTAATTGTAGTAATTGAGTTTTTGAATTCCACATGATCATCAAATCATATACCTTAATTACAGCAACAATTTACTTTTCTGGAGCATCCTACAATGAGCACTTCTGTGTTATTAGTGGCTTTGCAAACCATGGTCAGAACAGCCCTTCTAGATAATGCCCGAATCACAGCCATTTTTGGCTCTAATGGAAAGGAAGAGCCTGTTACTTTACGATAAGCAAATGAAGAGGTGTTGTTTTATACAGTCAGAGAATTGAAAGTTGCTTTTTTTGGTCAGTTTCATTCATCATGTCAGAGCAGCATCTCTTACAATAACACAGCTCAAACTCAAAGAGGGTTTTGAAATCACCCTACCCTTCCTATAGCTGAGCTCATTGCCATTTCACTCTCTCCATTACATCACGTACAGGTTTATCCCTAAACTTACACACAGCCAACCTAACAGAGGTGTAGGGAGGCACAGTAAATTAGTGAGATCACTGCTGTAGCACGGGATGATAACCAGAATGCAGGTTTAAGATATATGTATATTTTTAAGGCTACTTGCAGCTGATACCAAGAATATACACCCCCAGAAATTTGCTTTCCAACTTGCCACAGATTCCCCAAGCTGCTGTAACTGGACTGAGTACAAATGCAGTTGTGGGTGGATCCATTTTTAAGAGGTGTTGCAGCAAGATCTTTGCTATATTTGACGAGTGGGGTCTGCAGAAAGTATTTATTCGCTTTGCTAATTACAGATTTTAGTTTATGCCTGTTTAAACAAATTAGACCTCCTGATTCAGCAATTAAAACCATCTTTAAAGATACAGATACAAAGCAGACCATGTACGTGGAAATTTACCAGAGTGTTAGAGGGGAATGAAAACAAACAAAAAACAAAACACACAATCCCAGTCTTCCTAGATGGTGGCTTTTGCATTTGACTCCAGTTTGCCAGCATGATTTCTTTTACAGTAGAAACTCCTAGCTAGTCTGTTGACTTTAAGGAGTCTTTGACTAAATGTTCTAACAAGGGGAAAAAAACAGTGAAGCCCCAAAGCCCTTACTCTGGAAGGAGCTAAAGCTTTAGGTGAAATGGAAAGGCCAAATTTAGTTCCATGCAGCAGTTAAATTCCCCGAGAACTCCTTGCAATGAGAGCTTGCATTAAAATGGCAACAGACCATGAGAGTCTAGGCACAGAAGTGAAGTGAAGATGGTAGGAAATAGAATTTATTTTATTAGATCAACTGCAGGAGCACTGATGTAATGGGAGCTGAGCCAGGGCATGGTCAGGACACAATTGTTTCAGATGAAACCTAGCCAGCCAAAAGAACATGCACACAGCCATTTTAGACATTGTTACTGTGCAATTGGGGTAGAGCAAGTGAAAAGGCCGCTGATGGCAGAGGAGTCCTAGTAGACTAAGTGTCTCATGGGCAAGGTGTAAAAGCAGCAGCCTGACCATTTGCAGGAGCCAGTCCTTTGGCTGGTTCCATGAAAAAACAAAGGGCACAAGCAAGTGAATCATCTCATTATCTTACTGCCGACTTTGCTCCTTCCTCTCTTCACTGGCACCCTAAACACCAAGGTCCTAAAACTCAGCCAAGTTAATCATGTTCCATTCAGTCCCAACAACAAGCACCAGCTTGGGTGTAAAACATGGACTTCAAAGGGAGCTCATTAGATTTTGACTCTCAGCAGCTGATGGCCTCTGTATGACAAATGACAGGCATTTGAGACACAGGGCACTGATTTTGTTGGAAAAAAATGCCTACTTTTCTGATAAACCAAGAATAAAGTTAATGTTACAGGGCCAATTCTCTTTCTTGTCATTCCCAATTGCTTCGATAACTTCATGTGAAGTTTAGACAGCTAAACAGGGATCCAAAGTGACTCACCCAGAACAGCAGAATTGCCATCACCCAGTGGGAACCTCTGGTAACGGGGAATATTAAAGGGGGGCAAAAGGTAGAACTTCCTCTCCAGAAGAGGCTCAAGGCGTGAAGCAGATGGGTCTGCAGGGTGGAACAGGTTATAGACCTGCTGACAAGCTGGTCTGAGCTGAAAGACTAAAGAGATGGAGAAAAAAGTGTTCAAGTATCACACAGTTATTTGTCTATAAAACAGATACCTGTTAAGGGTGGTTTTTTTTTTTTTTTTTTTAAGTACTGAAGATTTATTACCTCCTCTTATTCCATTTTAATCAACTGAAATATTTATCAGTACATTTACAGATTCAATAATTTTCCCAGTATTCTTAACACTTGGAAGTAAAGGACAAATGAATAAATTCTCAGTATTGTCCAGATCGTAGGGTGACCTGATCCTTTGTGGCAGAATAAACATTTTCTTTACAAATATTTGGGTTTTTTGACTCGATTACTCAGGGAACACAGCAGTTTACATCAGGACTTACTGTCAAGAGCTGGAATGACAGTTTTTCGCAGTGCAAGAACCAGACCCAGGGGAGAACCGAAGAGGAAGAAGTCAGTGATCTCAAATTCAAACTTCCCAATATTTCCTCCATCCAGCATAGTGGAGCTACTTGATCGCCTGGATCCCGGGTCATTTCTCAGAACACTAGAATGTAAACTAGAAGAAGACCAGAAAACAACGTCAAAATTTCATCCATGCTATTTTGTCATAATTGAAGGCCAGATAAGTGATTGACAGCGAGTGTAATTTCTGTCTCTCCTGTGAAGGAACTGTGCCAATCAACCCAATGTGCCTCTGTACTGTAGATTTCCTATCCAGTAAGATGTGCCCCCCAAACAATGACCTCATTTCATTGGTATACTTCAGATTGTACAAATCCAAGCCTTGAGTGGGTTCATTAACACTTTCCAATCACCTCAAAATGTTGGTTTTTTGAGGAGTCAAAATCTGGGCTGCTGCTTGTAGAACAGCCATTTCCAAGCTAAAATAACCAGCAAACCAAAGTTACTAGAGTAACAAACAGGGGGGGAAAAAAGCAGATTTACAATGATTCACTCCATTACACACATCACTGCTGTGCTTTCTGGCTGTCAACATTTGAGTTCCTTCCATCACCTAACTCTCAAATGTTACAGAAAACTGTGCTTACCCATTTCTTCCTCATAGAAATATTTGGACAAATGTTACAGTATTAAAAAGAGAAGAGGAAAAAAAATGGGAGGGGAAAGAGAAAAGGAAAGATCAAAATCTGCATGAGGGCTTCTAACATACTCATGCACCAGATTCACATTACAGCTTCCAAACATGTGCACAGCACACACTGGACATGGTAATCCGAGGTAATTAACTCAGTAGCCATGATGTAAATTGCGTTTATCATGCAACCAGGACTCTCTCACCTGTTTTTCCCTTGAGGTAGCATATGCCAAATTATTACCATTCAAATTATCCCTCAGCCTTATCCCAACAACCCCAAGTAATTGTACTTAAATAAAAAAGATACAAATGTGTCCAGCCTTCTCCTTTTATCTGTCAGATCTCCTTGAAAAATTAAACTTGTGTACAGTGCAGGCTGGCCAATACATAAGTTTACAACAAAGGCTTGATGTCACATATCCGTTGGACACTAAGGAAAGGGAAACAGGAATTCTTAGACAACAAGCCCAGGAATCCACCCCCATGCTAGGAAGAGGTCATGGTCTGGGATAAAACAGTGAAAGAACAGATGTGTAGCACTAATAACCTGGTTCAGAAAAGGTTTTCTGACATTCTTCTCTCACCAGCCTAAAGCAATACAGCTGAATTTCTCTTCCTCTCCAGATTCTACAGATTCAGACTGCAGCCTTGCTGGGCTGTCACCAGTTGCAACTGGAGAGCTGAGGACAGACTCCCAGCAGTGACTTTGCAGGGTGTTTTCAAACACTTTAAAAAGCATTTGAACGGGGCCTATAAAATATGTAGGATAAATGAATACCAAAACAGCCAGGCTGGATAATAGCCTTACAGGCCTGGAGTCAGGGATGATGTAAATGTAAGTCTCTACCCAGCCCCAACACAGAGTCCCAGGTGGCCACCAGCGCATGCCACAGCAATGGCTCCTCAGGCCATGTCTGAAGGCAGCATGTGGCTGCCCGAGTGGGCAGTGATGTCCCACAGCGTGGGGCTCATGGAAATAGGGCTGTTCATCTGTAGCTTTAGAACTTTGGCAAGCAGCACGTTACTCCAGGGACAGCATCCTGCTGGCTGTCGCCCCCTAAGGGTGCTAATAGCTTCTCCTTGTGCCCCACTGCCATGTATTCTCTGAAGGTGCACACGTGCACAATCACAGTGCTGTTCTCCTGGTTACCATCCACAGGGAAATAACCAGCTTACTTATGGCAGGCATAGAGATCACAAAGTCAAAACAGCGATGTCAAAAGCAAGAGGAACAGGAGGTTACAGCAGTGACAGCTAAAATGAGTATGTTCCCATTCCTGTGATGTGAACAAACCTCCCTGAGATCACACTGCTGGGATGTGAGATGCTCAAACAGATTTAAAAACAAGCCACCTTTGGTGAAGCTACAATTATTTTAGCTGTCAGGACTGCAACACATTAAGTTTGCCGCATGTAAGGAATACAAAGTTATTCAGAATAGGTTCAGCATTGCTGAAGACAGGGCAACAACAGTGTGATCCAAAAAAACATGCAACAGAAAGGATCCTGATGGCAGATGTGTTGCAGCAGGGTAAGTACAAGGCTTTTTGCATATTCACTCATCTTCCCACAGCATCTTTTTGTGGGGAATGGAAGAGAATGAGAACAGTCATACTGCTAAGCAATTTGGACGGCTCCTCTCATTTTATTGGAATCTTGATAGTCTTTTCTGCAATCAAAAGAAATGAGAGCCAAGGGGAACTCTGAATCCATCATGCTCCAAGCAATGTACAGTGCCCTGTTCTCCCTTTAAAAAGCAGCAGATGTACTGTGTGCATTAATTAAACAAGAGCTTATGAATTTCAGAAGCAAATCAACTCATTTACAATAATACAAGTACAGCACAGCCAGAAATAATGTAGTTGTGCAGAAGGACTGAATTTAAAAATAAATGTGTGATTGTAATCTCCAGATGCTGCTCTGGCTTGCTGGGCATTATCCCAAAGAAGAGAGTTGATCTGATACATGAATAAAAAATTAGTGTCTTTGGCACAGGTTGAAATCTGCAATAGGCACAGAGAGAAAGGCCCCGATATGCCAGGCTGCCAGAATGCTGGGCCCATTAGGAAAACTTGGCTCAGTCCTGCCAGTCTCCTGCACAAAGCTGAGTAGCATCAGAGCTTGGTTTTCATATGGGAAAATCATTATTTAATGACAGAGAGACTGAAGGGGCATTCAGCCAATGACTGGGCTGGATGATCCCTGCCAAGAGGAAGGGCTGAGCCCCTGCGCCCTGGACCAGAGAGGGAGAGATGCAAACGGAGCTCATGCATTTTTCCAGGATAAATCTTGTTACTGAGCTTTGGGAAAGGCTCATTTTTGACTCAGGTTTTAAAGGTTGATTTTGAAAGATGCAAAGCCCCAAAGAAGTAAAAGTGCCCTAATCCATCAGTACACTGAACACTGACAGCCCTTTCCAGGCTCCCCTCAAATGCATTCCAAAGGGAGCTGGCACGCTCCTTAAGAGATGGAGCATGAAAGACTGGGACAAAGCTGTTTGAAAAGACAGATGGCACTGCACAATCCCTTCGCCATTCCAGGCTCACTGCCTCTGCTAAACTAGATGCAAAATGCATCAAGATGCCAGCCCACTTTCCTGTGCTCAGCCTGTGCTCCTGAGGTCAAGAACAAGGAAGAGAAAGTACATTTCTGCATGACTCCTGTACTACAGGAGGCTGTTTCAATAATGTACAAACAAGAGACTGACAAGGCAGGACAACGTGAGCCCCTGTGTTTTTGGGAAACAACTGCAAGTAACTGAGGAGAAGCAGAAGAGTGGGATGAGATTTCAGCTCAGCATGGGGCAAAAGGAACAGAACTGAACATAGTCACAATGCAGATAATGGTGTTTGACTGGGGAGACATTGCTCCCAATGCTGGGGATGTGGAGGGAAGAGGGATTAGGAGAATGATGCAGTTCCTCTGGTCCTATAGGAGACAGAGGTATGGGCTGTCCAGTTACACAGGCTGAGTGAAATGACTCAGCCAGAAAAAGCCTCTGAGCTTGCAGAAGTAATCCCCAAATGATCAGCAGCAATGGAAAGATCACTATGAAAATTTTATCAGTTATGTTAACAGATACAGTTGTGAAAGCCCATCTGAGGAAGCTTTGCAATGTGATACTGAGAGCTTTGATAGCGAGTAACAAATTTGAAATACAAGCTAGGTACAATGGAGCAGCTCTGGCAGAGGACAAAACCCAATCCCTTGCTCCTGCTTCATGTAATGGCATGGATGATTCTGCCAAACAGTCATGCAGGACAGTAGAGATGAACCAACTAACCAGTGAGGGGCTCACGATGACTTATTCAGAGCATGCGACTGACCTACCAGAAACCTATTACTGTGACAGGAAAGGACAATGCAGTTCAATCTCACACTTGAACTAAGCTAAAATTAAAGAGCACTCTACTCGTCACAACAGGTCAGCTTTTGGAGATCCTTTGAAATTAAAACAATATCAGAGTCACAATTCTGCTTCACTCTCTTCACTCACGCTGTTAACATATTTGCCATATGACCTCCACGCTGCAATTGCAGCACAGAAAAAAGCAGTTACCTGACTGGGCAGTCAGAAACAGAATAAAGAGCTGTTCCATTGTCATACTGATGCAGTAGAGCAGCTGGATTCTCTCACTGCTGCTGAGTAAGGGTGCTGATAGTTTTTTTTTGTATATGCAACATACTCAATGAAATCTATATTCCTCTAATCTAAAATAACATTTTCCTCCACCTTCCTTGACACAGGATAACAAAGCAACATTCGAGTTTCACAGGTGCACCATCTCAGCTCCGGAGCACTGCTGGCTCTGTTCCTTAGAAATCTTACCTTGAAAGGAAGGCCTGATGCTGCTTTATCGTGTCCAGTTCGTAGGTTGACGAATCGCTCCTTTTCCGTGGCAGCTGCTTCTTTGGATCCTCTCCGTTGCTACGGGGAATATCAATGTTGCTCCTGCTGAGGTGTCTGCTGGCTTCCAGATTAGAGCCGCTGGAGCAATAGCTGTTGTTCACTGTTATTCCAGGAGATAGCAGGTCGGTATCCTGGGATTTGAAATACATGGACTTATCACTCTGACAACTGAATCATCCACATTATATCCTCCTTCCATCCTTCTCAACACATCTACATCAAAATCTCATTCACAGCAAAGCCCACCAAGTCCTGGGATTCACGCACACTACGACACACCTGCTGGCCATCAATTACAAAGACAGACTTTGCTGTTTTGTGCAAAGATGCTCACTAAAACCAGGGGCTGTGGCCAGCATACCTATTCCCAGCAGACACAGCATTACCTGGACACTCACAACACTCCCTCTTCGACTGCTGTTTTGGCTCTCAGACACAGTTTGATTGCTGTAGCATAAGGCATCAAATCCCAGAATTCCTCCAACACAGTCCCCAACCAAGCAGACCTGAAAAAGGCAACAGAGACGGGGCGGGGAAGAGCCCTTGGACTTCAGTTCAGAGATGACAGTTAAAAGGAGTGCTGGATTATACTTGGAAAAGCTGCTGTAACAGGATAACCAGTGTTTTTATCAGTAAGACTATTTTGTCAGAAAACATCCGCTCATACCCTGCAGACTCTTGCTAGCCAGCACAGCTATCACGTTCTGCCTTTTCCCATCTGCCAACCAGAGCAAGGTGAAAGCAACAGAGACTGTCTATGGCCCTAAGTCTAGGGTCAAAAAAGCAAGCCTGAATCCCTCCTCACCAGCTGCCCACACCACCTCAGGCAAGCTTTGCTGTGCTTCTATTCCTTGTTTGTGCTGTCAGGAGATAATGCTGTCCTGCCTCCAAGAGCATTCAGTAGATAGGCACAACACAGCACTGAGAGCCCTGAGCAGAAGGTGGCTTTCTGCAGCCCTGGGGCTGGGAAGAAGCTCAGGGTGGATAATATGCACAACATGCACAGCCTGTTCAATAGCTCAAATTCCACTTGGGCTACAGGGTCACTCTGCTCACAGGAGTGTGATGCTCAGTGATGGTATTTTACAGGACAGAGGACTTGTGCCACCTCGAAAAAGAAACCTGTATTTGTGACAGACGACTCTAGTGAGAGCTGCTGAAGGTCCTTTAAAAAGGGGAACACTGAAACATCCTTGGTTTGCAAGGGGAGTAGCAAAAGTAGCTTTCCTGATTTGGAAAAGTGTGTCATGCTGAAAACTGATTAACTTCACAGCCTTGTAGCTTCATTTCTCAACACAAGCTCTGACTTTACTTTGAATCCCAAAGGTTCAAGACAGAGCGTAAGCAATAATCTCTCTTTCAGAAAGCAATGGAAGCACATTTATTGCAGCTCAACACTTCTGCGCTTCCATCCATCCCGAGAAATGAATGGAAAGAGCTTCAGAAGGAAATTGCTTCACTTGCTCTTCCTTTCATTGTGGCTCACCTGGCCATTGAATGACATGCCCTCCTGGGATCTGATGAACTCGCTGTAGGCCTGGTTGGCTCTGATGATCACTGTGGCTACTGCTTCTTGGTACTGAGGTGATGATGTTGCTAGCAGAGGGAGGGCAGCAAGGGGAATATGATCCTGGCTGTTGGATAGGCAGCCTTCATCATAACTATATGGGCTGAGGCTGGATAGAGCAAGAGAGATTGGAAATACTAAGATGCAGAGTGGGGAAAAGCATTTACAAGCAGTACAGTCAGTTGTGAGGACTGTTAAAAAAAAAAAAAAGCCACAAGACAGAATGGCCATTTACTCCAAAGTGAACACATAAGAAATTTAATAAGTCTTTCCCTCCCATCAAACGTAAATCTTGAAGGACAGCACCTTACATGGATAGAACAACCTTCAGACAAGGAACTAGAGCCTCAGTATTTATTGGATTAATTAGAGTAAATCAATGACAAAAGTCTTGCTGCATGATTACTGTATTCACTGCAGCTAAGTATGAAATTGAGATGGAATGCTTCTCTAGTATATTAATAAGTGCACTCTTGTAGCGTGGTCAGAACTTTCAATGTGCAGAGTATTTAATGAATGCCAGATCAAAAAAGAAAATAAAAAAACAAGCATGAAATTTTACACGTCTGAAAAAAAGTAGCATCAACTTACCTGGACACCAGTGAAAAAGCTTCGGAGCAGATGGCTGGGCAAGGGACTAGCCTGATGGCAATGTGTCCAAGAGCAGCTGGGTAGTGTACCCTCATCACCGTGTCAAAGACAGTCGTGATGGTGTTGACATCCCCTTGCTTAGAGCTCTGATCACCACTTCCCGAGTCTAGGATGTTCCCTCCATGGAGTACTAAGAGGAGGACATGGATTTTACTTGGCTGCATTAATGGCTGCACTGATTCATCCTAGGTGGGAATGAACAGAGCAAAGTAGAAAGGTTGGTTTTGCAAAGAAATTATATTTGTCCCACATGGATTTTAAGGAAATTTTATCACCTTTTTTCCCCCAAACTCATACATGGTACTTACAACACATGCACTAGTTAAATAGGTTTAAGACTTCAGATTTGCTTATAATGTTGGCAAAAAGGAACTGAAGAGAAAAAAACCTCCCTATAAAAAAAGTTCTCCATAACCAAAGGGCTGGCCAACAACTGGCTCGGTGGCTGCTATACAGACACACCACAGGTTTGTATAGTGGCTGCCCACGTCGTTCACTTACGATGTTGAATAAACTCCTTGCCTTAAAAGACAGGTTGCAGTTTGCATTTGAACTCCAGGGAGGGTTATTGTTAAGTTTCCCAGAAGAACAGCTCTCAATCTGATCCTGATGCCCTAAGATCAGGTCCAGAACATCCATTTGTGTCGGTCACGTGTTATAACGCAATGGAACATAACCTATTTTTGGTATCTCTCCACTATCAGGGCTTTCAGTGTTAACAGCTCCTTTGCAGACTCTAATCCCCCCACCCCAAAACCTGTGACATGCAGAAGCAGGTACTAATCCTTTCTCCTGTGTCTCACCCCACATGGTAGCAGAGACAACCTCTGAGGACATCCTGGCTGCTTCCCCAGGGGAAGGCAACTCCCTGCTGAGGCACTGCAGAAGACACTAGGAGTGGGTGGGAAAGGGGGGGAGGGAGGGGCAAGCAGGATTTTCCATTGGGCAATTTTTTCTTATTTTAACATCTTTAGTCACCTGCTGTCTTTTGAGCAGTGATTGAACCCCTGACAAACACAATGGTGGGAGGGAAGCATGCCCAGGCACACATTAGCAACCTAACAGCTAGCTTGCATTTTTACCAGATAAATGCTAAAGCATGTGTTAATACGCAGCCCACCAGAATCATTAAAATTCACATAAGATGTAATAAAGATTTTCCAGACCTCCTGCACAAGAACAGCCTTTAATTATTTAGCACCATTACATTATATTAATGTCTGCTCTTTAAACTTTCTCCGATTCCAGTTTACAGTGCTTGCAAGGTGAACTTTTCCCTGGCTGGAGGCATCAGAGGACTTCTCTGCATCTAAGCACTGCTTTCAGACAAATGTTTTAAGTGCTCATTCGGAGAACAACATGAGTCACCAAGCTCAGGTCATCCGGAGGTTTATCAGTCATTTGGAGGCGCCGTTCCCTTCCAGTTCATTAACCTCTGCTCTTAAAGGAAGTGGGGAACATGCAAGCAACTGCTGATTACTTTAGGGGTGGTGGTGGCTACTTAGAACTTTCCTGTAAGATCTGGATTCGTGTAAGACAACTGAATCTTGGGCTACCTTTTGGTGAGGGAGTTTCCAAACAGGAAATCCCTGCTGTGGTGGCTAGAAATTTCAAACTGTTTTAGTGGACTACTTGTGAACAACTACAAGGAAAAGGCTTTTTCAGCTCTCTTTCAAGTTTCTTTCCTAAAATTAACCCAGAAACGAGAATGACTTGAGGAGACTACCTGAAGAAGACAGCAACTCCTCTGCACCAATTCAGCTTCTGCATGAAATCTTAGGGCTGTGAGCTGCAGACAGCTCACCGTGAGATGGCTAGAACCACTCCATCTCCAGCAACCCACTTTCCCCATAGCCCTCAAGCTCTCAGTCTCTACAACAAAAGCCTAGCATGTAGAATAATATCAAATCCATGCTCACAGTCTTTAACTGACCATAACATAAGCTAAGCAGTTCACAATGGACTCTGTAAGCAGCCACATCAGCGGTGCAGCACAAACAGGCACTGCCTGGGGGGCAGGATGACTACCATGACTCTAAGGGACATCTCACTAGGACACTGGCTTGCAAAAACCTGCATACTCCAAGACTGGAAAGCCAGTGGGGTAATCATTTCTTATTTTATCCGGAGCTCTGATACAGACTGTGCTATAACTGGTTTCCAAACAAGGCCCTGAGCAGTTCAAATGAGTGGGCTGCAGCTCAGCTGTGTCAGTGGGACTATTGCAGCCTGCAGTTACACAGCACTCCTGTTTCCACTAGCTCACTTGGCATTATCAGGGCAGTTCTACCAGCAGTGCCTCAGGCAGCTGTTATCCCCACAGGATCAGTGTTTTTTCCAGCTGGATACCTAACACTGCCTGCAAACGATTGAAAATTTTCTATCTGATGCTCAAAAGGCAGGTGAAATAATCCCTTAAGCCTAGCCAGGGAGTACACAGCATACCAGTGTGGCTTCAAATGATACACAAAGACAAGACACCACTCGCAGCGAAGAGAGCAGTTCACCCCATTTACCCCACATGGAGACGCTCCAGCAACAAGGGATCTTGTTATAAGAAACCAAAGTGCTTACTTCAATGATGCTGAGCCTCTCCACACTGGAGCCAACGTGGTACTCTGCTGATGTCTCATGATACAAGTCACCTGCAAGCACAGAGGTTTAAGATGTCAGCAAAGCAAGACACTTTGGCAAAGACACTCTCCCTCAGAGGCAGACTGTGCCAATGCCTCTCAGCCTCTTTGCCTCAGATTGCCTTAATTATTTCATCAAATTGCCCTCTCCTTCCCTCCCCCATCCTTCTAGCTGAGAACCTGGGCAATGCCAGGCCACTTATTTTCCAGCAATTTCTCATAACCTTAATAAGCACTTCAGGACACTGGCAAGTTCTACTCTCCTTACAGCAACCCAAGCATCCTCATTTCATCAGGCACTGCATCAATGGGAAATCCCTGCACAATTCTCAGAAGTGATTCATATGTGGGAAAATAAAAGGAACCACTGCAACTGTACTGGGGGAGCAGAGATCTGAGGCACTCACACGTCTGCGTCTACAGCACTGTACTAGAAAGCCTAAGTGTCATCCTTCACTGTGTTGCTACATGAATCGAGCTAGTTGAGGAGTCCAATTCCTTCCAAAGTTTCGTAAGGATGAGCAGAAAAATTGAAAAAAAAATTGAGGTGGGTACAGATAAGAACAAAGGATGGAGCAAGAGAAAAGAAAAGTAAGGAGAAACTGAAGTAATTCAAGACAGAGGCAAAGTATTCATCATTATATGAATGAATCCTGCCTGTCACACAAAGGAACCTAACCAACATGGGAAACGAAGAGAACCAAGCGCTTCCTTCTCTCATCTCCCACCAGGCAGCACCGTTCCAGCAGTGCTAGGCAGTCATTTCTACGCTCTGCCTCAGCTTCTCTGATCATGAGATGAAGATAACAAGTTTTACATTGCTCAGAATGGGGCTGTAAAAGTGACCTGGAAAAACTGTGAAATATCACATGCGGTTTTGACTGAAGAAAAAAAAAATTACCCTGGACATCATCACATTCGGGGGTTTCAATTTTATCCATCAGATCATTGGAACTCCATTTGGTTATTTCTTTCGGGAACATTTCCTCATTGTCAGACAAGTCCTCTTTAAAAAACAGATTTTTTGAGTCACACACATACAGTTATGTATACAGACAAGAGCACAGAACAGAATTTTAATCAAAAGACCCCATAGCTATATGTAACCTTACAAACATCCTGATGGTTTAAGTCATCATAAAACACGATACTTTCTCAGCTTTCATTATGTAGGAAAAGAAGCCTATTTTGAAACAGTCAAGAACATGCAACGAAAAGGTTCTGTTTCCAAACAAAAGCCCTGAGGTGTGGAAAACATGACACAGGTTCTTAGAACAACCATTTGAAGTACAAAGTTAGACATTTTTCCGGCCGCACTTTCTGCACAGCATGACCCTGTATGGCTGCTTGGTGATGCTGAGCAGCCAGCAGGTTCCAGCAGGAGAGGACAAAGCAACATTTGCTGTTGGGATCCTCCCTGAGTTATGTGAAAACTGAGCGAGGTCTTTGGGGGAAGCAGTGATAAGAATCGCTGTTGTTAACAGGACCAAATACCTAAAAAGGCAGAAGTAACAAAGGAAACTGAACTCCGCGGGCTATCTTTAGCCTGATTTCCTCAGGAGACAGGCCACACTGCCTCCACGTCCTCCATTTCCCTCCTACCTCAAGAGCTTCTTCCCAGGCTAATTTCAGCTACAGCTGGTAAAGAACAAGGCTCCCCAGAACACTACCTTCAGAGAAATGTAACGAAAAGGAAGAGGCATAAAAGGGACAGAGCCTCTAAAACACTCCCTGGCAGCATCCAGGAAGGTGAACAGCGCTGAGCCCCTTGCAGAGCACTCCCACAACTCCCACACTCAGTGCTTCACCAGGACAAGTTCTGGGAAGAGGAGCAGAGCCCCGGGGCTGTACCTGAACCCACAGCCAACAGCAGCAGCTGAATGCTTACAGCGGTGCTTTTGCTATGAGTTGCTGGTTCCTTCTCTTTTTTTTTCTTTTTTTCTTTTTTTCCCTATGTTAGGGATGTGTCTTTAACTGTTACAGAGGTTAATTGGTTTCTAATTTGTTTATTGCACTGTGCTTATTATTCCTTTCCTGAAAATTTTGGGTTCATAAATTTAATAAAGAGATATAAACATAATAATAACAGCAGCAATTACAGATGTCTTGATCTAAAATCTTTAGAGCCCCAAACGAGGGTTCTCCCTTTCTTGGTGCTGTGCAGTCACTAAGAAAATAATCAGTTGGAAGAATCCCAGGATCAGGAAACAAAGAGATTATGAAATTTATTATTCTTTTCAGTGTATCTAGCTAGGTCTGAGTGCACGGCCGAGCAAAGACCAATTATTTTTAGGAGTTTCTATTTACACGTTGACCACAGAAAGACAGCAACCTGGAAACTTCGTACTGGCATGCCATTTCCTTTTTCAGCTATGGAAAAAGCTGAGTAAATCCTCTGTGCCCCACGCAAGGGAGTATGGAGTACCTGTTCCCAGCAAGGAAGCACATGCGTGCAGAACATGTGCTGGCGGAGAATTAAGAAGATTGCACTCAAAGCTCCTTCAGCAACTTAAGCTTAATATTGAACTTATTTCCTTGAGAGGTTTAATTGCAGCCCTTATTGCTACCTAAGTGATCACTGAAAGGGATATTACTCCCGTTATTAGCATTTATTAAGGGATAGGAATCAGATATTATTGTACTTGTCACCTCTTTAACCAGACTCAGTGAACGAGGATGAGTGGGAAGTCCAAGACAAGAAACCTCCCCGAGCTCAGAGTGCACCCACTGCACGCTGAGGGAACGTGTGTGTCCATGGGAATCACTGCTGAGGAGCTCTGCTGGCTGTTGACCCTGATCAGTTCCACTTCCCACAGCACTGACCCCGCATCTCCCAGCACGACGAGCCTCCTGGCTGCTGCTGGGGTTACTTCTCCCTCCTAGGGACCTTAGGAACACTCCTGGGATTCCCCATGGGCCTGAATCCCAAACATCTATCTCAATCTATCTCCTTTTTATTACTGAGTAATTAAAAAGAGAAGAAAAAAAAAAAGGGTGGATAGCAGTGATGCCATTTCAATGACTCATTCCTCTTTTCTTGTTATGTATATTGCTACAATAAATCCTCTACCGTTTCTGTAGGTGCTATGTAAGTCAATAAATTGACCTGAAGTTGGCCCTTCTCTTTCCAAACAAGATGAATTCATCACTTTGACTCACAGGCATCCTGGCCACTTTCTACCTCAGCATTTGGGATGCATGCCTAAATACTGGATGTGAGAACTCTAGAAGATACCATCAGTTTTGTGGATCTGAACTTCAGCTGAACATCACTGAAATTCTGCTTTACAAAATTGGGGTGTGATCTTCTCACAATTTCATTTCAGAGAAAGGTCACCAACTTCATCAGCACACGTTGCACATGTAACTTAGATTAGCATTACAAGCTGAGAGGAGTCCATCTGTTGTCGGCAGAGACAGAGCCTCCCAGGCTTACATACATATTAAGTACAACATATAAAATGAATGCAGTGGAACAAAGCTTCTTCGTATAATTACATGGAAAAAAAGAAGAAAGAACACCAAAGAATTCACCAAATGTGAGCAGTCAAAATTACTTTGGAAATTCTGGAATCAACACTGATTAATTTTGGCACATGAATTACCCTGTTGCATTCATTATTGTACTTCCAGGAACAGGAGGATAAGGAGTTAATAAAAGCAAACTTCAGCCTCTTCAGGCCCAGTCAGAACAATTAATCATATCCTTTACTGATAAAAAAAAATTATTAAAACATCAGTGTTACTGAATCAGAATCATTAAGACACACCCACAGAGCAGTAAGCATTGCTAAATTTTATCCACACATTTGCAACAAATAAAATACAGCTCCAAAAGGTTAACATTGCTCAAGATCACATCAGACAGATCACAATAAATCTGAAATGCTGCCGTGTTAAATACAGGAATCTGCTGGGTAGTGCTGGGGAAGCTCGAAGAAGCTGCACTGATGCTGCAGACAGCTTGGTTAGAATGGAACAGACCCTAAACAAAGCACTGAAGCCTCGCTTCCTTCCCCACACACTCCCCACAGCTCATGCTTTCCGCCCTCTTATCCCACTGCTTCAGGTAATGAACAAGGTGATTTAGGTTCCACATACCATGTGCATCAAAGAATTCATCATCTGAGCTGTCATCTGAATCCCTGGCAATGCTCTGCATCCTCCACTCTGAGATACTATGGCGTGAGGGACTTGCTGGAAAAAGCAGAAAAGCCTTATGCGAAACGCTACTTCGACAAGACAGAGAGTTCCCAACATGATCTTTGCTGGAGGAAGAGTTGTGTGTTCTCTGCAAAAATGCACTGCTGCAATATTAAAAACACAAAACCCTGATGATGCTGATGTGATGTCAGTGTACCACTTTACGGATCCTGTTTGTTTACTGTTGTTATAACCTGCCAGCAAGATGCTACATTAAAGCAAGCTGTTTGTATCACTCTTAAGCTATTTTGAATGGCAGCTATTTATAATTGTTAGTAGGACGTGCAAAATCAGCTGGGTTTTAAAGTTTGCAATTAGGAAGGAAGCAGGCTGATTGGAAGCTTTCTTCGTTCCTCTAATCAGCACACAAGCCATGCCTCTGCTTCACTAACTTTTGGGTGGGTAGCTAAGCAGAGCAGCCTGGATAGAAATAATCTCTTTTCTGGAAGGAAATTGCTTCCACACAAATTGGATTAGAGATCTATTTAAACTTTAAACTTCAATGATTTAAACAACATGCTATCCAACTACTTCGGAGGGGAGCTGTCGGAGCAGCTGTCCTGCTGCAGCGAGGAGAAAACCCAACAAACCTTTTGGTTCCTGTCCCTGTTCACCCCCCTTTCTTCACACCTAGCTGCTCCCTTTCTCTTCCCTCTCCGGAGTTCCCTACACTGTATGGAAATACAAGGCAGCACTATTTTTTCAGATATATTTCAGCAGTGACGGAGTCTGAGCTCATCACAGAAACGTAGTCCAGTGAAGGGAACGGCTCAAAAAATTAGTTACATGGTTTTTCCCCTTTCAGATTCCTCTTGCATGTCACAGAGGGGAGTGCACACCTCACCCAACACAGCAAAAAATCAAGGAGACTGACAAATTCTCATTTAACATTACAAAGCCTCTGAAAGGCTCCGATTCCTGCGAGAGCTGCACGAGCCGTTTCATGCTATTGCTGCAACATCGTTAAACATGTAAGCCAAAGGCTTCCAATTTCAATTCTGCTACCTGACTGTCACGTGCAGAGACGAAGGAGACCCTGCATAGTCATCTAATTGCAGCCCAGCAGGGGTTTGGCAGCCCCCAGCTCCCCACCGCCCACCCCTCTGGAGCTGGGAGTGAGGAGGTTGGCAGAGCGCAGCCCATTCACGCTGCTGTGACGTCAAAGCACTCGCATAATGGATGCTAAAAATAGAGCATATAATAACATATGGGATGGCGAGGAGGGTCCTGCTATCACCAGAGGTCTCACTCGCGTGGTATAGAAAGGACTGAGATCTTTGGCAGAAAGGCGTTTGCTTTTTTCCTGTTGGAGGTAGCGGTGCGTCGACACAGCCCTCCTTGCTTCCATATGTTAACGTGCCACCAGAAAGATTAAAATATCTGCATGACGTACTTCTCAGCACATCACAAGTCATTTCTTCCATTACTTTTTCCTGTAAAAGCTGAGGCAGTCTGCAGTTTCAAACAAATCCACGCTTTGCTCTTAGCGAAAACCTTCAAGTAAAATCCTAAAGGGTCTGAAACCTACAGCTGCCAATGAATACATCAGCACTGAAGGGGGGTTCATAGCAAAGGGTGTAGCGAGAGATGGGCGCATTGCCAAAACATCCTGGTGCAAGCAAAGTAGCATTTTTATCTCCACACAAGGATTTATGAAGCGTCTGGTAGGTTCTTCCCTGGGGCTCACTGGTGAGTCATTGCAAGGTAAAACTGCTGCTCCTATCTCATTCACCATGTGATGAAATCAGTGATGGAGTGGTAAATAAAAATTGAGAATCAACTCCAATATTCGGTACATGTGAGAAATGGATAAGCTTCACTCACCCAGATGCCTCTTCCACCGTCCCTGGAAGAAATGCTGCCTCCTGGGGCTTCCGAAAAACCAAGATTTTTGCCCTCTTGCTGAGAGAGCTATTACCCCATCTACCAGCTGCGCCTGACTGAAAGGAGAGAGAGCTGCTGGGGATTCAAGCCCTGTCTCCCTGTAACTTGCATTGTAACTGAACCCTAAACAAGGTATCTGCTGGGGCTTTAACAGCAAAAGCCTGAAAGCTTGCTGAATAGTATTTAAAGGGGAATGTGATCATGATCCATGGTCTCAACTGGTTTCAAGTTAGCTATGAGTTTTGGTTCCCAAACAGCCAACATGCACTACCACTGTGAAAGGCAGCGAACCCCAGCCCCTCGTCCTTTCACAGCACCTGCCTTAGTTTCTCCAGCAGCTGATGGAGTCCTGCGGTGCGTCAGCTGCACTGCAGCATCATGCAGTAAGGTGTAACTGCAGGCAAGGGCACGAGGTGCCCGTTGGTAACGGCCTCCTGGATGAGCACTTAACTGCCACCTGCTGCTGGGTTCTGCACCCCGGAGCCAGGCGCAGCACAGCATGCAGGCAGGGAGCTCTGCTGAAGGATGAGGGCTTGTAAAAGCCACCGGCGGCTGTTGGGGAACAGGGCCAAAGCCTCTCTGTGCTGCTTTGTTTGTCATTTTCTGACACCCAACACTGCTACCCAGCTGCTTCCTGTTCTTCTACTGCTTCTCCTAATTTCTGTGCTTTCAAGAGGCTTTCAAGAGTGGCTTTCTCGAAAGCACAATATGAATTCTGCCATATGCCCTTCTGACAGTCACGCTTATGGGATAATGACAAACATCTCCAAACCCACAGGAAGCCACCTGAGAAGACTGAACCTGAAATACCAGCAGAAATTTCTTATGAGAGCTGAAAGAGCCCACAAGAAGAATAAGCACTGTCCCAAAGGTTCCAGCCAGCCATAATTTCCTAAAGCCCAGCCTCAGCACAGTTCAGATAAGCATCTTACCTCCTCTCTTTGAAGACCGGGAGGACTTGGAAGAGGTGGACCACTGCTTGGTGAGCGATCTCCCAGAGGCTGTTTCACTGTTACCAGAGACATCTTCTGGGTCCACAGGTGAAACTGTGTCAGTTTCAATGTCCTTCTCACCAGGAGCATCTTTGACTCCGTGCTGCTCGGGATCATTTTCACCACAGAACTGGGCCATCTTCTGAGCCAGCATCAGCTGTGCCTCTTTCTCCAGCTGCCGGATATCCTCGATGGTGAGGCCGTACCATTCGTCCTGCCAGCACCAAGCCTGCCGATGGGCACGGACCATGACCTTCCGCAAGCCTGCAAAGCCAGAATGTCCCAGTCAGCAGTGCTAGAGAGCTGCAGGAGGAAGTGTGTTCCCTTCCCCAAAACCTCAAGACTCCGTGGCATTGATATTACAGAAGCGTTGACAACATAACGCATCAAGCTGTAGATATGGATGTTTGTATATCAATCAAGGTTGGAAAATCAGTCATTTCTGTGCTGTACCTCCTCAGTTCTTGCTAAACAATCATCCACTGACAAATTAGCTGGTATTCTGCTTTTAGCTTGGGAAGGCATTGCATAATTCCACATCCAAGACTTTGCCTGCAATTGCCTGCTCTGCCAAGGAAGAGCCAGGCACAGGCCACAGATAGCACCCTTATGAAACTCTGGGAAGTTGCAACACGTAGATCCAGCCTTCAACATGAATGGGACATGTTCCCAGAAGAATGTTACAAAGCCAACAACAACAACAAAAAAAATCACATTTAAAAATTATTATTTTTTTTTTTTAACCCAGGCTTGTTTCAAGTGGTTCCTTCGCAATTACCACATAACCCACAGCAATATGGGACATGATAGAAGGGCTTCCCATATTGGTTATGCTAAGATAACCAAAAGCTCTCCTCTTCCTGGAAACCCTGCACTTGGTTTCTACACATCAGTAAAAAACCACCACAGATATGAGCTTCAGAGAGAATGGAATGGGAAGAAAAGGGAAGGAGGGAATAAAGCATACTTTATTTTGCAGATACGATCTCTCTTCCGTAGCACAAGAAAAATGAAGTGTGTAAAGCCAATTCAAAACTTGATTTCTATGTGTCACATAACTGAAATGAGTAACTATCTCAATATCAACACACAGTGCTCGCAAGGCAAGAGAAACTCTCCCCAGACTTGCAGCTGACGGCCAACATCACCACATCACCAAGACTTTTAGAGCAGAGTGATTGCTGTGGATTTTCAATCTATTTTACTGCTTAAAGCTCACATCAGGTCAAAGCTCCAAACTGTCATATATTACTGATGGGAACACCCAGCAGTAACAGTGCTTTTTAAAAGCTTCTACAAATACTGACAATCCTCAGGTACCAATCAATGAATATTGTTCCCCCTTTAATTACTGGCAGGCAGTAGTGAACTGACAGACACGCCAAGGGCAGCAGCAGGGCTGTGGGCTGCAGCTCTCTGCTGGTGTGCAGGTGCTCGAGCACTCAACTCTAACAAGACCCTATTTGAGCACCACAGGTCACAGCACCACCGCTGCCTTTACACCACAGCAAGCAATCAATAGGCAACATTAAAACCATGGATAATGGTTCCAATGCACAGGGGTTCTAAGCTGTTTCCAGCAATATTTGCTTTGCTGTTGTAAAGAGACCCTTAGATCTCACTACTGTCATGCCTTCTGTGATCTTATGCCTAAAGGCTATCTTTGTTTTCAGCAATTATTTTTTTTTTCTTTTTTATCTGAAGCATATAAAAGCTTATTTTTCTATGTTTATTTCTTTCCAGGCCTGGGCACTTTGTTTTCTGCTCTGCACTTCAGTTAGTCCTCCATGTCACCAGCTAACGCAAGCCACCCTATCAGGAAGAAACAAGCACAGAGATCAGCAGCTAACAGGATGGATCAGCTCAACCTGAACTTCATTTGCACAGTAAGATTAAGTCTATCAATATTTTATGCAGTTCTCTGCCTGACTTTCAAATGGGAGCTCCATTTAACAGGAGCACACTTGAACCAGCAGACTGTGACCTTCTGGGGGCTGAACAAGGAGCATCGGCCACTTAATTCTATTCAACCTTAGCCAAGATTCAGTGTTATTTCCCCCACCAGGTTACTTTTTGCAGAACTGCAGGAGAACATTTTAGCCTTTTTCACCTCCTGTTATGACTGACAATCAGCAGAGGTTAAAAAACAGAGATTAAACTCTCATCACATCCAACAGAAAGCCAAGAAAACCCTTCCTTTGCTATAGCTCACATCACAGCCGTCCTTTGGGCTCACCTGCTCCCAGCCCAATGGAATCTACGGACCTCCTCACTGGCACTGCTCATGTCAGGCTGATTAAACATCCCCCAAATCATTCTTTCTAAAGCCTTCTCTTCTGAAAACAAGATGGCATGATTCATCATTCCAGATCAGTTATGAATCAAAAAGACTGAGATTATTTTCCTAGCCTCTGGCCTTCAACTGGGACACCAGCAATGCTGCTCTTCTTTTTTTCAAGCACAGGAAGAAACCTGAAAGAGAGCAAGGCTGTCCAGGTACAGAAGAAATTGAAAAACAAATGCTGATGAGCCTCTACACAGCCATATGAATTCAAGATCCAGCTACAGATGACTGACATCATGTCTGAACATATGCAGTGGAAAAATTTGAGTCTTACAGTTTTTCCTCAACATGTCAGAGAAAACAAGCATATCTGGAAAGTGAAAGGGAGGGCATGGATCAGGAAACAGAGTGAAGTTGTGAAAAACTCTTCTTAACAGATCAGAGATGCCCAGCAGCACAGTGCTGAAGTCTTCCAATCCAACCCATTCTATGATTCCTCTTCAGAACTGATGGATAACCCCACAGTCTTGGCAGGCAAGTCAGCCACTGAAGTCAGTGAGAATGACAGGAGTTTTGAAAAGATGCAGGTAGCAGCTGATTACAGTAATACGTAGTAGATAACAAGTTGTTAATTATTTCGATATCGAGTAGTTAACAAGACTTCATTATTTCTCTGAAGTGCACAAAGCTTTGGTTAAAAAAAAAAAAAAAAAAAAAGGAAGCCACACATGCACATCAGTACACATTCAAATTGAGTTCAGAAGTATTCATCATTTTTGTGTTGTTTTAATTATAACATTTCCCACTGCGTTGTGTAGAAAGATGATCTGTGAAGAGTCTAGCAGGGTGCAAACATTTAAATCATTCACCTTTCAACTCACCACCTCACCAGCTCTGCTGAATCCTTCAGGTGCTGGCTTTTGTAAGTGACTTGTCTGTAGACTGTGGTGTTTAACTTAATTTCAAAAAAGAAAGTGTAAGTGAATATGACAAGAGTCAGGATAGCTGAACTTAAAAAGCATTTGTTTGCTGCTTGGGTTTGTTTTTCAATTTGAATTAAAAGTAGCAACTACAGCAATTAAAATAAAACAAACAAAAACCACCACCAAATCTTGCCCAGATCTCCTTCAACCATCTACATAAAGCAACTGGTCAGATGCCCATCGATTATGCACACAGTGGCAACATCCCAGAGCTTTTATAATGCACTCTCTCAGTTTCCTGGCAGCTGATAAAGGATGTCTGATTTTCTCCACGCAACATTATTTCCTTGATGGTCACAGCAGATTTGATATCCTTGTCAGCGCAGTTCTGGCTGTCTGACTGTATCTGATCAAAGGTGACTGCAGCTGTATCTGCTGACTCCCTGCCTTCCCTTGCTCAGTCCTCTCACAAAGGGAAGCGTGTTGTCACATCTGTATCGTGCTAATCACGATCCACCTTCTCTTCAAAAGACCAAAGCCTACCTACAGGTAACAGTGGGCAGTGCTCATCTGGATAAACTTTTGTACTGGAGTGCTTAAATGAAGACAGAGTTCTACAAAACAGCTTTCTAAAACCTCTTCCACCTCATCACTGCACAACAATTTGGGCACATTTAGCCAAAGACACACTAGCTTACTCAAAGTTCTGATTTCTGGGATGGGAACACACTTTGCCACCATATATAATCAATACACAGTCAACACTCTTGTTTAGCAACAAAAGAACTGTAGCCCACGTGCACGATTAGGAAGCAAGTGGGAGCAGAACATTATGCAGTGCCAGCCCAATTAAACTTAAATTCTATGGGTAAGGAGTAAAAAAGCACACAAATATTACAGCCAAGCAGACTAACAGCCCACAATTTTAGTTTGTGTGTCGGACTGTCAAAGCACTGAGTAACTGTCCAATTAGTCATCTGAAAAGAAAAAAAAGGTGCTGCACTCAGTAAGACTGAGAACATTTCAACACCATCCCCCAAAGTCACTCCCTCTTCACTCAGTAGCCCTTCCACATATAACAACCCATCCAGCTCTTAACTTAGAAGTTTCCTTCCCACAGGTCATTCTCTAGTTACAGTTTGCACCACTGAAGGGCTGCTCCCACCTCAGGCAAAGTTTCAACCCTGCTCTGGATTTCTGCCTCAGTTTTGTCCCCATTTTGATGACCCTGCATAGGGAGAGCTAATTCCCCAAGGAGCAGATTTGCAGAAGCCAGCAGCAGAGGAGCCAGCAAAGAAATGGCAAGGAAGAGTTGGCAGACAAACATTTCCAGCACCTGAGTAGCTCAGTCCATGACCCAGTATACGAACCTGGCCAGTCTGCCATAGCTCACATTCTCCCTCTTTAAACACCCTCACCCAGCCATCCTTTGCACACAAATTCAGACACTTTTCCCACTCACAGAGCGCTTGTCCAGGGCTGCCCCATCCACAGGAAGGCTACACATTTGTAGACCCCAAAGCTTTTGCTTTCACTTTTACTCACTCAGCTTTGTCTTGCCTTAAAGTCTTCTCTCATTTTATGCATCTTAACCAGTTTGAAAAACAGTATTTGCCATCACTGTAACAGAGTGGAAAGGCTTTTGAAAGGCAGACAATGAGCTGGCTGGGCTCTCTGCAAAGCCTCAATCAAGAGGAAAATGGCAGGCAATCTTTCATGAAACACAAAAGAGACATTTCTAAGGGACCACGGTTTAATCTATGCCAAACACCTCTGAACAACTAGAGGAGTCACATGCTTCTTTTTCATTTAGCAGATACAAAGGAGTTGTTATTCTGCCCCCATGTTTAGCAGCACACACTAAATTAACCCATGTCTCTGAAGCACCAAGGGAGTTCGTTGCAGAGAGCCACTTGTAATGAAGCCTATAGCAGGAAAAACTTCCATCTGTGGATAAGTAAAACCAAAGGGGCTCTAAGAAAGGAAACTGTGACTGTTCAAAAATGTTGTGCAGCATTCTCCACTGCTCTATCAGTATTTTCCACATTAGCTCTCAGGAGCAGAGTATCACTAAGAAGAGTTATAAAGTTATTTACTTCTAGCATCAGGTCCTTCAAAGAAGCTTTGCATATGGAAAGGGACAGCTGTAGAGGAAAATTCACTGTAGACAGAAAGCAGGAAGCATCCTTTACATAGTCTTCCTTGGGACAGACACTGCTCTGCACTTCTTTTGACATAGGAATGTTTCTTTAAAACATTCTTTAAGTTACCCACCTGGCCATAGAGCCTCTCTCCCGTGGCAAGGCTCACAAAGTCTGTCACTGTTGTGTATAGATTTTCTGCAAGAACAAATTACTGCCAGTATTGCTACCACCTGCACAGTCCCCACTTAGTTTCTTCTGGAACACAAACAATAGGCTGCCTCCTTAAAAGCACTGACCTAAGAATAATGCATCAATCAAAGCAGCACATTTACTCACAACTGAGAGCCGTCAGTGCCCCATGGTGTGTTATAACACAGTGAGGTGGGGAGTGTGGAACACAGAATGTAAGGCCACACAAAGACCCACATGCCTCACCACAAGGCAGGCAGGATCCAGGGGTTGGTTTTCTGGGACTAATTAGGGCTCATCGTGGAAACTCATTTCCTTGAGCTGCCCTTGAGGAAATTGTCCAAAATAAAGAAAAATGGCCCGTTTTGAAAGAGATCCAAGTTTAACACACAAATCCTTATTTAAAAAAATGAACTTGAAACTCTTTAGATGGCCGCATGTGATTCAAATTCATGCATGCCATGACTATAAGTAATAGAACTACATTTTTCCGAACTGACCAAAAGCCCTGCAAAAGAGCAATCAGATCTGACAATCCTGGGATATCACACACTGCACATACCTCAACACTGTATTTTAATTCAGAAACAACATTAATGAGTCGACAGTGAACCTTGCAAGTCTATAAATGCTCACCAACATCATGGATAAACCGCTCGATTTTTGACTGCATCCCCCAGTATCTGAACTCGACTTTACAAAGTTTATATGCACACATGATGGGGTATTTCCCAGGGTTGTTCTTGTACTCTTGAATCCAGTCTTCTGATAGAGGGCCTCTTTTAGTCTTCATTGATTTATACAGCTTTGGATCCTCTTCAGCTTTGTATTCATGTGGAGGGATAGGATCTTTAACTATATCAATAGGATCTGTAGAAAAAACAGAAGTAGATAGACATTTCCTGAATAAAAGAAGAAACATTTTTCAGGAGTTATTTGTTTTAGCCAGTACCAGAAGCATCATAGCAATTTAGTTTCTTTTTGACTTACACTTATATGACTGATATTTAAATTGTTTATATGCTGCTGCTGGGTAGAGATCAGTTCTGCCAGAGCAACTTGTATGCACAGAACCAGCAAACCAAGGCTTTGCTCCAAATCATTCTGCCCAGTCACTACAGGTACACAGCAGATCTACTTACTCCTTTCTTTCCAGCTCCAAAAATATTTTTTTTTGCTATTCCATCTCTCAGTTTTTCAAACATGACTAACCGTGATACAGCTCTGCCTAATCTGAGACTGTCAAACACAGCATCTCCCCTCCTTTTTTTTTCCCACTACTGTTATGGAAAAGGGGCTGCCTCTGAATGTTATATCTTTGGAACCCATTACATGAGATTACTGTTCACTCCTCAAACCTTACTGTTACACCAGATGTAATAGGGAAGGTAGAAAGTTCAATGCAAACCCAAATTGTCCTAATTAACGCTTCAACAATGGAGAAGTGGAAATCAACATATGCTTGCTCTGTTCCCATTGCAAAGATCTGAAACCCCGACCCCAGACCTCAGCAGCAGGATCTCCCTTTGCTCTTCCAACATTCTCAGCACGGCAGCATGACTCAAACCTGTGTGCTCAGACCGAAAGCCAGTGAGATAGGCTTAGGAATTGCAGACAAGCAAAGTGAAGTTTAACACAAGCAGTCTAAATGAAGTAACACTCAAGTCTAATTGCACAATTACCCGCCACGGTCAGTTTGTCAACAGAGCCTGAGGAGCCAGAGCAGCCACTAGGTGTCCTTCCCCAGGGCTCCCATTGGGCCAGCCTGAACTCGGATCCCTTCTGCAGCCCCAGGGATGCCTCGGCTCTGCAGGGCTGAACGTGCCAGCACTCTGCCGTGCAGCTGGGCTCCAGCAGATGCTGTCGGTACAGGCAGCATGGACAGCAAGACAGAGGGGTGCTCTAACACTTGACATTTTCTGCCATTCGACAGGTTATCCTGTTTTTGCCTTTTCTCTTGTTCAATCCTTACAAATGTAAGGCTCATTAATGCAATCTCCCAGACAGCTGTGAAGCTGGAGTATTAATCTGCACAAGGTAATGCTAAGAGAAGAGGAAGCAAAATGAAATGCACCTTCCATTTTCAGAAATGCAGATAGGAACGTTCTTCATATACACGAAAGAGATACTCAATCACACAGCACTATTTTCCTCTTCAGTGGTTATTTCTGTTAACCCTCAAATCTTTAGATGTGCAGCAAGGTCTCAAAGCATGAAAACCATTCACTTCCTTTTACAGACAGGAGGAGTTTTACATCAAACTTAGAAGAGAACTCAGGTGTTCTCATTCTACTCGATGTAACCCTGCCCAGCAGTCAAACCTCTGATGGGTGTGCATTTCCATGTTTGGGGGGTGGATGGGACACGACAGGGAGGTGGGACATACCAAGAAAAATCCTTTACACAACACAAAGCAGAATAAAGGAAAAGAAAAGGGCTCTTCACCTAGAATGGTTTGTCTTTTTTCTGCAGGAGAAAGGTTGAAAACATTGACGTGCTCTCCTGGATCAGTTTTGTAGTATGTCTCGATATCAATAGAGAACTTCTCCACAAAAGGGCACGTATACCTGGAAGTGAGAGCAACACAGTTAGAGTAAGCTCTGCTCAGTCTGGCAAGCAGAGAAAATGCTTGCCTAAAATGTTCAAAATCAAATTCAAGCCAGTCTTCACTCATATTGTACTTCAGATATACTTAAATTAAGGACTGTGGAGATTAAAAAGACTTCAGTAACTTAAGACACAAGCTAGCCTTGGAGTTATGACTTCAGTGAAACCCCAAACCCGCAACACAAAGGAGTTTGCTCCCCATGAGGTGTTACAAGGATTACAGGTGAGAGGATTCCAGTGCTCCCCACAGTTACTGATGACTGGGCACCCAAACTGAACAAGAAACATCTTCCCAGCCAACAAGAAGCAAACATTGGCAGGAGAAAGCCCTGTGAATTAGGGCAACAGTGTCTCCCTCCAGAAGATGATTATCAAAGCAGACTATATACGAAGGAGCAGTTTTCAGAAAGGAGATAACTACAGAGTCCGATGTATCAACAGGTTTTATTATCTTTACTGATACGATACCCTGGAAATGAAAGAAAAAAAGCAGAGTTCCTGCCTGGAATCTGCAGCAGAATAAAATATGGACTGGTTTGGCACAAGGCCATGTTTCCTGGCCAGGCGATTCACTCACAGGCATTTCAAGAGGATGGATAAAAACAGACTGAAAATGGACTTCAATCACTTCAAAGTCATACAGCTCCATTACATTTAGTCATGAATGACTGCCCATACACAGATGCTGACACTTCCTCTTTCCCCAAATTCGTGTTTCCTATGTCAAGACCAGCTAAAACAAATCTATAAAACTTAAGGTTTCTGATAAATATCAAAAGATTCGGAAGCCTTTTTATTATGGAATATAACAGGAACATCAGACTGAATAGAAGGAACGATCTAAACCAGAGTAACTGGTAAGACAGTTATTTATTCCAGGGTATCTGAAGTCTTCCCAGACAAAAACGGAGGACCCAGATGGCTCCACAGAGCCTCCGACTCTCTTTTCTTCTCAGAGAGAAAACCATAGGGTGTAAGTTTGTTATTTTCTGTCTTGATAACAGTAAAATAGCTCCCAGAAAAGGAATGCTAAATCCTGCTGTATTTGATTGTGTTCAGCAAGACAACTTTCCCATCGCTATGCACATTTATATCCTTACTGAGCTAGCAGATAACTGCAACAGTAAGTAGAACACACAGTGCAGGAGATGAGACTAAATAAAAACTATTCAAGATTTCCCACGCTTTGATGGACAAACAGCTCACATTTTAGAGCAACCAGCCACAAACTATCAAGTACTTATGCAGTCAGCCCTGGCAACACTTAAGCTTCTGAGATTAAGCACAGTGTAAGAATTTCAGGACTTGGCACCTCATTTTCTCTGAAGGACATTACTGGAGATGTAAGACATGCCACTGTCACAGAAAGCAATGAATCCTCTCCGTAAAGTAGGGATAGAACTCTGAACATTCTGGTCAATTTTACCTTGTCCTGGTATAAGGGTAGGCATTCCATGATTCCTCTTCGACTCGCAGAGCTGCCTTGGGCAATATTGACCGAAACCAGCTGGGTATGTGCATACCAATGTGGTACACTTTGTGAGTATACTGCCCGTTCCCTCCTGGCCCATCCATGTATGGCCTGTTCTCCAGGATCTCTACTCCACTGCCTTCCCCACATGTCTCCTCTCTGCTCTTTTTCTGAAAGGGAAAATATACCACAGAGTTAATCAATACAACATAGCGAGGTCTCGAAGCACACAGACACTGGGGATGGTTTGTAGGACTCTTGCTGACCACAGTTTTATACAGCCACCAGAACTGCAGCAGCACCCTGGCAGTAGGAGTACTAAAACTAGAGATTATAAATGAAAGATTTAGATATTCATCTGGACAACACAGGAGGCAAGATATTATTTATTAAAGATCCAATACAAACCTGGATGACATCTCTAAAGCTAAGAGAGAATTTGAATGAAGACGTAATGACACAAATTCCTATGCTTACAAGAAGGTACACATAAGTCTTTCTGAGAGTGCACTGTCCCTTGGCTCCAGCTCTGAATCACCCAACAGCACAGAAAACTGTCACATCTGTGGGTAACAAGGCAAAGGGGGGTTGGTCTAACTTGCCAAATCCTTGCAGTGTTGTGTCAGCATGAAGAATCATGCACATGCTCAGCACAGCACCTCAGTACTAAAAACTGTTTTATGACCCAAACCCATAGGATCTGGGGCTTTGTTGCCTGTGGTCTGGCAGAGCAGGAGCTCTCCATGAATAGCTTGGAGACTGTGCTCTGCTAATTAAGATATTTAGAAGAAATAACCCAAATTTGCCAGAATGCACACAGCACCCCCTGGCAGCCTCCACATTTTGGCTTATTTGTAGCAGAGCCCCTCATTGAGGGACCTGGCAGAGTTTCCTTCAGTCAGAAAACCACTGATTTCACTGTTTCTAAGAAGAGCTAGAGGGAAACCAAGTAGTTGTCCATCTATAACACACTTCAGATCAGATTATGCATAACCTTCATCATTTCCAAACAACAGATTCATGGTGTTTCAAGTTGTTGAGTTTCTTGTTTGTATTTGAGAGGCTTTGGAAATTAAGAAAAAAACTGGAATTGTATACAAGAATCAACTGTGAAATATAACGCAATAACAAACTCTCACTTCTGGCATACAAACAATTCAAAGGAAAATGAGATTTAACAAAAAATGATGAATGAGATGCAAGAGATCAGCTTCTCGTCTATTCAGGCCAGGATGATAAGCCAACATAGCTATTTAAAAAGAGAACTTTTTCTTCCTAAATAACTCTCAAGTGATTTAAAAGTTAAACAGCTGCAACCAACAAATCCAAATAACTGACAATCTAAACAGTCATTTTTTCCTGCCCCACAAACTGCAAAGTACTGCGAAAGAGAAGGGCTTTTGTAAAGTTTATATCTAAAATTCAGCTGGCAGTTCATAAAAACACACATCCTCTTAAAACAAATTACTGCATTTCAGTTCTTTTGTAAGCACTGACCAAGCCTTGTACAAATATTTATGACAATAACATTAAATAATCTTGATAACCCAAAAATCTGATTAATTCAGAGGTCTCGCGAAAGGCAGCAACCCAGCAGGCATAGCGAATGTGTCAGACAGAATAGTAACATGGCATCTGCTCCGAGCAGTTGATACAAATTATGGAGATCTAGAGCTCTTTTATATGGCAGAAGCACAAGGAAATCACAAGCAGAGGAAATGCAGATTCTCTTAGTGCCAAGTTATCGCACGTGGAATCACAGATCTGCTGGGTTTAAAGCTACTGTTCTAGATTGCGTGGGTATCAACAGTGCCAAGTCAAACCTGCAGGTCCTTGGTTTGGACCAAAACACATGCAGGAGTTCTTCAACTTCAAAAGAAATCCACAGCACCGAGCAGCCTCAGTACTGCTGTGAGCATGCAAAGCCAAGAGTGCACAAGAGTGGTGTCCCCAGACTTACAACCGCTTGTATTGAAATGGAAAACCAAAACACTGAAGATGTATTTTAATAGCCATGGTTGACATTAAAACAGGCTTTCTTTCTCAGAATACTGTTTGATGCTCTTCCTTTCAGAGCTCCCTCACAGAGATGCACTGTGCCTTGCCTTCTCTGACAGCTCTTCAGCTCTAAGCCTGAACACTCAGCACCTGGTGCTGCTGATTCCAACTCCAGCTCCCACCAAACAGCAGCAGGCAGGGATGTCTTCTGCACTGTTTCCTTTATCAAAGCACCAGGCACTCGCTTGGTCACCTCTCCAAGAAGGGATCAACCCAGCTCTTGATTAACACAACTCCATTTTTGAATCTACCCGTATTGCTGATGGAAAAAAAATAACTGACACTCTTTGGGGAAGTCAGTTTGCATTGCACTTCTGATTTTTTTCTTGCTTTATTCATTTCTCCACTCCTGCAAGAAACCCCAAATCCTATTCTGACACAGTGCTGGCGTCTTCCTCTGGTCTTTCTAGATAACCAACTCCAGTCCACAGACCTTTTTGTCAACTGAAAATGTTCGGTGAGTCCAAGCCCAACACGTACATCCTGCTTGTCAATTTTCTATGATGGGACAGCAAGAATATTTTCTTAGATGAATGTGAAGAAAGAGCTGCACCCTTGCACGACAAAAATCAGAGCAGCAAAGTTCACACCTCAATCTATCTTTTGAGCCAGGCCAATTTCTACTCAAAGCACAACACAGCTTATCACTGGAACAGTGGTACAACCAAAGGGAAACTTCCTGTGAGCCTCACAAGGCTGCTTCCCAGCATCATATGCTCTCCTCCTTCCCAATTTGTGTGTAGAGAAGGCTGCATGCAACAGGAAGGTTGGGAAGGACCAACGAGGCCAGGTTAGATGGCAAACAGAACAATCACCAACCAGTCACAGAGACAAAAGGAAGATACATATCTGAGAGAATAAAATAAAGACATCAGCAACACGCACTCAACAGACCAGTCTGATGCTCTGTGCCCAAGTGGCTCTGTGAAAGTACACCACTTCTGGGAGCGAAGAGCAATTTGCTTTTCAACCACAGCCTCTTCATGGCTATTGTGACTCAGCTACAGCATGGAGAGAGCTTATCACAAGGAAGTGTCTGTAAACAACCATTTAAAAAATAACCACTGATGAGGAAAACACTTGGCTTGAGAAACACTGGGCATACACTCTCCAAAGAATACTCATCTGCTGGGATAGGCAGCTGTGCAGGCATTTGGGTCAGTGTTGGCTTCACAGACCACGCTCCTACAAAAAGTAGAGATTTTACTTAGTAGACCGCCTGAGTTATTGCTATTTGCTACCAAACTGGCAACACTATTTTCCCTCTACATGAATATCTGAGGAACAGTTTCCAACATCAAAGAGTACCTAACGGCCCCCATGCAAGATATCTAAGCTGTAATCACAGTAAACCGCCTTATATTGTATTACAACAGGAAATCTGGTCATCCCTTTTAGAAGTCCCTCTCTTCTGCTGATGACACTCGATGTTCTGCACAGCCCCATCAATAGCTTTCCAGGACAGATGGTGACACAGATCCCTTCTAGCTAAAGTAATAGCATTAAATTACTCATAACAGGGAACCCAGAGAAGCAGATGCACCATGATTAGCAAGAATTTCAGTTACTTAAAGGGTTCTATTAAAATAAATCTCTTGGCACAGCAGCATAGCATGGGACACAGCACATGACCTCACCGTAATAATCATAACATGAATAACTCCAGTGAATGTCAGTCACACATCAGGTGAGCCTAACCCCACTATCATCTGTCCTTCACGATGGGAGACATGAGGCTGCGAACAAAGACAGGCTGACCAGCTCCCTGATCCCAGCAAATGCCATGGAGTGCATCCTGCAACGCTGTGCTGCAGCCATCCTGGCCCAGCAGAGTGATATGAGGAGATGAATGCAGTCTGTGTGGTTTTTAGCAGGGTCAGTTCAGTGAAGGAACGACAGCTGCTGGCAACAGAACTCCCCAGGTTGACGATTCATCTTGAGAAACGCATAAGTCAAGCTGTGGAAACAAAACTTGCTTTCTAGGCTTTTTAGTAGAATTAGTTTAATTCCACTCCTCTTAGACACTCTGAATGTCTCAGCTATTCAGGAGTGACTCAGATCCAACCTGTCCCTGCAGGCCATGCTGAGCACATGCAGGCGGCGGCGGTGCACACAGGCTCCACGCGCAATAGAAACACCATCAGGAGGTGCTACGGGTGCTGTGCTGCATTTTGCAACTACAGAAGAACCTGGTTTCTACTGTGTGTTCCACACATACCTGGAGATCCACCAAAAAGGTCAGCTTTTAGGAGGTGTGTGAAAGGTGAATAAGGTGAATGTTTATTGCCGAGGAGGCTTAAAGTTGAAGAAGGCTGTATCCATTCATAGCATCCACTTCAAGAGGCCTGAGGGGAATCACACACGCTGAAAAAAGCTTGACAAACATTTACAAAAGATTTTGAATCCAGGCTTTTGTGAACTCTGCCACACAGCCTGGAAGCAGTCTCAAATCTCTGCCATCCCCTGCACAGCATTATTTCACGGAGAGAAAATCTGCCTCATTAACTCTATATTGCATTTACTTCGATATTAATGCACTCAGCATGCTCTGAGTGCTAATTGCACCACTGGAACATCACAGCTCCCTTCCGCAGACTGCAGCAGCACGGTGTGATGATCAGAGCACTCAATGCTGTACAGCCTGGGGGTCCCAGCACCTGGAAGGGACATAGGATTCTCTGTACCATCCTCTCTTTTTTTTTTGTAGTGTTAGCTCTGATAAGTAGCATCTCAGATACTACTTTGATACTTCACAGACTTTGAACATCTTTCTCACCAGGATGATAACAGCACAGAACTCATGGTGCTAACACAGTAAGAAGGGCATTATCCTAAACCACCAGGTCCCTGTTCATCGCATTTCACCTCCAGAGTACAGCACAGATGCGAACAAGCTCTACTCCATACACAGAATGTCTGCAAAGTCTTCAGTAGTGTTGAAAGCAGTTAAGTGGTTTCATTTCTTCTAAAGTTTTGGTTTTTTTCAGTTGTAACTTACTACTCTGAGCAACTGCAGAGAAGAGTAAAGATAGGGTGCATTGCATGGTGCTGATGGGCAGCCCAAGCATTGTTCTAGCTTCAAAAAAAATAAACTACAGCTATAATCTCACCTTGTTTACCACCAATTATTGCTTACAGTTCATCTCCTCAATCCAAATAAGTCAGACAGTGATTACCAAGAGCTGACATGCTTCAGCATCATGGCAAAGTCTCTTGGTGCTTTACAGCAATATATTTACCCTGTGCCAGTGGCTGACTTTGACGACCCATGACAGTTTTGATTTGAGATTATTCAGATTGTAAAGACTGACACTGCTACACTGGTAGACCTTCTGTCCATGAATAATGAAGACATAGGCCATTGTCTGGAAACAATAATCAGAAGATCTTTTCTCCCTCCCGGCTCCCATTAGGCAACAGGACACTTTTATTAACCAGACAAATTCTCCTGAGAGAATCCATTAAAATAACACTGAAGTCTCAGCATTTCTCATCCCATTTAGACACGGATGCAAGAAGCTTACTGCTGGTAGATGGTTTCAGCTGACAAGGATAGCAAACAAAGGCAGCTATGCATCTATGGAACAAGAACATGACAGCAGATTTCCCCAGAGGATCCTTCTAACAGACCTGTATGTGCTCTTGAGGCAAAAGAGGCTGAGATTAACCATGACCAATTACTGGGTTTCCTTGTTTCACATCTCAAGGCTACCAGAAGTGCCAACGAAAATCCTAAACACAGTCTGGTCCTTTGGGAAACAGAAAGCCTCAACTGCCTCACACAACTCACCAGAAAACAAAATGCCTGAAGCTGCTGAGGGTGGATGAATCCAATCTGTCTTTGCCAGCCTCTAAGACTGGTTTTTCTAATCGTGACTGTTTTGGTGGGTATTTCTGCTCAGCTTTAGAAAGGAAATACAAATACTAGTAAGATGTAAAAGGTCGAGAAAAACAAACAAGAGACCAAAACAAACAAAAGCCCTCAAGAGAACCCACAAGAAGATCCCATCTCTCGTGGGTTGTTTTTTTCTTTCCATTATCTTGTTGTTAGGACACAACATTCAAGTATTACACTTTGGCAGGAAATGAAATTCTCTCCCCTTCACTTCTGTGCTTAAAAATTGCCTTTTTTCCCTCCTCATCCTTGAGGTGAACAACCCTTTTCAGAATGCTGGGAGAGGTTAGAAGCAATACAGTCCATCAGTCTCAGCCACATATCTGGGCTCAGTGTGGCTATCCCAGCCATCAGCCACCAGAAATGAAAAACAGCACAACAACAGATGCACAGTTTCCATCCTAGCTGCTGCAAGCCAGAATTAAACTGCACCTAAAACTAGCAGGCCAACAATAGAGATGCTGGAAAATACCTAAAGGTCCTAAAACTAATGCATGGTTTATTCTTAACACATTTTTCCAGAACAGGATTTTTCTACACGGGTAACACGCACATGGGTGTATCCTCTCTACCCTCAGCTGTCTCTTGCTGTGGTATGACTTAGCTCTGTGTTCTGTTAACCACTCCTTTTCGATCATCTGAACTGACATCTAATTCATTACGAGTAATCAGCTTTCACCACCACCAACCTGCTGCCTGCTGATAGACATCTGACACACCAGGCACCGTTTGGGGTCAGCATTACTGTAGGTAATCAAAATTTGGCTATGAAAACAAAATGTTGATTTATCCTGAAAATATACACTTCTCAAATTATCTTCTCCCAAAATGTATATCATCAAAGTGTTGAAACACTCAATTTGGATGCTATCATCTGATACCCAAGGAAAAGAAAAGAAGGGAAAAGGGGAAACAGTACCTATTCTGCTCTTACAGAAGCCAGAGAGCTTCTCATCTGATCAAAACTGACATAATTGTCATCAGTGCACAGTGCAATCTAAGAGCAAATGGGAAGTGACACGAATTAAATTAAAAATAAAAATCACCTGAACTGTTATTAATGCATTAGTTTGCCAATGTAGAACAATACGCACAACTTTTGCAGTCGGACAAAGGGCTGCACTCCTGATAGCCAAGTGCAGTGCATCAGAGAGCAGGGACTCAGCAAGGAGCTCTCTTTTAAAGAGCGAGCAAGTAACCTGAAGAGAGAGCTGCTGGCAGGGCTACGTGCAGAACGCACATCTCCCGAGCCTCATTCGTGCAAATTAACTACGATATGGCAATGTTCAGAGGGCTGGAGCAGAAACCTTGAACCAGATACAGCACTCTGCAGCCCCAAAGCAAGGAAGGCAGGTGAGCCCCTCTACTGCTGTTTTGCAGGAGCTGAGCGTAGGCTTAATGGCTATATTGGAAAGACAGTATTAAAGGAGGCAGGAGAGAGGAACCTTGTTCCCCCAGGGGTGGGTTTTAACAGTGCTTTTGAACCTGTGCTTTGTGAAATACAAATCAGAAACAACCCACATGGAGTGGGACTGACAGTCCTCCAAGAACGTTGCTGGAGGACAGCACAGAACCTGAAAGTTGTGCTCTTGTTACTCACATCAAGGCTTACTGCATCTCCTCACACACGTCATTTGGCATGAGCTGAACTGCAATGGAACTTCCCATTCTCTCCAGGTACACTCTTCACATCCTTTCAGAAGACATGGACACTGCAGGACTGTGTTTTTGTTTATATCATGGGCATTACATTACGAATGCAGGCAACTTTAAGCTGCAACATCTGTTTCCATGGCAATAGGACTGCATCAGCAATCCACTCGGTTTAGTTTAGGCCATCTTCACTTTGGCTTCAGCGCTGTGCACAAATCATTACTGTTAATAGCAAACCAAGTGATGTCACTAGTAACCATGGTGCCCATAGCTGAGGTTTCCATGTGCCCTTTGCGCTCCAACATGCATCCTTCACGCATGACAATTATTTCAATCCAATTAGTGCTTGTAAAAAAGTACACAAAGGGCCAGTGTCAATACTTATTTAGCAGAGGAAGGTTAGTTTGAGTCAACAAGACAGTGATCAGAATGTGAAGCTTCACATAGCACTCTGACTTATTGCACAGCACACATAGGAATGACCCAAAAATCTTGAGGGAGGGGAAGGAAGTCTGAACCTCATCAATAGTTCTATTAATAAAGGCAAAAGAGCAATTGTTTTAACCCATCTTCCTTCTAAGCCTGATCAATAGCTGGGAAACATACAGTGCTTTGTTTCACCTGGACAGCCCCTTACCCCAGTATGAAACTTGGTCACACCACTCATTCAAAAACAAAGGCAGTGCTAAAAGGAGAGAGAGCTGTAGAGAGCATGCATGCAGAAATCTGGAGACTGCCCAGACAGGCAGAAACCAGGCTATAATACCACAAAACAGCACTATCATCTCTCAGGCTGCTGCTGCAGGAGGTCACCACATAGGACAGCTCTGTCAACATGGAGACTTCACAAAAGATCTCAGACTGACCATCAGCCCAGACTCCTCCAGATTCACTTGCTTTACAGATCGACAGAGCACCTCTGCAGACCCATCTAACACTGCATTTGGAAGCGATGCTACTTCCTGACGGATCAGAAATCAACAGCACTGACTCTGTCTCAGCAGAATGAAGGTGGATATGCAGAAGGCCTCATCCTGAAGACATGACCATTCTCACCCAAGCCAGCACAAGTTATCTGTACCTTCTCAGCAATACCATCACTGGGCTCCTTTTCCTGCAATGCAAAATATATTCCTAAAAAACAAAAACAACAACAACAACAAAAACCACCACCACCAAAACCCTAAAATTAAAGTCAGGACAGGTCGTCATCAGCAGATTCCTGCAAGACAGATATATACACAGCATCATTTTGTACAACACTGTACGCACTGCGTTATTTAGAATCAGGTCTAGAAATTAATGAAGCTGTTTGCACAACACCAGGATATTTTGGGGATAATCAATTGTGCAGGACTATAAATAATTCAAGCATTAGGAGAATCGTTCTCATGGCTACTCATTAATCACTCTGCCTTACAAAGATACCCGCCACACTCCTACAGAATCAAGGCTGTATGTGCCAGAGGCACATGAATTAGGAATCACTTTATTATGGAGATACCTCAAACTTGTTTACCCCAGAAGCTTCATCTTTCAAAATGTCTGCTACACTTTCAGCACAATATTTCATCTTACCTTGAGTATTTACTCCCCTGTCTTTAAATGGATTTCTCACCGTATGAACCATCCCACAGACACTGTCCATGAGGATTATTGTCCCTAGTTCTAAAGGGGGGAAAAAGAAGCTGCCCATTATCATGCTGCAAGATGAAATTTCAATTCAGTATTCTGGATCAATTCTGATCTTCTGAATGTATCCCTGAGATTTTAGGGACCTAATGAAACTAATTTGCTAATAGTCTATATGCTAAAATACTGGAATACAAATCTGAAGTTTTAAATCCTATTTATCTTATATCCTTATCTCAGCATCACTGAGTTTTGTTAGAGAGCATGAACAGGCAAACTATCAAGGCAACACAACTTATTACTCTACAGTCAATCCTTTCTCTGCCAGGTGTGGATTAACAGCCAATTTAAGGACTCTTTCAAGATAGTGGCTACAAAAGAAGAAGAAAAAAGGCAAAATAGACGTTTGCTATTACAGTAGGTTTTTCCAAAATGCTCACCCATATGGGTGTTACTGTTGACTTCTGCAAATTAGACCAAGCGTGGTAACACTGGACAGACCCCTCTCTTGTTCCTGAAGCTGTGCAACTGTGAGCATCTCAGCCTCCTCTTTCACAGGGATGAAAGCCCTGGTGATCACAAAGAAAAGTTTATGAAAACCAGAGGAAGAGCAAAGAACCTGGGAGTCACAGGTTTTGAACGCTGCAGCATGGACATTGGAGGCAAGCCTCAAACCAGGTTTCTGCTTCTAGGAAACTATGCATCTCCCAAGGGCTCAGCAGTGTCATCTACTTCTGAAATTAAGGCATACGTGTCTGTCTATCCAGATGGCCAAGGCATCTGCAAACGAAACAAGAAATAATCAGCCATCCTGTTCTTCAGTGTCCAGAGATGAAGGGTTAGTTTGTTTTCACCCACTCAATCAATCCTTCACCATCTGCTGAGCCTGCTGGCAACTGCTAGGCATCGCTAACAGTTTAAGGGACGTGACTTTTGCACCTCAAGAACTACAAACATGCTCAGTGATGGTGTCTGTTCTCAATGGTGCTGCCTGAGAGCTACATCCAAGGAGAGCCCAGTCCATGCAGGGGTCTGAAGCAAGAGCTGGTAACAAAGTGTTACTGTTATTAGCTTATAACGATGACATAGCAGCTGGAAGTAACTCTCATCCCCAAAAGGCAATCCCTGGATCCAAATGAGTATCTTTCAAGCTCCCTGTCTTTGGCGGAAGGTCACAAACACTGAGAAAACTACGTGGAGCAAGAGAGGACTGAAGTTATTTATAATGGAGAAAGCCAGCTATACACATCAGTATAAAAATAAGATCTAATAACATGAGGAATTCTCTCTCTTATGCAAGAATCAGAAGGGCAATGGCCTCCCAGAATCCCATGCCATATGGAACTGTAGTAATGAATGGTATTAAGATGATAAATGGGCTGACCTTTGGCTAATAACATACTGATCTTTCCACAAACACATACAGATCTTGGAATACAAGCTTTTAGGAGATAGAGATTTAACATTAAGATGCGTGCTGTTTCTGGGATAAAGGGGAGGCACACAGAAAGTACGTTCCCTAAACAAACAAGAAAAAGAAAGCATGTGTTGGAGGAAAGGACAGCTGCTGAGTCACAAATATGCAGGACATCCAGAAGAGGAAAAAATGTAGATAAATCTTATTAAAGGGCCTATTAAGTATCACACAATAAAAACAGAATGGTCCTATCCTTCACATCCAATAGGCTTCACTGTCCTTACACAGGCAGAAATATTGCACATGCCTTTGACGTGATGTACAAGGAAGATGTCCATAGCAGAGTCCTTAGTTCAGCATTTCTGCAGGAAGAAAGAAATCCCTGCAGATGCTTCAAGCTGTCCCTTCCATCAACGGCCTGTGCTTCATTTCAGGCCTCCGCTGCCAGTGCTTAATTCCAAGTGAGTTTCTGCTTATGGGGGGACAGGAGCTGCAGTTTGCAGAGGGCAGCTCTCCTAGTGCTGTGGGCATGTCTGCAGGTCAGGGCTGTCTACACACATCTCACCTTTGGTAGCAGGAATGGGATTTTTCACATGTGCACACATTTTATGAACAAAGTTAGAGTATAAAACTATTGTCCAGAAAAGAAATACAACTAATGATTTTACTGTTTTGAAGTATTTTGCCTTTTATGCACCAAAACAGCATCTCTCAGCAGATGGAAAGATCGCTCCTTCTGAGTTCAGATATAAAAATTAATATGTCTTAACTGGATAGCAAAAGAGAGAAAAGGGCAGCTACAATGAAAACAAAATAAAAATAAATTCATGCTCATGGAAGAGCTAAGACAGCTCGGTGGCTAATGCAGCAAGGGCTCCCAGTCTGAACACACAGACTACACTGCATGGGAGGCTACCCGTGAAAGCAGTGACATTGATAGATTAAAATTTAATAGAGAAAAGCCATTCGGTTCAAACCTGCTAGGCTTCAAGCAACTCAAAAGTACATTCAGTCAGCTGCTGTAATGTAAAATTAACTCGTTTAGGGAAAGACCTAAGTGCTCCTTAAAGTACTGAAACCAGTGTCTCTGCAGATAACGTTTCAGAAGTCAGCAGGAAGCAATTCTTGAGAGACTTTTCGTTTCCCCCACCTCACCTCCCACAAGAGAAAAAAAGGAAGGAGAAACAAAGGAAAGGAAGCAGCAGGCCACTCTTCTTAGTTTGTACAGGTTTACACACCAGCCTGGGGGACTTCAAGCATAATACAACATGCGCAGAGACACAATGATTCATTGCACGTCTTGCCTAACAAGTGGCACAGAACACCAACTACAGATCATATGCTGCACAATTTTAAAGCTCTCATCCATTAAGTACAGTAAATGTGAGTACAGCCTGTTCTGGCTTAACGGGAAGATCCTCTGCTACCTGGGCATGATGTTGCTGAAACCAAGTCTGGTGGAAATTCTGTTATGACTTCAAGCAAGATGGAGGGACTGCTCTCACATGCGAGGATATGAAAGGACTATCCATTGCAAAGGCAAAAACCTCAATGGAAACATTTAGATGGGACCATAACACTATAGCCTGAGTCTGAACGTCTCTGCCAACATGGCTTGGAGGAATCAATTCCACAGAAAGGATACCCAGGGTAGCTGCACAAGGCCAGCTGTTTCAACCCTAAGTGAGAAAGTCCTTTTGGAAAACCTAGTTTGAAGAGTGCTGAAGTCCAGGACAACGATCTGACTGCTCCTGAAAGAGCAACTTTCTACCAACTGGCTTGGAGTTAATAGGGAGCTTCCCTTGTGGCCTTGAAATTAAACAAATGATCAAGTACATGCTTAAGATTGTATGGATATATATACATACTCATGTGTACGCATATCCTTGAGGAATACTTGTGACATTCTTTTACACTGTTGGAAAACTGCTTCTTATACAGGACTTGGCTGATTGTTGACTCCAGCACTAATCACGCTGAACTGTACACAACATACATCTCCATAATGAACTTTCTGCTTTTCAGAATCACTTCTCTCCCCAGGAAATACCTCATATCTCTCTGTTCTGCATGTTTCAGACAACAATTACTAAGGAATGCCTCCACACTGCTGTTTTACATAGATATCTCTTGTTCCCCTGAGGAAGTTCAACATACACAACTTGCTTTTCCTGTGGCCTCCCTACACATTTCAGAGGGAAAATAAAAGACAGACATGAAGCATATCCTCATCCTATGAAAAGAACACAAGTCGTGCTCCCCACTGCTCTCTCCCTGTCAGCTGCCTCAAAGACAAAACCTCCACTTTCAAATAACTGAAGAAAAAAAGATATTTGGTATCACGGTGTAGGAAAAGTTCCCACTGAAGCCTGCAGGAACCTTTCCACCAGTTCCAAGAAGAGTTGAAACAGATTCTTACCAAATGCTAAAAAACACAGCAAAAACTCCATGTGCTACTATAAATAAGTTTTCTGTATTCGTTACTTTTTTAATTTGAGCTAAGACAAATATAAAGCTGACTTTTCCCCTCGTTCCACTTGCACACTTAGCAGTGAAGTCATTTGCTCATTATGTGTGCATTCAGCTCAGATGCAGTTTGCCCAGCCCACAGCCTCTGTAGGTGGAAGATCAGGGACCTGACATCACCTCCCAGCACACCCTCTACTGCATCTGACCTAAGAGGAAACCTTATTTTGCTGCATATCAGTGCACTAGAAAATGAGAGCAGCTGTGCAGCAGGGCTGGATGGATGCACAGTTTCTCAAACGCTTTCCTGGGCCAATGAAGCCTTAATGGCTCATCCAGTCCTTTGACATTAAAATACAACCAAGATCACTCACATGTGAACAAAGCGAAGTTCAGTGCTGTGCATTAATTAAACAAGCAGTTTAACTGCTAAAAGCAAGCAGCAAACCCATCCCATCAACTGAGCCCTCTGCAGCCAGTCTACTCAGCAGCACACCTTCTGCATTCAGCCTCGTTAAAGCAAGTGCACTCTTCCTCCTTAATAAGATCCCCCTCCTGCACACTCTACTGCTCACTGACGTTTTACACAGCTATGACACTGCTTCCATTAGCAGTGGCTGTGCAAGCCCTACAGTACAGGTACTGTACAGCCCTTCCAGTCAGGTACTCACGCCCTATGGCTCAGTGCTTTCCTCCTTTGCAATAGCCTGATCATTAGCCACTATTTTGCCAGGTAGGTCAGTCAGACATTTTGTGTTTTAAGGACAAAAGAGACAGATCTTCAGGGCTGTGTAACTGGAGTTTATATTCCTTTTCTCCCCCACTTCTTTATAAGCACGCAGAAAACCTCACATTTGAAATATTTTCTTCTGCAGCAATTCTCCACTCTTCCAAATGAAGCCCAGTGCCCAAAGATCCCAAGTGAAACATGACTGACCTGTATCATGTAGAGCTGTGCAATTCGATATTCTTCCACGCTCATCGGAAGAGGAATACGATACTCCTTTATAAGCATTTTGAATACAAAATCTTTTGTCCACTTAGAAACACAATCCAGAAGCTTTTAGTAAAGGCTCCTTAAATAATGGCAAGGAAATGCATTGAGGATCCCTGAAAAAGAGTGCGAGAGAGAAGCAGCAGTTATTTTCCATTCATGCTGGAGAATATCCTGTCAGGAAAAAAAAAAAGCCCAAACATTAATTTTTATAATAGCAATAAGCCTAATAGCAAAGACAAGAATCCCTGGAGTGTTACCAGACCCTTAATATCAAATTGAACAGAATCTTTCAGGGAAATTTTGATCTATTTCATAGGATGCCATCAAAGCTATTACCCTCCTGATCTTTGCCACTGTATCAATCAGGCCATCCTATGCAACAGCATCTCCATAGGAGAGATGTGACAAAAGCTCAAAATGAACAGGCAGATCTTTCATTGCTAGACAATAATGTACCTCTCCAGTGTCAGCAACACACCAGAGATGGATCTAATCAAAGGTATCAGTTTTACCCTCTCACGTTCATTCAGCTGCAAGAAAAGGCAGTAATTAGACATCTTCAGCCCTCAGAAACACTGTGACTGAGAGCGTCATCTGGATCCTAACAGTGAGGATGGCCAAAATGCATTGTTCCTCCCATTTCAATTCAGAAATACCATCTTGGTAGGATCCATTCTCTTTCACTTCCAAGTAATCTATAGGCAAAATTCTCTTGTCATTGATGTCAATGCCAGACTTGTTTTTACACTGCTGCTTAAGAATACAGCCAAAGATCAAAGAGCAACAAAAAAAAAATCCTACCATACCCAGCCTTGAGGCAATAAAATTACTGCTTAAGAACATAGGGAGTAGAGCATTTACCACACCAAGGGTCAAAGCAGTAACTTTTCAAATACCCTTAAGATATCCCCATTAGATGTAGATAAAGGCAGGAAAATAACATAAGGGAGGGGAGGGAAACTAAGACTGAGGAAAAAGTGGCAATGCAGCCTCAGCAGGACTTGATGGCCACTCTGCCAGCATGTGAAGCACTCGCCTGGATCCTTTTCATCACCAGACATCACCTTTCTGCCTACTGAAAGTCTCCAGATACAGATACTGCAATACTGCAGCAGATGCAGCCCCAAACCCTGCAGTTGAGGAAAAGGTCCAACAATAAAGTGATGGATTGAAGTACAGCTTGGGAACCAGGAACTCCCACCACTATCCATGCCTTTCACTATTTGTACATCTCTTCACTGGCTTCTCACGAGGCTTAGAGAGATGAAAACCCAATGCCTGTGTTCACAGCAACCAGGGACAACATTCACTACTTTAGCCCCGGTCTACTGACTTGGGATTGGCTCCAACCTCTCTTTCTGCCTTACCTGGCCTGGTGCTGAGCTCACCTGGGGGCACAGACCTTGGCATCCCAGCTTTGACAACTCTGTCAATAGCTTGCTGCTGTTTGATTGCTGTGTTCTGATTTGGCTACAAAGCCCCATCCATCCTGGACCAACTCTTCTGGAAGAAGCTATCTGTCTGCTGCTGCATCATCTCAACAATTTATTTTCAAATTCAATTCTCTGTTTCATTTTATTGCTGTCAGAGTAATCTGTGTGTATGTATTGTGTGCAGGGAGGAAATAATAAAAATAATAAAAAATAATGATACATCTTTGCCATGCAAACCCTGTAGAAAGTAATTTTGGAGCGGCTGCCCTTCCTCCCGACGCTGCCATGCAGGAGGCTGCACGTCCACACTCACGTGCAGGATTTCCTCCATCAAGTTAATCCTAGAGAACAGGTGGGGATAATCTCATTAGGTGTTTTTAATTAGCGTCATGGCAAAGAACAACAATAATTACCATATGATGGATCTTAAAACACCATCCCAGATCTGCACTGGTGCAATGATGGGATACCAACTCCTGGAGCTAATGGCAGTGGAAGATAAAGCAATGTCTGCAGTGGCTTTTTAAACTTCAGAGACTTTGAAAACTGGGTTTAGAAGCTTCTCCCCCCCAAAAAAAGCTCTGAAAGTGATTCTGCTTTCCCCTAAGGACATCACTCATGTCTGCCTCTGCTGCTTGCTAAGAACAGGATATTTCCTATCGATTGGAAGAGATGAATAAAACAAAAATAGAACCTTAAAAGCAATAAAATGGCAGGAAACCAGTACCAAGGAGGAAAAAATGTGTTTATAATGAAGTGCCAGAGAGGTAATAATTCAGATGGCCAAGACACAACAGAGACTATTTTATTACAGACTAAAATCCCAGCAGTGTTGGCCCGAAACAGACGCAGCAGCCACCAATAGCTGAGGCTTCTTTGTAGAGTTCCCTCCACATTCCTGTTTTCCTGTGTTCAGTGCTCAAAGCCCAGGTTCTGCTTCAGCCTGCAGCTCCCCATAGGGCAGCAGGTCGCTGAGAAAAGGCCAAAAATGGCCCAAAACTCCTGAAAAATGATCACTGGATCTCCTGCAACCAGCCCCAAACACCAGATAGAGAGAGAGCAGCCCTTGAAGCACACTGGCCAACAGCAAGAACCACATTTCATAGAGTCATAAAGGCTGGAAAAGACCACTAAGATCAAGATCAACCATTAACTCATCACCGCCAAGTGATGAGCTGCAAAACATCTGCCCTAGCTTTTACCCAAGCAGAGGAACCAGGTGGAACAAGATAAATACCCAGCACCACACTGGGTGTCCCAGGGGTCTGCCAAAGCCCCACAGGTCTGGCGGCAGCCCATGGGCTTTGCATGGTGATGCAGGACACTGCTGTGCCTGCTGCTGTTTCTGCCATGGCTAAGGGGCACACTGGTGCAGGCTGTTATTCAATTTATATGCAGAGCTGTAGTAACTGCGAGAGCCAGGCACACAACCATACACAATTGTTTTAGAATCAGGCTTTCGAAGTATAATTATGCTGCAGAGTCAATATCCTGCCGAGATGAGTCAGGTCCACCTGTGAGCTATTGTTTCAGGCTGTGGCTGAAGGCTAAGGTGTGGTGCATTGTATTTATCTCTGGTTTTAACAGCTTCTCTCATAACCATGTCCAACCTCTTAAGGAAGTGCTCTTCTTTAAGGAGGGAGCCATCAAGATCTGCAGCAGCTGAGCACGGAAATCTCTCAGCTCAGCTAAAGGCATGCAGTGTCCAGCAGTCACTGCAGGAGGTGAGGGCCAGTCTCACCATTAGTAGATGAAGGAGCAAAGGGCTGATGACAACTGACAGCTTGTAATTAAGGAATAAGATTTAGTGTGTGAAGGGTATTTAAATAGGAGGCCAAACCCCAGCCAGACTGACAGACTGACCCTGAGGAGTACAGGAATTGAGTATTAAAGCAAACTCCTGGCTCCTTTGCACGGTCGCAACATGCACTGTGCCAGGGCTGCTGGTCCCTGTGCTCCACAGGGAAGAAATAAAGTCCTAGAAGCACAGAGCCTTGCATAGGAAGCTCATTTTACATTATGATAAAGTTTAAGGACTCCCCTGAGGAAAAAAGTCACCACAGAGGGTCAGGCAGAGTCATGGCAGAGGCAGGTCGCGGCCCCAGGACTCCATCAGGCTCTGCCTTGCATTCAGCAGCTGAGTATTTTCACAACTCTGAGAAGTGAAATACAATTAACACTGACAAAATGCAGCCAAACACAGTGGCAAAACAAGGAGCAAAGGTATTACCTGATGATATCATCCACCTTCCTAAAGGCTTCCTTTAGGTTTTCTACATCTCTTGAACACCCCAAGCAGAAGGCTCCTTGGGCAAAGTGGCATTGGAGAGATGTCAGCACTGATTCCACCTGGGCAGCCTCAACTCCTGCAAACACCCTGATAGAGAGCCCAGCACCCAGGGCAGGAAGCACTGCGTCCACACTGTGCTCTGATTTATTGATGCCATTAGAAGCAGCAGCAGAAACATCAGGTTCCTAGGACATAAGTCAGCATTTTTTCAAGGCAGCCTCAACTCTCACACCTTGATTAATGCGGCACCCTCCTTCTGGCCCAGAAGCAGCCTCACTCAGCAGAGTATCACTGCTACACTGACCCTTAGCTAACTTTGATCACATCACCCCTCTTTCAGGCACCTCTTTGCCTAAAGGTTAAAAAAAAATACCCCAACATTTCTGTTTTGGGGCTAGCATCACTTGCATAACATTCACCACTGCACTCACACACACATGCACATGTGCAATATATAAAACTGAATGAGATGGCTTTTCATAATCTGCAGTGCTCAGGCTTAGTACTCCGGTCATACCTGCTGACTGACAGCTAAGCAGATTTAAAAATTCATCAGGCCTTGAAAAAAATAAATTAAAAGTTAAAGTTCCTTCAAAGTTCACGCTATTACTGATTAAGGGATACGGTAGCAGTAAGTAATGTTCTTTCTAATCATTCATCTTAATCACACGTCTCAGCTGTCACATCTTTTTTTAAGCAGAAGTCCTTATGCAGTGCTTACACACTCAAGCTTAGAGCATGCCTGGCAGTGAATGAGCACCTCCCCAAACGCAGCTGCAGCACAGAGCTGGGGAGCACCCACAGCCCTGGCTGCAGGCAGGATGACAGGGAAGGGGGGGTAAATGAAATCAAATGAAGAGGAAGAAAAATGCAACATCCCTGAAAAACAGCTTTCCTCTTGTGCAAACCTCAGGGCAGGCTCACCGAGAGATCTCAAATGCAGATAGCAGGGCAAGGGGCTGGGGACAGCGCTGCTCAAAAAGGAAGGCACGGAGCGAGCGAGTTGCATTTGCTGTACTTAATCTTTTTTCCATTATTAGATACAATATGACGTCACTTATAGAATTTAAGAGCTCACTGTAAAGCAGATGTTTATTACAACAGAAGGATGGAATCAGTCCACATGCAATATAGCTACACTGGAGCTATTAAATCTTGTTATAGTTCACTGGGCAACCAAATACTAGCCTTAAGCAATGGGAGGGAAAGAGAAAAAAAAAAAAAATCATCACACCATATCTACACATCCCCTTTTCTCCTTACATATTCCACAGTTTTTTCCTGTATCTTCAGTTTCCACTCCTGTTACTTCTTTAACATTTGGGGAGAAGCAATCTCAGCTTCCTTCTGCCCTCCAAGAGGTGCTGCAGTGCAATGCAGCCTGCCCATGCTCACCTTTCACTCCAGAGGGATCAGGTGAAGTTCCACAGCTGAATTTGGGCTGGAAAATTAACACCTCAAGTTGTGCCATGCCAGGAGATTACGTGGCAATGAACAAATAAAGGAGTCATTAAAAGAACTAATATGCATAGTGAACTGACCGATGAGTGTGGAGGGAAACACAAACCACTCTCCAACCTTTTTGCTGATGCTGGGGATAAAGCTGAATATCAAAAAGAATGCAACAAAAAAAATTAAAGGTTGTAAGTTTCTGGGCTCTGAACAGAGTGGTCACAGAGCTGGTGGCCTCCTGTAGACCCAAGCACAAATCCTGCATGGGTACATACTGCTAACAGGCAGAGACTGCACATGCATAAATACGTATAAATAAATACAAATATAAAGAGATGTGTTATATTTTGTATTTGTATGTATATACAGACACACGTATGCATGTATACATACAGACACAAAAACAAAAATAAAGCACTGGGAAATGCAGCATATTGGCTGAAAACAGCTTGAAAATTGCTGGGGGTGGGATAAAATAGTGGAAAGGAAAATGCGTGCAATGCTGCAGGCACACAGCGATGGGAAACATTTCACTTTTATGTGGGGGAAGGCCAGCTCAAAGCACAAGTCTGTGTGCTCAATGGGCTGCAGCGGATGGGAGAGGGGACAAATGGTCAAGTTAAACAGAAAAAAAAATGAAACACTAAACATTTCTGAGAATATTGCACTTACACTGTGTGCCTGCGGGTGCTACAGACACTCTCTTCCTAAAAAAATGAGGGAAGTGAACAGTGCATGTGGTACCATCTCTGCTGGTTGCTCAAGGCTTCCCTTGGGTGGAAGAAGCAAAAAGCCAACCAAGGTGCAACATAATCATGTTCTCCATGGTCTCTGGCACAGCCCTTTTACTTTGCTTACAGGAGTGCTGGCAGCAGCAGGACACGGGAATTTAACCAGCAGAAAGACAAAGGATGAACCAGAGTCAAGAGACAGCCCCACCTGTACAACTCATGACACCTCTCCATCCACTTCTCTCTCCATCAGCCAAATCTCTCAGTCTGTATATTATCTGCAGAAGCAAAAAACATTTGCTCTCTCACCGATATTACCCTCACCACAAGTCAAGTCTCTCTTCTTGTGCCAGTCTCAGGAGAGGTGAACAACTCCTCTGCAATTCCCATTTTTCATATCCAAAATCGTTTGCCTTTCTCCTTGTCTCCTGCATTATAAACCCTGATTCTTTTTCTCTCTCTCTCTTGAGGGTCACATTTAGCAGCCCTCATTTAATCCTTGTTTCTTCATCCCTTCTTCCACTGATCCACCACCAGAGCAGTCCTGAAGATAGAGTATTACTCTGTGTCTCCCCCCACTCCATTTGTCACTGGCATAAAGCAATCCATGGCCACTCAGTGCAGACCCCACTGCAGCCCCATCTCATCTCCTGCACAACGGCACCCACACCACTCATTGCTTATTTTATAGTTCATTCATTATACTCAGCACTCAACTTTACCAAATTACAGCTCATTTCAGACTATTGCTCAAGGTTAGTTTGAATTTTTACCCTGTCCTCAAACACCCGCAGATCCACTGAAACTGTTTTTGAGACACAAGATGGGTATTTCCTATTTTGGGATTTGAGACAGCAATGGACAGACTCTGGATTGCTTCCTTGGTAGCTCTCTATAAACTGAGACATCAGCTGCTACTCCACTTTTTTAGCAGTTTCAGTCTAGATGGAAATAATATTTTATTACCTCACTTACGCAAATGTATGGAAAGGAAAGGAACATTCACAGCTGGTTTTAAAAGACTTTCATAGAGGGAAGGAACACTGTATGAGTCAAAGTCAGTGTTACAGCACCATAATATTTCACACTGGCTTCATTAGGCTGAGATTTACCTTGCCCAAAGGCAAGAGAGGGATAGAGAAAAGCCCTATTCCATCAGAGGAAACTTGTAACGACAGCAGAAATTCTTGCATGGGAAGCAACACAAATGTAGCTGTGAAGGTTGATGAATAATGCTGCAATTGAGATAGAAAGTAAGAGGCCATTTTGCACAGGAGAGGTAAATGTTCAATACCTCTGTTCCTTCTTTCATCCATAACACCAACAGATTAACAACGTTTCTCCGGCTGCATTAATTCCTTTGGAATTTTGACTTAGGAAATAATTACACTAAATATTTCATAAGTGCCTTTGAAAGTTTTTTGGTTAATAAAGAAAAAGGAATTGCTAGCTGCTCTCGCACCGCAGCACAATAATGAAAGCACACAGATAATCAATAACCATTTTCAGTTCATTATTCAGCACATTTTGGGCTGGTGCTATTTCCCTCCCTCCATCATTCTGCATTCCACACGCAGAGTGATGAAGCATTTTTAAACCATCAGACCTTACCACTTTCCACTGCTAATGGTCCTCAGTGCTAACCACTGCATGGCACCCCAGCCCCTAATTATGCTTACAGAACTCACAGCTTTCCAGGGCACTTTCAGACTGGCAGAGTTCCTCCTTTGGTGTGGATAACAAATAGCTGCACTTCTTCAGCACCCCCCCACGTACACACCAGCTCAGCCTGGATCTTGCTTTAAGCTTCCTCTCAATTTGGGTAATTTCTATTGCTTGTCTCTCAAGTTGAAAGGCAAAGTTTCTGTTCTGCAAAGTCATTCCATTGGTGCCTATATATAGCAAATATACTCAATACTACACTGAACTTGTGTTGGCTGCTTGGGGCCATGGTGGGGCCAGATCCTTTGCCCTGCCCCAAATCCATCCACTGCTCTAGGACCACACCTGCAGCTCCAGCAAACTCCAGGTCTCTGAAGGTGTTTCCTGGACCAAGGGCAACATCTTCTAGGGAGAAGTTAGGAGGAAGTTAGGGACCTTCTGAAGAAAGTCCTGTCGGGAGGAGGCTGATCACTGCCTTCCCATCAGAGAGCACACATTAACTGAGGCTGAAGAGGTATTAAAGCCCTAAAGGAGGGCAGCTTTTCTCAAGGACTACACAACGCTGGTCACTACAAGGTCCAAGCCTTGATTGCTAACCGTAGCACTGTTATTTTCCATTACGCACCTTAGGAGCAATACACATCCAGGCAAGCTTCCCTGCAGAGCATGCATAACGGCAGAGAACAATTCCTGGTGCTAGCTCTCCCTGCCACAGCGTGGTGACTCACTGCTGGAGCTGCTGGCTGCCAGCACACTGCCTGCAGCACTGGTGGTGGCTGTTCCAGGCCCAGGGCCATCGTCGTGGAGACCCCCGAGGAGATGAGAGACCACAAAGCAAGGTGAAGTCCTCTATCTCCCTTCCTACCTCTCTGCACTTGCAGCACCAAGGTGAAAAAATGAGCACTTGTTAGTGCCCTCACACACATACATATATATATATATTTTTTTTAAATAACCAGGTTTTCATGGCAGAGAAATAGAAGTGGACACTTTAATTGACATGATGCTGAACAGGTTCTTTGCTAGAGAGACAAGACAGAAACATAGGATGAGCTGCCATACAGTACTGGGAAGGGAAAATACAAGTAAAATGCCTACACTCTCAATGCAAACAAACCATAGGCATGAAATTTAAAAGCAACCCATACCCAACAGATATCCGCAAAGCATTTGAGGTCCTAGTTTAAAAAACACAAACCTCACACCCATTTTCACCTACCTGCTAGGTTTTACTTTTCTAGTCACCTCCTCAATCCCTGCCCTGACCCCACCAGCCATCTGCTCATCCACCCCAATGCTTCACCACTGCAGCCATCCACCTCCTGATCCCAGCAGCAGAAACACTCAGGAGCCTCAGGCTGAGGACACCTGCAGCAATGCTGCTCATTATGGAGCAGGCAGGTGCTGAGACAGAATTGGGCCAGAGAAGGCTGATTGCACTGCAGAGTGGCACTGTCACTCCCAGGAGGGAAGCCAGCTGCACCTTTGTATATCTAACTTCTGTACAAGCTTTTCCGAGCACAAAGTACAGTGTTTCTACAGAATACTTATAAACTCTTCTCCAGATTGAACTCAGGGACAGCTACAGAGCCTTGTATTTGTTTGGATTTCTTGACATGCAATTCAATTATGACTCCCCACATTTTTGCTGACTTGTGAAATAAAACATCATCTAATAGGGAAAGGAAATGCACCGTGGAAGGTACATGAGCACCTGCAGCTTGTCATCACCTGAGCTGCCCATCAGGATCCCCCTGTGGAGGAAAATGGGAAAAGGGGAGAAAAGTGAGGGATTCAATGCGAGCCCAGGACAACAAACACTGCTGTGGAGATGAATGCAGCTGTCAGGGTAAGATCCGGCAAGAAAGAAGAGGAAACAGTGCCATTCAACTGAGTCATCCAACCTGAGTGCATGCAGAATGGAGGGGCAGCTCCAACCCCAAGCAGCAGCAGTGCCTGGTGCCCAGCTGTGCCCCTTGCAGCCATCCACAGCTCGTGGGAGATGCTTGGAAGCTCTGACCTGGCCTCAGGAGACAGGGCAAGAATCATTATCCCTCACTTGCTGGGGAAACTGAGATACAGAGAGAAGTGATCTGGCCCAACATGCAAAAGAGAAAAAAATGACAGCATCAATTCAGTTTCTGGGTTTAATTTTTGCCATAAAAACTTTTTTTTTTTTTTTTTTTTTTAAATAGAGAAGGGAGTCAGGGAGCTCAAATGCATCAAGTTTTGCTGATATCTGGCATAATTCTGCAAGAATAAAGCAATCCTCATGCATCTCCCACCAGCATCTCAGGAATAAAGCCAGCTGTCAGCTACAAAATCAAAAGAAATTTTTTTCTTATTACCAACTGCCTTCGGAGCTATCAGTAGCTGCAAAAATAAAATGAATCTTGGAAATTAGCACAGCTCATTGATTCCTCCACGCACCTCTGCACACCCCATCTCAGCAGCACACAAACAGGTCCAGGCTGCACCTGGAAGCTGCAGGAGTCTCTCTTTTTGAAGTTTCTAGCTCAGAAGCACAACCCACCAACTTGACAAAGGCACTTGGATGCAGCCTGGCACAGCACATGGCTTTGTGGCCTTAGGATGAGCATTGCCACAACCCAATGTGTATCTCCTGTGCACTTCTATAAAGGGCAAGGAAAAAAAGCTGGGAAGAAAAGGTGGTCAGACCTTCACTCAAAGCAGCACCCTCACCAAGACTTGTGCAAATAACATTATAATGTTTCCTGACCTGGAAGACCAGCTCAAAGGAGGTGTTTTTTCCCTCCGTTTCCCCATCAAACATCCAAATTGTGTCTGGAATGTCCTTTTTTTGAAGTGTTCTTTATAATTACAAAAGCCAGTCCAGAAAAAACAAAGCCCAAAACTTTCCTTTTCATTAGAAGTAGCATGGACTGGAAACATTGCTCCTACCCAGCAACAGTTGAGGAGGCAAAGCACAGAGCAGAAGCGTCAGACCCCATCAGTTCAGATTTCGGGGTCAGCCCTGAAGGCTTTGACCGTGGCTGCACAACTCTGCAATCCTTAAAGCAGTGAGAACCATGTCTGGCCCCACTGAGGCAGCCACACTCCTCAGGTTGTCTCAGCTCCTGTCTCAGCCACACAATTCTCAGCCTGCTCTGGCTGCTGTTCTATGCCCTGAGAACTGCTCCAACGTCACTACTGCAGCTCTGTGTGTCAGCTGCTGTCAGAGAGCAGGAGTACCACACAGCCTTTGCGAGAGCCACACATGCCCTTCATTAAAGGGCATTATAGCTGTATTTATATCTGACATAAATCTGCTTTGTAAACAGTGACCTGATTCGGGATCTGGACTTCCTTAGACTGTGGCATCAGGAGCGCATGCATGCTGGTCCCTAACGGGCAGCAGCAGCCTTGCCCGGCTGCAGGAGATGCTGCTCACCCTCCTCACTTGCTGATAATATGATGGGATTGGGATGGAGGAGCCAAAGGGCTTGAAGATTTCAGCTTTGGTCAGCTTTGGTCGCAACGCTGCACAAAGAAAAGGGAAAAGAGAAGACAGGATGATTACTGTACACCTGACCTACAATTTATGGGTAGTACAAGTGTCCGAGGGACAGATACTAATGGGTAGTTTAGACCAAAACACACAGCAAGCACTGCCTCAGCCAAAACCAGAAATCAGTAGCTGAACTGAAAACCATACCCAAGCTCTCACCCCAGGCAGCAGATCATTTTTTCATCACGTTTCTATTTGTCGCCAACTCAGAACGCTATGACAAAAGTGCCAGCTCATTAGATTTGTTCTTAGAAGTCCGAGCTTCTTGTATGTGAAGTTGGTGTTATCAGAGTCCATAAATGCAGCCAAGTACGTAAAGGAAGCAGGCACCACATAGCCCCAATTTAATCTGGATCAAGTTGTTACAGTCAAAGAAGTGTTTTCCAAAACGGTAATTAATTTTTAAAAATATGCATAAAAGGGGGTTCTTAATTAATAGAATACTTAAAGGAGACGAGCTAGAGAGGATTGTCTATTTTACTGATTTAATGGCTATTCAGTATCTATTAACTTCCTCATCAAACATCACCCCCACCTTTTCCTAGCAGCTTAGCTACCTATTTGTCAGACATTATAGTTCCATTAGCCTAAAAGTTCAATTTCTGCATTTCCGCAGATCTGCTTTTTTTTGTCAGTAATCTAAAATCCCGAATGACAGTGAAACCCTGAAATCAATAACATAAACCCAGCATTTGTTTTTTTACAAGTTCTGGATGGCACTTTGATGTCATGCCCCCAGCAGTGCCAGCTGCAGCAACCGGCTGGAGCAGGAGCCAGGTTGGAAACCCCTGGGTCTACCCACTCAATGCACAGGGCAAAGGCTTGTCCATGAGCTCTAGCTCACCTGGAAGAGTACATCCATCCAAGGACTACCCATTTACACCTCACAGCCTGAACCAGAAGGTTCACTTGCCATTAACTTGAATATTCAGATTAAGGATGATCACACACCTTAACACACAGGCAGACACGTTCTGGGCAGCCATGTGAAGCAGCATCGTGCCTGCACTGAGGCTCCAGGCCTCGCACGGTGGGATAACTGCCACTGCTCAGAGCTCAGCACCGCACACTCACTGCCTTTACAGAAATCTGCACCTAGATGTCCCACAGACAAGAAACACAGCAGCAGAGAACAGCTCCTGCCAGGGGAACCCTAAACTAAGGACAACCATGCACCGTGTCTGGCCTCGCTGCTGTGACTTAAGACCTCAGAGCAGAAAGAATTCATCTGCATGGATTTCACTGCAGGATCAGAGCTCCAGGAAGCCCCTATGAAAGGTAAGAAGCTGAAAGAGGTTACAACTAAGGCTGATACTACTCAAAAGCTAAAGAAAACAAAACCATTCCTGTCTACCAGCTTTATCTGCAAACATACTCAGCTGTGTTTAAGCCCATAACAGCCATATGCACAGGCTTCAATAAAAGGGACACCTTTCCCCCAGCTCCTGCTGTTGGAATCCTACAGAACAGATCCGGACATCAGCAGAAGGGGAAGTTCAGGATATATACAGCATTGGTTTCCAAGAGAATATTTCTTGTGTCACGTGAGAGCAACACTCTTAGCCAACTTGGCAGAAAATAGACAAGCTGCAAAGCTAACCTAAAAATACCAGTCTTGCTAATTACAAGAAAGAAAAGCAGAGCAATAAGCAATGGCAGCACTAGCAATCCATACTTTCAGTGACACCCTGCTAACAATTTTTTTCACCTAAGTATGCAGCAGTTTCTGCAGTTTCTGAAAGACTACCTCTGTTGCTCAGGTGTGCAAATCATGCAACTGAGACAAGCTAAACTCATTTCAGACTGATGACTTATGGCTTCATCTGGATGATTTACTCATGTTTGTCCTCTTCTATCACTCTTTAGCACAGCACTAACAAGTTTTCATGTTCTGGAAGTCAACTGCTCCCAAGAGGCAGCTTGGTAATGCTCCCAGAAGTGAGCAGGGCACCAAGCCGTCGTGGCATGAAGAAATCTTGGAGGAAGATCAAGGAAAAAATAGAAATAAAAAAGACACGCTGCCACTGCCTTATTGCAACTGCCAATGGATCATCAGCTCCATAGTCCATCTTACCTGGTGTGGATCTGAGAGCAGTACAATGCAGGCTTCAAGGTATGCCAACAGCTCACACAAGCAGTCACTTTATATCAATCCCTGCCTCCTCAGGCATAGGTTAATTTTTCTTCTTCCAGCGAGGCTAAAGAGGAATAGAGGACACTGGCAGGCTTAGAAAATGGGCAAGCTGCCCCCAGAGCCAGGTGCTTCCATCCAGGGCCGAGCGCTGCCTGGGCCCCAGCAGCATCCTGCTGACAGCAGTAACAGCAGTCAAAGGATTGCATGGAGATCAAGGCATACAGGCAAACTCATTAAGGCAACGGTCACATTTAAGACAACCAGAGCTGCTTCTCAAAGTGCTGAAGTCAGCCAGAATCTTTATTTAGGACTGAAGTGCAGTAGCTTTCCTCTGAATAGGAGATAACATGGAAACTATTCTTGTGGAGTTTATTTTGAGTTGAAAATATTTTCCAGTTTCATGTTGACAAGATTGTAGCCACACTGCGTTACAGAGCAATGCCTGAATTTGCAAGGCCTGACACAGCGAGAAGCAGAGAAAGCCACATTTTCCCCTTCAAACAGCTTGTTACTGCAAGAATCCTTACATTTTCAAAACAGTGTCATGTCATTCTTCAGCACAAAAGGGCCCCAAAACCCAGACCACAGCTATGCCGTCCATCATGCCAGGCAAGCTGCAGTAATAAGATTAGCCAAATAGTCATAAACTGACAGTATCTGGAGGAGAAGGAAGTAATTTCCTCCTATTCCTCTTCCTGGCAATCACCTCCAAGATTTTCCAAACATCTGAGCAGCATCAGCCTTCCCAGCTCTTCTCAGCACTGAGCTCCTCTGGGATTTGAGGCAAATTCCTTCAGCCCTGCTGGCAGCGCTGGGTTAGCCTGTCACATTTACTGCTTGTTAAAACAATGTGGTGAAAGTGTGCACTGACGCCTCCTGTCCTATTCACACCTCCTGTGATGCCTTCAGAGAGCACATGGGTACAGGAACCCCCGGGGAGGCTGCTCCACATCTCACCCAAAGCAACGTGCTTTGGTGCAGCTCTGACTCAATCTAAGGAGGGCTGAAAGAAATGCCGTTAGTTTTTATTTTAAAATGCAGTTAGCTCTGGTTAGAGAGATAAGAAAGCTGCCCCAGCCCCCTCCAACGTTTCAGCACCAGTTCTGCAAAAGGTGGCAGAGACAAACAGTAGAAATGCCCTTCCTGCCTCTTCCACTCCCAAACCAACAGCCTCAGCCTGCACCATGCATGGTGACCACAGTGACCATCCTCAAACCTGCCCAGCAATGTTGGCTTGGGTCGCTTCAGCTTCTCAGCTCCAGCAGATTCAGCATCTGGTTTGGGTTGCAGTTTCTGGAGCTGGCACCCTGGTGTCCGTGGCTTTAGGCATTCCGAATGTCAAACACCCTCTGCCTCTTTCCCAGATGATGATTCAAGCACAAATTTAGCACGAGCTAAGCAATACAGAGTGACTGTGTTGCAGTCATGAGGGTTACAACACACCACCCAAACCCATGACATTTCCATAGAAACCACAGCATGAAAGAAAAAAGCCTAAAAAAGCTGACAAGAGAAGAAACACATGGTGAAGTAAGTCACTCTGGAGGGAAATAATGCACGTGTGCAGGATCCTCCCTAACTACTTGGCAGGCTGGCATTCAGAGGTAACCATTCATGTCCAACCCCATGCCAACAAAACCTCAAGACCCACCTGCCAGCACTCCACACACACCCCTAAATGAAGGGTGGTGATTAAGAGCAATGTCATGCTTTGTTCAGTATGCCAATAATTTTCTCCAAGTTTCAGTCCTTAAGGTTATGTGATGGCAACGAGCATATTTACCCCTGGGGATATCTCTGAAGGACAACTCCTCAACTCGTTACAAGCACCATTCCCTGCCGCCTACTGAGATGTTCTTAGGTCATGTAGAGCCTTGCAGAATTAATTAAACAAATGAATACTGGAATATGCAAGAGAAGCAATTCATTCTTTTGGTCAAGCAACCTCCCTGCTCAGAGTAGGAAAACAAACACCAAAAACCACCTCATGGTAAGGGTATGCATTTTCAGCTGTAAACTAGTAAGGCACTTCCAGCAAAAAAGAGCTTAAGTATGTTCCATTACACACTTGCCTGCTCCAGAGAAATGTTAAGTGACATCAAGGGAAAAAAAAAAAATGAAAAAGGAAAAGAAAATCAGTCAAGAGTGCAACGGCTGTTAAATAATTCAGGATGCTCTGCTCTTGCTCTGGAAAACCAGTCACATTCCAGTGCGTGACAGAAGCAAGCTGGCTCTATGGAGAATGACACAAATGGGCACAAAGGAGGCTGCTTGCTCCAAACTCAGTGAGGTGCCCGCTGCATCTCCAAGCCCTCTCCAGACAGAGGGATGGCAGTCACTGCTTGCTTGGTGCTGAGCTCAATCGACTGCATGTCACACAACCTTCTCAGAAAAGCCAGAAATCAAAGCTAAGCCAAAATCCATGAGGTTTGAAAGCAAATCTGGACGTGAATATTTTTCAGGTCAGAGATGTTGGCTCAGGCTCATTTGCTCAAAGAACAAGATTGTAGCATCACTGTCACTGGGACCATGCAGCAATCCTCACGACAAACCCCCTCTCCATGCAAAAGCAAGCTGGCTTACTACAAAACAACATGAGGCTGCCTGCAGCACGCAGGGAGCAGCTGTTCCATCAGCACACCTCTGCCAAGCATCCCCTGCCCCAGGCACACATGCACTCACATCCTACGCTGCTCCCAAGCCTTCCCTGCTTACCTTCCCCAAGCCTACAACGTGCAGCAGCCATCAAATGGGAGCAAGAATGTGATGCGTGCATCTCACTCTCCTGTTATGGTTGCGATGCTCCAAGCTGATTGCCCCTGAGTTTCCCTTTGGTAAGCCAAAGCTTCACCATGTAACCCTTCATAGGTAACAGCATAGGACTTTCTGCTTAGGAAAAAGCATGACTGATTTTTGAGATTTGAAAAATACTTTAGCCCGATGGATATGTATTACCTGGAATTAGATCCTAACAGTATAGTCCAGCTACCACTCCATCAGAAGCAGAGCTGGATACTAACAAGTCAATACATTAAATGCTTTATCTTGTTAGCAGTTTTACAGCTATTTAATAATGAGTTCTGGTAACTGCTGTCTGTGTATGTTTATTATTGCAAGAGAACCTTTAAAAAAAGATCTGTGTAATGGCATAACCTTTCCTTTCAGCTGCATAAAAACTCCACACTTCGATCTATATCATCATCAGCAAGAAACTAAAAAAAGCTCAGCAGAAGCTATAAAATACAGCAAATTACCTCCTAAGAACGGCTCTGCTGCCACCATATTTTACAGAAATTCTATTTTAAATTCACACACAAAGAAAAAATTAAGTATACATGAAAAGGCAGCTCTAGCCAGGAAACAGCAAATACGTTGTGTTCACTGACATGCAGGATAATAAAAGCAGAATGGTAAACTACAACGTGACCTTTAAGGGTCAGTCACATTTTCCATGTGTTGTTAAATATCGCTTGCGGGGGGGGGAGAAAGGGGGGAAATCAACTCATAAAGAAAACATAATAAAATACGCTTTGTTTACTGGAGGTAATCACTGAGACATTGTTATGTCACAAATCAGAGCAAACCTCCCATGATTTAGCTGAGCAAGAAGAAAGGTCAGCGGCACTCTGCAGATATCTGGCACTTGGAAGTTTTACATAACCCAGAGTTTGCACCCCAGAAATCAGCAAGGCACTTCCCCTGCACAAATAGCATGCATTCCTCCCTCCCTGAGCACGGAGGCACTGAAGGGCACAGCAGCTGCGTTCACAGAGCACGAGAAGAGCGTAAGCACTGCTTTAGCCAATAAAAACAAAACTCAAAACAAACGCTATGAACACAAACCCAATCTGGACCACAAACCTGCTGCTCAGGGAACAAGCCAAGCCACGCGTCCTTCAGCTTTACTCATCTTCCTGAGCAAAAAGGCTTGAGAGGGAGCTGCCACCAGGCCCCCAGCCCTTCCGCATCTGACGCCGGGAGGAAATCCAACGTTTATCAAGAACAACTGGTGATTACAATTCCACCTTAAAAACAAACAGGCCTGAAATTTAGATAAACTTACCACGGCTCCATTCAGCACCACATGACTTGCCAAAAAACAGGAGCAAACAAACAAAGAAGAGGCTTTGCTTTTTCTGGCTGCTCACTTCACAAAAGCCTGGAACATCTGCAGGAGTTGCCCAGCAGGGCACACCTATTTCCCATTCCCAGGCAGATTTTGGAGCTCTGCTCAGCCAGAGGGCTCCAATGCAGGCTGGGCAGGCAAGAGGGAAGAAGCCAGGCCACAGGAAGGGATAATTGGGATGCTGGAATCCTTAAATCCCCATCCCCACGTTTGGCCTGGAGTCCACTCCATTTACTCCCAGTTTGGATGGATAGCAGAGACGTTTCTAGTCTAAAGATGCTCTCTGATGAAAGAGCTCAGTATTTGATACTGGGAAAAATTTAACTTTAAACAAGCAAGCCAAAGTTTCACCTATTCTCATTTCTTTAGCTATGCCATGTGAGATTACCTCCACTGCATGTTTCCCTACAGGAGTCAAAAATCAGAAGTATCCTTTATTTAGAGCTAAAACAGAGTTTTAAGACAAAACTAAATACAGCAGCACTGCACTTCTCTGTGAACAGCTGGCTTTTTCAGGATGCCTTTTTCCAGGGATTTCTGTTTAACAGCACACTGTTTTCTTTTTACCTTTCTGCCAGCTTCTCTAGAAGGAAGCAAGGCTCTGTGACTAATCCTTTGCTTTGCCAGCTGACAGAATCCATTACATTACCACATCGTAGCTGAAAAAAATAAGATCAAAATGACAATTTATTCCAGGGAGGTGCAAATGTGGGCACAGGAGGCTCCTGCCTCCCTGCTCCTATTGCTGGGGCCCATGAGCCCAGGCTACCCTGCACTGAGGGGCACGGTGATGCATACAGAGCAGAAAGAGAGGAAAGTGCCATGGAGAAAGGGGAACTGCTGAAGTGCCCTGAGGTCCCCAGTGCCCAGATATCACAGCTAAGCCAGAGGGAATATGGAAGCAAACAGATGCAAGTGCTCCCACAAACCTGAAGCTTCCAGACAAGAAATTACCAGTAATTACTAATAATGTAATTTTCATGGAGCACTCATTGTGAACCAGCTCTGTCCTCACAACAAAGAGGAACAACAAAAGCCACAAACAGTTACCAAATTAGCTTATTACCATCCCTGGAATTTTTTAAACCTTTGTAACCATCCAAATTGGTCTGAATGCACAAACACGATTACAGTAAAGAGGCACAGCTATTTTCTGGGCAGGGCATGTACATCACAGCACCGCAGGCAGCAGGCACGGCGGCTGCTGCTCACCCTGCTGCGGCCACTCCGTGAGCTCATGGGGCTGCTGCTGCAGCATCAGATGCTTCCCCAGCAAAGCAAAGCGAGCCCCAAAGAGCAGAGAAGTGGGCGTTAATGGAAGAGCACCTCTCAAGTCAGAGGATGTCTCATGAGCAAGAAGAGCACAATGTGGGCTGACTGCACGATCCTCTGCAATTCAGCAGTGCCCTTCTGAGCAGAGGACAAGTGTCTTAAAAGCAGTCTGCCCTCAAGTTCATGCTTTGTGGCTGCAGTGTGCGTTTTGTTTTCTTTCTCCATTTACTTTAGGTAGTGATATGAATGGCAGGTTGCCCTCCTTTAACAATTGCTAGTTGTGCTGCTGAGAAAGTCCTTGCACTACAGCAATACTGATCTCAAACTAAAAGATGAAGCATGGCCACAGGTAGTGCTTGAGCAGGGAGCACAGAGCTTCCAGCAGCTTCGTCCTACGCTAACCAGGTCTGGTGCTGCGCAGTCACACTTGCTTAAGGCATTTACATGCAGTGGAACAAGAGATTTTCCACGGTGACAGATACTTTGTACAGCTGTCCAACCTAAAATTCCCAGTAGATTCAGCCCATCCTCATACTTTTTCATATTCTGAAGGGCTAGTTGTTCTTTTGCATTAAGCAAAGCTGTGTTCAAATGTTTGTTTGCAATAGAGGAGGGAGACACACTGGGAGGATGCAAGCTGTGTCTGAAGAGCCAAATTTCCGACAGATGGGTCAAGAGCAGCAGCAGTGTTCACAAAAACACATGCATCTTTACATACTTAGCGTTGCCATTTGGAAAATATCACTAAAACAACAGTTTGCAGCAAGGGAAAAAGGGGCCATTTTCACAACAGGTGTCAAAATGCACTTCTCTCAAATCTCTCCTGTAGATGCTATAGATGGATGGCTCCTTGGGCAGGGAAAAGGTCAGCATTACTAATGAAGCTCTACTGTACCTACTGACAGTACCAGAAATAGCATGCAGAGACAAATACCTTAATTACAGCATGACCACCACATGTATGGGCTGTAAGTGACATTTCAAAGTGGAGCTGCTGCTCTGGCCCTATGCTGTGCTCCCTGGGCACATGAGGAGTGTGTTTCTCCTCTGCCAGGGCAAGGCAGAATTTACCTACAGTGTCCACAGGGTGTGAAAGCAGGGAACAAACAGCTTCCATTAAAACAAAGAAGTGACAGGGTTTGGTCTGTGTCCCTGATGGGAAGCAGGTGGGATGACCAAGGAACACTGATGTTGAGGAGCCAGTGTTCAACAAGACCACAGTGCAAGAACTTGTCTTTAATATACAGATCACCACAATTTACTGCTCTCATCACATACCACCTTCTGCAGCAAAGTCAGAAAAACAGCAGCTCTGCAGAACTCTGCAAGGCAGGCAGGCAGGAATGGTAGAAACAAAGAGCTGCTGCTGGATTTACTAAACTGTGTCACGGAAAGAGCTACAGATGCCTTATCATCACTGAAATGTTACAGAGATAACACACATGTGCGTTAGCTGCCTCCTGGAAACACAGTTAAGGGCACTTCTGTGCTTAATCTGCACTGAAACCAGTGCATCAAATCTTTTATACTAACAAATTTTTAGGTAAAAAAAAAAAAAAAAAAAAAAAAAAAAAAAAAAGAGAGCTTCAGCATTACCAGCACCGATTTGGAAAGGTCCTGCCCTCAGCAAGCTTTCCCTAGCCCTTCCTTCAAGATGGTATAAATACATTATTTTCCTCAAATAGGGCCAGAGCAACCCAGGAATTGTTACAAGCAGGACATAAGTAATGAGTTGGCCAAACTCCTTATGCCACTGCCACTTAAAATACTGCCCTAAACAGGCTGTCTGGTAACAGTAATTAAATAAGCAACAACACTGTACTCTGGTGACCTTTCAGTTGAAGGATTGGGAAGTGCTTAGAGATGCCTTCACTGTACAGGTGGTGCAGCTCAGTTCACACATCCATGTCCAGAGGAGCACCACGCAGGTTAACAAGCACTCCTGCCTTCTCCCTTACAGCTCAGGGATACAGAGGAACATGAAGAGCAGTGCTGACAGCTGGCAGAGCAAATACTTACAGGAGGGCTGCAATAAGAGGAGGAAGGGCGCAAGAGAGAACTGCGTCAGACACAGCCAGTCCTACAGAACTCCAGCAACAATCCTTGGTGCGCCCACATACAGAAGGAGAAGCCTGCTGCAAAGCAGCAAGCAAGGCAACAGGGGGGTAACTCAGTCAGAAAGCTGATTACAAAGGAAAACAAATCACCATTCTATCACAGGTGCCCCAAATGTTTCTAAATGTCTTGCTACCAAAAGGGCTTCTCCAGCAGCAGAATTTGGGAGATCACCCCAAGCACCTGGCTGAGCTCAGCTCTGCATGGCACCCTGCAGAATCACCCCAGCCTAGGCCAGCAAGCAAAGAGCTGACAAGCAGAGAAGACATTCTCTTCATCAAGCATTCAACAGGGTCAGCTGCTCCTGATTGTTATTCCAAGGGCTTGGTCCTTCAACTACTTGCTATTTATGCACACTGTTCATCTGAACGCGCTTCATACTTGTAAGCATTCACAAAGCTTCAGATAAGACTTGGCGTATTCATAAATGGCAGAGCTCAAACAGAGAAAGACCTCAGCATTAGTCAGAGCTATTGAGAGAAGGGAAATTACATAGCAGGTGCATAGAGAAAGCCTGAGCGTGTGTTCTACGTATTAAAATGGAATTGACATTTCTTCAAAGTCTTGCTGGTTGGGTTTTTCATGGTTTGGAGGATTTCTTTGGCTTTAGTGTTTGAAAGCCATTATCCAGAAGGCTGCAGTTGTAAAGGCAAAATTCATACAAATAAATGATCAAACTGTTGTCATGGTGGGGAAGGCCCAGGGTAGGGGGGAGATGCTTCTGTTAAGATTCTTCCCTTGTAACCAGGTGGGGAAGGCAGGTGAGTTTTGTGCCAAAACCAGAACACCCCCCTCACCACCCCCCACCTCCCTTTAAAGAAACCCTATTCACCACCAGCCTAGACTGAAAGCAGCCTCAGCACAGCTTCCGCAACCCCCCACAACATAAACTGATCTACCTAGCACACTGTTCTGCATCGTAGGCACTTTTCTTCCAAAAGTGCATACTCTCAATTTTCAACCGTTGTTTTATATGGACACAATAACCTCTCTTCAGGCTAAAAACCACATCAAGTAGTTGCAGGCTGAAGAACATGCAGGAGCAGCAAAACCAAGCTAGCGTTTCTGACACGGTTGTGCTGGTGAGTCATCAATTAACTCCCGCTTGTCAGCTCCTGCAAAGGCAAAGGGCAGCTGGGGATGGCAGACCCTGGGCTGAGGTGGCAGCCATCCTGGAGAAGGCCGAGATACAAACGCCTTTCTTCCTTCCAACAAAAGCAGGAAGAGATCAGAGGGGAACTTCAAGTGACAACATCCTTCCCTGCAGCTGCCATCTCAACCACTATTTTCACTGTGAATGCTGCATCCAAACCCCAGCAGTGCATCAACCCTCCAGGTAAGCAGTTCTTCCACCATGAGAAGTCTGGACTGCCTGCCGTCCTGGCGGAGGGTCCCCCTGTAGTGCTGATCTGTGCTCAGAGAAGCCCAGGGCCCCGCTGTGCCAAGGCAATACAAAAGGCAGCATGCTTCAAGCTGGGGCACAAGCGTTGTAAGGGACTTCTTCACTCCATTCATCCTTCACTGAAATCCTCTTGATCAGGACATAGGGGAAAATGAGGGACGTATTTGCATTTAATGGCAGGGACCGCATAGTAATTTGCAGTCTCTATACCCAGTCTCACAAGAACAGCTTGTACCGAACGCGTGTTTTAGTTTCATTGTTGCTTTGGAGTTTTTCTTTCCTAAAGCAACTCGCTGAGTCCTTCCCATGCTTTTGTCCTCTCCCCCACCACGAACTCTGTTAGAGCAAAGTTCTGCAGAATAGAATAATCTGTCCCCCACTGCACCCAGCCAGAACAGACTATTTTCCCTAAAGGAAACAGCATTTAAATATAATAGTAATCTTTCACAAATAGGAGCTAAGAAAGCTGGCAATCAACAACACAAAAACAAGAAGTCAGCAGGGTCGTTTCTTTCAGCTAAAATCATGTTTCATATAGCTAAAAACAGCTTCCACACTCCCCTCTTACCTTACAAATTTAGCTCAGCCAAATGAGACCCAACACAGGGAACAGAGCTGGTTCCTTGGACAGCACAGCTTTCTAGGAGGGATCAATGCAAAGTGTTCAGGCGTCCCACTAAAAGTGTAGCAACCTTGTGATGTTTGAGTGGCTTAAAATGCCTCTGGGAAACAGCCCTGAGTTCATTGGCGATCCAATGTGTCACTGGAAAACTGTGTTTCCAGTGCTTAGAAGCTTGTGGCTCTAGGAAAACTTATGTTATGGGAAAGATATTCGAGCAACAAAACCTTGCATCGCGCAACCTGAGTTTTCCCGTTGCTAATTATCAAAAGCCTGTGTTGGCAAGGAGCACCACATGCTTATCCAAGGGATTCAATCAGAGACTGCTCATCTTGCACATTCTGAAAGGGCAATCCTTTCTGCCTCACCTGTCTTCTGTTATATTTAAATATGTTAATATTTTAATCTTCTAAAAGCACCAGTAATTTATCTCTTCTTTAAAAATAAATTAGGTGGGGGATGCAATCATCAAGAAGCATTTTAATGCAGACAGACACACTTCAACACCCCTAAAGCACCGAGGGTCAGACCTGGAGTCACAGAGGATGTGCAATTCCGGATGCCCACATGGATACCCTTCAAAAGGAGCCCAGCTTTATAGGGTTAAACCCACAGCCAGTTCCTAAATTCTTGAGGAGGCGGGGGAGCAAACTTCTACCACTTCCATGAAATATTTCCTTCCATGTTTCACAATAAAAGAGATAAATAATAATAATGATGATAGAAGAGACATAAAGAGACAGACAGACATCTGGGTTATGTTCTAGAAGTAATTAGAAGCCTGACAACGGGACAGAATAATGTCAAACAAATTACGAGCAATGTGTTTTCATTCACAGGGTAACAAGTCAACAGGCAGTCGGTTAATTTTAAGACTGATTATGTACCAACTCTTTAAATAAAATAAACACACTCACATACACGGAAAGCAACAGGGAGTCCAAACACACCATCGATTTCCCTTGGGGCAAGACTGAACATCTCAGCTGTATCTGGGAAATAACGAGCGAGCGTTGTAGGGGGTTTGTTTGTTCTGAAAGCAGTTGGCTTTGCTTTCAGGGTACCCAAGCCAACGGGCTTCATGCACCAGGCCAGGAGCTGCTGAGAACCCTCAGTATTCAAACATGCACAAGCTGCTCACACAAAGGCACTGTGGCACCAACTCCTGCTCAGTCCTGTCTGCAGTAACAACTCTGTGAAGGAAAGCTGCACAACCCCTGCCCACCTGGAGGATCTGCACAGATATCTGTGTCCTTCCATTTTTATTTCCCCATTTGGTTTCCCCCTCCAGCCCCTTCATTCCTCTCTCCCATCAGAGTAGGGGATGCAGCCCCTCCAGCTGGCTGAGAACTGCACACTCCTGACCAGAGTAATTGTCAAACTGGGCAAGGATGATGGAAATAATATTTCTGTCCTAAAACAGATGGCTCTGACAAATGGATGGCAGAGTAAAAGAAGCTTCAGGACTCAGAACGTTGCCTGCACAGAGCAAACGACAGAGCAGAGGAAACGGCAGCTCCAAGAATTCCACTGCACTCCCCTCCCTGAACTGCAAGGTCCCACTGGAGTTTTGTCAGGTGTAAGAGGACCTAAAGACGGTGACAGCAGTTCAAACCCAGGGCAAACCAAGGTCTGTTATGACAGAGCAAAGACTGCAGCCCCCACTGCAGTGCAGAGCTGAGCCCAAGTCCCCGGTCCAAGGAATCCACTCTGCTTTGAGCATCAGCACCTGCAGGGAGCAATTCACACCATGCACCAGCCCCCCACCTCCAAGGCATTTGCTCCTTTTTTAAACAAACTTAATTCACCTGATAGCAGAGGGGGAAGCTGCGTAGCCTGGGAAGGAGCACTTGCAGAAAGCATCTTTTCCTTGTCTTGCAGCAGAAAGAGCTCCCTATCTGTTTGAATGATGGTGGCTTCACGGGAACACCAGTGCAGAGCCAAAAGACGACAGCCTTGACGTAAGCAAAGGGAAAAGCAAATAGAGACAGTGCTAAGAGCAAAGGCAGCAATGGGACACGGTGGTGAAGACACCAGGCTGCACGGAGAAACAATGCAGCAAGACAGAATGACAGATGAAGAAAAGAAAGGTTACAAAAGCAGAGCAGACTAGAAAGGCACTTATAGGATAATAATCCTTGCCTCTGTTTCTAATTATATCTGTAATACTTAAAGCTGAAAGGATTTTAGAAGGCCAATTTACTTTTTGTCCTCTGTGCCTCTGTCTGTTGGCGTTTGCCCCAAATGCCTGAAGACAAATGGTTAGACCAGCATCTGCTACCATTTGAGTGCAGCTGGGCTGAAGCTTCGCAGGGAGTTCTATGAGGTAGGGGGCTGCAGCAGGGCCAGGCACGGCCCAGGCAGAGCAGCAGGAAGCAGGGCTGGGCACATGCTGCACGGGCACCACACAGGTTGGGCATCCCCAACACCTGAAACAGCCTCGAGCTTTCTTCAGGATTTCACAAAGCAAAAAGCTTTGTTAGTGGAGGGCTGGCAACAGCTTCCTGTCCAGCTCAACATTCAAGTCTGGCTTGCTCTGCACTCTCTGATCAATACAGCACACAAGAAAGGGGAAAAACCCCCCCCGAGGGATCAGAACCCCCCGGTGAGGGGGAGCCCCCACCAGAATACCTGTCCTCAAATCTGCTCAGGAAATGCAGAGCCCACCATGCCACTGCAGCAACACTGGGTGCCTTCTGGTAAAGACCTTAAATCAGATAACTACCGAGCAGTGCTAGTTAGGCATCAACTCAAAATCCTGTAAAAATATATAAACCTATGTTTTTATACTACAGATGCTGTTTTGCATAGAACACTCTGAAGTGTGGTGAGCCCAACAGCAATAACCCCACAAAACCATGCCCAGACAGAAGCAGACCATTTGCTGATCTCTCTGTGCTCTCCAAGTCGTTCTTTCCATGTCACATTGACTGACTGATGCATCTCCAAGCTTACAGCTGTAAACAACTTCATTTAATTTAGATCCCTGAAGACAGAGCTAGCTCAAACTACTGAAATGTAAAACAAACAGGAAATACTAGGTATCCAATTATCCACGTAGCTCTACAATTACAGTCTGTATCTCTATCTCTAGGGTGCTCTGCTGGAATGGAAGCCATCCTCAGCCATCTCCTTGGGAGTAGGAGCACTTGGGTTTAACCCAGAGCATTGCTGCCTTAAAGAGATGCAGCACTGGGAATTCTACTGCCATATGCTTCGAGTCGTTGACCCAAATTTCAGAACACTGAAGCCTCTACCAACATTCAATCAGAACAAACTTGATAACTGAAAGAAGCATTTAACAATTTGGAAATGCACAAACATAATGAAAAATGCAGCAGCGCTGCCAGCGCACTCTGAGAATCACCACTGCCATCTGAAGGGAAGGGGAGCATCTCTCTGCTCACTGCTGCTGCATGATTCACCTGGAGCTCTGCTCATTAGCATTCTCTGCCAGGAAACAGCAGGAAGGGAAAGACTTTTGGAAAAGAAAAATAACACCAGAGATGTTGTTATAACAGTTCTGAATATTCCCAGTAATGCTTCAGATGCTGCAGTGAGAGATCTAAAGCAACAGCTTTTGGAAACAAGGTGGTAATATTTACCGTCATACCTTCCCCAGCTCAGTATGCTAAGCTGAGCAAAAGGAAAGCAGACGGCCTTGGAACGGTTAAATGTTTGGAGTTTTGTTGTATTCCTGATAACTCCATCAAAACAGAAAAACAGGCTGAGAAGCAGTCTGTACAACGCAGCAGACCTTGTCCCACAGTAAAGATAAACACACTTTCGCAGAAGGACAAAACTGTTTCAACAGATTGAGCAGACATTCTTGAGATTTCTAAAATTATCTTTCTGACTGCAGACTGAAAAGGCTGAATCCCATGCCCAGAACAAACAACAGAGCTTGGGACTCACCTCCCTCCAACGCAAAGCAGGAGCCCACCATCCCCACGCAGGGCTTGGTATCTGTGGAATGGAGCCGTTCTTGGAAAGCGCTTTTCCAAGTGTTCATTTCTTACCCAGGAGCTGATGAATGAAGGCCTCGCCTCTCTGCCAGCAGTTGGACCCCCAGGTGGGGATGGCTGAGAGGCAGAGCCCTTGAAAGCAGAACAGAGAGGGGAGCCCAGAGCCACTGCAGAGAGCCGCAGTGAAAAGCTTCGGCACTACTGCGCTGCACTTGCAATTATTTCAAGCAATCAGCTTTAGAAAAACACTAATAAATAAGGCTCATTACTCCTTTCGCATAACAGTACAACTTGTACTTAACCTTCCTGTCACTAAAGAAATATTACATTTAAGAAAGCATCACAGTATCAATTTAACAACTGAGCAAACAATACCTTCAGGCTGTTTGCCTGTTGACCTTTGATTTACAGCTACATTTTTGTCAGGGTGCTTTTTTTTTTTTTTTTTTTTTTTTAATTAAGATGCTTATATCCTGAAGGGTAACAAAGTTCACTCTATTAAATTAACATCTGCTATAAATAATGTACTATCAGGGAATCATTTGCAAAGCCTCAAAAAAGAGCATTACAAATGCTCATCAACACCTGAAAACTGAACTCAGAGAGACCCGAGCAGGGCACAGGCTCTGCTGTGCTGACCTCAGTGGTAACACAGTGCTGGCACACTGCTGAGCTGCCGAGGCCTTTTTTGATTAAAATAAAGCCTCCCGGTGCGATCCTTCCCCTTCCCTGGACCCAGAGGGAGCTCTGCACGAGGCTCCTGGAGACTAACCCTGCCCTCCCTTCCTTTCCCCAAGGTGAGAGAATCAAGTTCAGCAGTTTCTTACGCTGCACTGGTGTGGACATTGGGTCCCTCAGCATTGGATGAGCAGGAGCAGCATGCGCTCTGAGAACTGCTGTGAATCTCTGTAGCTTACTGCTGCCATGTGCAAGCACCCACCATCACTTCACCATTTGAAAAAAAGCAAAGGAAACAAAAGGAGAAATTACCCTCTAAAACAAGTCCTTTTACGTTTTGTTTTTTTTTTTTTTTTAATATATATATACTAAGGCCTTCAGTGAAGAAATATAAAACACAATTGCAGCAAAAGCCTGGATTGCTGCTTCAGACTCTAATGGCTTCATAAGTGTAATTAAGGCTTCCTTCTGACTTCATAACTCTGCCATAACGCATTTACCAAAAGCGCTTTACCACAACGGACACATTCTCTCTTTCTGCATTATTCCAAAAGCTCTCTTTGGACGTTATCAGTAAATAAAATCTAACATGGTCCAATTAAAGAAAGCACATCATTTCTCTGTGGCTATTTCATTTAAATGCACTGCTATCACTTTTTTTTTTAATGGAAAAGTAAGTTTTGAATAACAGTAACAAAAGCCCTGCACAGAACAGCTTCAGAATGTGCAGCATTTCTGTTGCTCAGAGCCATGGGAAGGAAGGAGCAGCATTACTCTGGAGCTTTGTTTTAGCACAGGAGGAGGAGAGGTTCTGACAGCAGAGAGACTTCTGTCAAGTGCATTTGGCCTAACGTCAACCCTCTGCCTTTGCAAATCGGACTGGGAGCCCTCGAATGGTGGCAGTGCATGACAGAACACGCACTATTTCTCTACTCCAATGGAAAGCAGAAAGGAATTGCAGTTCTCCTCCATTCCATTGCCTCCAATGGCTGCCAGGAGCACGGCTCACATGCATGCAGCCTCCCAGTAGCCCCAGCCCAAGCCAACCCCATTGCCTTGTGGCAAGGAGCACACAGTGCTGCTGCCAGCGGAGCTGCAGGGAAAGCACACATGTGCAGAGCTCACACTGTGTAATGACTGCTGCCAGAAGTGCAAATGCAAGTGGGGGAGTATTGGCATGAGCTGCACTGTATGGAGCGAAAAGCAGGGCTGGCAATATGGAGAATCCATAATATCCTCTGCACCTGGGTAGCTCAGGGCACTCGAGCCTGAATGCTCTTTAACTGGAGGGAGAAGAGGATAGGGAAGATGCAAAATACATATGACCCTCCTTGCCACTGTATTTCCCCCCAGAGATTTTGCATTAGCCAGCCTGCAGACATGACAGCTTGAGAGATTAGGGAACACGTTACCTTTCCTTAAGCAAATGTAAAGATAATTTAAACTCAGATCTAACAGCAATTCTTCATCTTTGCCATATCCTTTTGCCACATCCTTTTTGCCACACACTTCTCCCCCATCTCTTTACCTTTACCCTAGAGAAAAACTTGGCAGGTTAAGTACAGAATTGTTACTACTATTAGGCAAGCACTCAGGGCAGAACAACCACCCCCTCCCCTTGCACCCCTTACCGGTTACTGTGCTACTTGCTGCTGGGTGGGAGAACGTGTGCACTGAGAGCTCTGACTGCTCCTCACTACTGGCACAGCTGTGGGCAGGATTATTCTCATCAGAAGTCTTCGCAGCATAGCTCTGCTCCTCCAATTTTAGTATCTTATGCAAAAATCACCACCAGATTTCCCTAACAGCTTCTGAGAGATGCTGCAACGCAGCTGGGCAGCATGCAGACCTGCTCCTGGGGTTCTGTCCCCAGGCTGTAGGAAGGGGTTGGACCCATCCAGCAGCCCTCTAGAGACCCTGGACAAGTGCACTAGGACTGACTGCTGCTAACTGTAAGCATAATTCAAACACGGACATGCACTTCACCCAAGCTGCTCTATCCACTACATGGGAAGAAGCTGCACCAAACTCTACATAAATAAAAAAAATCCTACATACAGCATTACTTTTCTTTTTCTTGAGGCCACCATCCAGAAGCAGACTGCCAGGCTTTCATGCAATAACACACTGCTGCAACAAAACCATGTCCTGGTGCCAACGAGCTCTTAGCTACAAACAGCCTTTTTAAATAAGGTGGAAAAGTGCACCGATTTCCACCCTCCAGTCAGCACTTCCCAAAAGAAGCCAGCCTACAAATATCAGCAGCAAATCTTCCCCACCAGGGAGACAGAAGAATAAAAGAATTTGGACCATACAAACAAATCCTTCACCTTGGGAGGAAGTTGTGACGGGCCATCGTGCCGCCTGATGTCTGTACGTGCTCCATTAACCGCCTGCAGAAGCGGAAAGGAACAAATGCTGAACAGGTAAGATGCATTCAAGGCTTTTAGCCCTCATTTAGCTTTATTGATAGTAACAATTGCTTTATTTAGTTAGCTGTACTTATACTAAGTATAACAGGCCCAAAGGCTCCTGGCAAAGCATCGCTGGGGCAGCTGGCTCAGCTGCCATCATGCTGTGCCAGGTATTCCCTTCCTGAATCACCTATTCTTGGCATATCCCAGGAAAAAAAGAAAACAAAAAAAAAAAAAACAGGAATAAAGATTCCTCTCACTTCCCCAAGCTCCTGACAGTTCCTACCTATTCAGGCTGCTCTCTGTCAGCACCATGTTGCTGCCAGCACAGATTTCTTGGCCAGTGCCCTGCTCAGAGCATCTCTCCAGGCAGCCAGCCCACTTTCTAGTTCAGGCAGAGTAGAAACCCCAGCAGAGCCATCGGCAGCACCACGTAGGTTTCTAGCCAGAGCTCAGTTCCTCTGGAGAATCCCCTGATTTGAGGCTTTCAATGCCCAGAGCACAACATCAGGACAAAAGGACACACCAGCTCTCCCAGGTCAGCTCAGATGTTCCAGCTGCAGGTGGTGATGGAGCACACTGCGTACCTTGGTGCTGTGTTTGCCACACACACCTGTTTGCAAAGATTCCCATAGAGAAGATCCCATTAACAGCTTGACTGCAGCAAAGTGGCACGGCAAGACACCCAAGGAAACAAACTCAGCCCTAGCTGCCTTCCTTCTGCACAGTTGATTAACACTGTGGTCTGGAGAAGCAGCTCAGACAAAGCTGGAGGAGCTCCCTGCATCCCTGGGGGGGCAGCAGCATTGAAGTTGGGCAAAGAGCAGGTAAGGCAGTAAACACTATTTTTTCCTCAAGCAAAGCTCAGCCCCAGAAAGCCTGGTAACTATTTTTTCCCCCACTGTCCTTCAAATGCATAAGCTGATTCCTCATAAAAAGTATACCAAGAATAAAGGAACTAACTCTCCAATAAAGTTTTATCGCTTCCTACATGCAGCCCTCAGAGGAGGACCAGCACAGCTTCGCAGGCAGCTATAGAAGGGCTGACATTATGCTGCACCTACCTGAAGGGCCAAACAAAATCCCTGCTGATATGCTTGCAACTGGAAGCATTAAACATAATCAAGATATGTTTAGCCCCAAACCAGAAAAGCAAAGAAAATACTTCGTCTTGCTGGTAAGCTGATGAGCTTAACCCTTGAGCTCCTGAGAGCACATAAAACCCTCAGGACTCACTTGGAAGGAATCACAGGCTGCTCTGCAGTGTGGGTTTGTACAGGATGGGAGGGAAGTCCCAATGAACAGCCATCCAGGGGTACACAGACAGCACAGCTCCATTTCAGGGTCTAGCTATGAACACAAAAGAGAAGAAATCAGAAGGGTTTCCACCGCACATCCACAGGGCACTTTATGCAAAGTAAGGCACAGCGCTTTACTTACACAGAAATATTCTCTTCAGCATGCATCACTTAGCTATCCATTACCAACCCCAAAACAACAGGGCACAGGAGACTACTCTAATGAACAGCATGAGCAGGAAATACAGAGATGTGGAGCAAGATTCATAGCACAAATGATTCAGGCACTTCTGTGTTTTACAGGAGGTCATTCCCTGGGCGTTTATACTTCATTTATCAAATTACAATTGAATTGGTGCAGTCATCCTGATTCGAGAAACCATCACGCTTCTTTTCCCTTCAAAAGGGGAAATAAACCCTTGATTTTTAAAGCAGTTAGTGCCAGAGGATCCCAGAGCCTCCCCCGGCCATGCACGCAGCCAGCTGCTTGCCCACAGGCAGCCTTTCTGCCCAGCGCGGCACACAGCCAGCACCCAGCTCTGCACCTCGCCAAGCCAATTACACCTTAATGAGGGGGATTTTATAGCCTGTATTTTTCTACTGCTCTCCCTGTCATCATAAACATCCTAGTGTTTGCTCACAAGTTGTTCCATTAGAAACAAATGTGCTGCCCTCCACGGCAGCGGAATTTCAGCAGGAAAGCATGAGAAGTGCGGTGCTGCTTTGCCAGCCACCTGCACACCTCCCCCTTTAATTCAAACCCAGAGGCACGTTACAATCACATCATTCCAACTAAATCAAATTATTTTCCCCTGTTCCAAGACATAAAACAACCGCGTTATTATAGCCATAGACACCGTGATTTAATATTTGAACAAAAAACACACGCAATGATAGGAGCATATTAAGCAGCAAGGCACTTCATTACAGCTGGAACCAGCATTTACAATCCCCCAAACCAAAGATGGTCTTGAGAATGACCCTCCCATGTGCGTCACTTCAAAAGAACAACTTCATCACATAACGTTCAACATGGAGCTTTAAAACACACCGCTCACCTTCTGGTTTTTTCCAGGGTGAAGAAAAGCTCCGCGATAATCAATCATTTAACACACCAGTGCAAGCAGCTTATTTAGGAAATGGGATTTGCAATGCAAAAAGTGAAGCTTGAAACATTACCTTCGTGCTCGGCCGTTCCCCACGCCGTGCCATGGCAGCCCCCCACCTGCCCAGCTTGCCCATGGCACCGTACCACTAGGAGCCACCAGAGCTGCAGGCCGCATGGAGGAGCTCATCAACTAAAGTGCTCTGGGCACTCAGCTACAGCCCAAACTAGTTCTTCGCCAAGGCTGAGGACAATATGTTATTAACTGGAGTTTAATTATATCCACAAACATATTTCTAGCTGAGGCACACAACCGTGGCTCTGTAGATTTGTTTGTTCTTCTAGCGGTCCCATTAAGAAATTAGTTCTGTGTTCACTTTCACAACCCAGCACACACGTTTATCTGGTACTAACCTCACTCCTGCTTTGTTTCCACAGAAATTTTACTGGTTCCATATTAATTAAATTAAGTCAGAAACAGACAATGCTTCACAAAGGACCCTCTAATCAGTGGCTAATAAGGGCGGGCTGCAATACAGCATTTATGCAAAATGGGGAAGATTGTTTTCGAAAGACAAAGCACAGCTTCAAAGAGCAAACTACTGCCTCCCCACCCATCAAGTGCAAAATTTAAGATGATCTTTATTATTACGTTTGCGATGCTTCGGATTAGGTGAGGTTGACTTCCAGCAAGTCTCATTCCCTGTAGTAAGAAGAACTGAGCTACTTCTACCATACAGACAATGTATTCTTTTAGGAGAAAAGCTGCAGGAAGAATGAATCAGCAGCAGATGCTCAGCCATGTCCCCACCACCAGCCCTGCCCAGGAGCTGCACCCATGGGGAAGCCTTATGGCTCTCAAAGACTCTAGCACAACAAAAATCTCCCTGTGAGGCTGCCTGCCTTCCCCAGCACAAAGCAGAAACCCAGCCTGCCCACGAATCCGGCCACCACGGAGGCAATGCAAGTGGTTCTGAGCGCTTAGCAGCTCTGCCAGGAGCACAGGGCCGTGTGCCAGCAGAGCGTGCACCCTGTTCCCATGGAGGGGGCAGAGCCCAATTAACAACACCCATCCTTAACAGTCAGCAGACACTGCACAAACAGCTTGTTCGGGAAATTTTTCTTTCTGAGAACTTCCATACGCTCTAACAGTAACTACTGCAGGCATTCATTTATTAGTACAGAAAGATTTATATCTGAGAGATCTGCAATCAGCTTAGCCTCTGGAAGTGCAGCTTGATGTAGCTTAGCCCTTGGCCGGAGTTTCTCAGCTGCTGTTACACGGGGAAGCTGCGTCCAGCAGCTCTGTGGCTGGCTCAGAGCAGTGTGGGTGACACGCTGGCAAGGCTGGGTGCTGGACTGCAACATGGGGGCCAGAAGCACCTCATTGTAAGGCTGTTACCCACATCCCGCCCTTCTGCGAGGGAAAGGCCGCTGTTCACAGCGCAGGGCTTGCAGCTCCAGCACATCTTCAGTGCTCTGCTGGGCACAGCGCTTCCAGAGCTGCCAGCAACGGGAGGCTAGGCAGCAATAAACCGCTTTGTTCAAAGCAATGGTAATGTTAACACTTGCTCACGATGTAAGCTAGCCTACATCTAAAAGAAAGGGAAAGACAGTACTTTGTCCACTGCTGTTCATAAATATAAAAAGACCAGCTAATGCTTTGCTGAACTTCTCACAGAAGTATTTATAACATCACCCCTCTATTTTTTTCTCCAGCAATAATCTAATTCATGCGCCTCTTATCTTAGCTATGAAACAGCATGTTAAATTCAAGATCACAGCTCATTTAGATAAGTGGAACTGGGCCCATCCAGCGACTCACCCCCACTGTGACACTGCTTGCTCCTGGCAGAGCTATTTCCAGGCTCGGCGTGGGCAGGGATCTGGGAGGACTCTCACACTCCAGTGCAGCCCCAGCCCCTCCGTGAGGTCAAATGGGAACAGACAAACTTTCCAAAGGAGACTGTATGTACCTGGTGCAGCCATGGGTTCATAAGCATTTTGGCAGCCTTTCCCCAAAACAGCCTCCAACAGTTACCTAGAAACATAATCCTTCAAAATAAACCTCATTAAAATAAATTAGGAAAAAATCTTAAAAGAATTTTTTGTTGGTGGATTGCATTCTAGCTATAAACAATAATTAGAATACGAACAAGAACCACTGATCAAAGAAATAGCTCACATTCATTTCAAGGTTATTTTCTTTGGCAGTTCTCATATAAGCACGAAGAGCACTGTCAGAAAGTTCCCCTTCCATCATTCATTGCTGCTCTCCAGCAGCCCTCAAGAACACAGCCAGACCCCAAGGCCTACAGCAGCCAGTGGGAGCCAAGCACCCAGTGAGCAACGAGCTGAAGTCAGCCTGTTGCTCTCCAGCTTAACGCACAAATCATCCAAAATAAATTTAGAATTCCAGCCCCGTAAACAGAAAGCTCTCCTCCTGCACTGGACCATTCCCCTTCTCTGGAGCTCCTTCTCCAAGTTCACTCCTAATCCGACTAAATACAGCATTTACACCAACCCCTCCTTTTATTTTTTTAAGCAAACACGACTGCCAGGATGCTTTTCTTCAGATATACAGAGCGCTCCTGATCTGCATACTGATTTTCATTCATTCTTCATAAGCAAAAAGGGTGCATGAGAGTTTGACAGCCCATCTGCTGCTGCACCTCTCTGCCTGCCTGCAGCCAGCAGGGCCAGGCACCGAGACGAAAGCACATCCATGCTGCAGAACCCACTGCCTTCTGTTAGAAGTGACACTTAGGGCAGTTCCCACTTGTGACAGTGTCAGCTTGAGGACTTCAAGCGGTCCCCGGACAGCAAGCCCCTGACAACACTTCCAGCCCTTGGGCTCAGCTGAGGTTATCTCACTGATAACCGGCACGCAGCCCAGGGACAGCTGTGCAACGTGCACATCCATGTGCTGCTGTGTTAAAGGACACAGCCCACAGCTTGTGTGCAACAGCCAGCTTCCCAGCACTGCTCCCGAGCTGTGTGCAGTGCTCAGATGGAAGGCTGTGCACACTGTATGTGTGTATGTGCAAGCACAGCACAGCCACTGGCAGCTACCTGCTGGCACTTATACACCTTCCTGAAAATCATGTTTTTAGCCAAAAGAAATACCTGAGTGCTAAGACAACAATAGGACTCATCCCAAGCAAGTCTGCTTCCAGAACACGAACTTCTGTGAGCCAGCTGGGAAGACTGAATTTAAGGATTTTCACACCTTCCCTCACCCTTTAACCCTCTTCTCCAATAAGGAAGCACTCCTGGAGCTGCCATACATCCAAGCCCATCCATGCTGCCCAGCTGTCTGCTCAGAGGAGCTGTGGCAGCTCTACCTATCTCAGGTCCCAGGGAGGGTTTTGCTCAAACCCACTATGTTGTGCTTTTGGTATTGGTAGGATACTACCCTAAACAGGCCCACAGGCAATAACATAAGGGAGCTTGGAGTGGATGGAGGAAAGCAGTACAAGGAAAGAGATGCTCAAAGCAAGACCATCTCCACAGTCACCTTCTTCCCCCCTCCCCCTCCCTTAGGAGCCTGCTGGCACTGTGGTCTCTGGATCCCACGAGCCGAGTGCTCCTTGTTTCTGACTCTTTCATAGCAAGAAGGACATTTATCAGGTTAAGCCCAGATTTCCCTCTCTATCTTACCAGCAGAGTTTTGGACTAATCAGAAGATCGACTATATTTTAAAGCTCTAATTCTCCCTTCACTATTTATACTAGCCAATGTCACTTTGAGACTATTCTGGCTTTCGTCTGCAAAAAACTTTCCAACTTAAAAATCCCTCACAACAAACACGCTCTTAAAGCAGACAAATGTGTTATTCTCTCCATCCCCCACCTCCCAAGTTATCTTCAGCTGTCACCAAACTCACAGTAAGCATTTTCCTTCTTGGGAACTATATGTTCCTGCAGTTATATTCACTGGACCAGAAGAATCTGGCATCAGAAAAACAACTATCTGATTTCTTGGACTAGCTGCAAGAGCCCTGCCTTGGCCAGACACAGTTATTACCACCAAGAACTGAAAATTCAGCTGAGTAAGTTAAAGGTGCTCTCGGCAGCAAATACTGGCATTGCAAACAGCCATCAAGCATTCATCCATTACAGATATGGCTTCAGGGCTACAACCGTTCTTTAAAGGTTGTTTCTTCCTGCAGTTATTTATAACTGAGCAAAACATTGACTTTAAGTTAGTGCAAAGTTCTGCAGAACTGCCATCCGTGAACCGCCGCACTTATTTTCATAAAAAAAGATGCTTGAAAGCATCTGCTATCAAGAATTTTTTACATTTGTGTCTGTTCTCAGCTTGTTCAGATCTAAAGCTGCATTTCAGCTTACACAGGATCAAGCATTGTTGTTTGAATTTACTATTTTGCCACAGTTTATGCTGCCTTCTTTCATGTGCGTTCACTGTAATATCCTGTGCTATGAAGAGGGCAGGACGGCTGCAGAAGCAGCTCCACTGGAGAGCTGCTTTGGGATGCTGAGCCCAGGAGCATCCCATGCACCAGGGAAGGGAAACAGCGCATCTGTGGGTGCCAGTCCTGGGATGGGGCAGGGAATGCTACTGCTGGGCAGCAGACAGGATAAAGAACAAACTGGCTTGTGGGAGACAAAGCTGATACAAATCACCTTCCTGAAAATCTGCTCAAGGCAACGGTTTTTTCCCAGATCGTTTCAACCGCATTCGCTTTGCCCAAGAACTGCCCTTGCATGTTGGAGAGCCCAAAGACAGAACCCACCTCTGAAAACTTCCAGGCAAGTGACATCTCCACCCTGACCTGCCTGTAAGTGCCTTCAACCACTTCGTTATTGGTTCCTTTCCATCCCACAGGTAAGGAATCACAAAAGCGAGTCCATGAGTCCTGCAACCCCTCCAGGAAGGCTCCTACCCCATTTCATAGGGAGGTTGCCAATGGGAATTTTATAGATGTCGCAGCACATCGCACAGCGTCTGCTCTGCACTATGCTCAGGACAACCTCTACAGAGCTTTTCCATGAGGGGTTGTTCATCAGGTCTTATTTTTAAAGAATCTGGGCCAAGTCATCCCTGCTGTAGCTTTAATGACGTCAATGAGCTTCAGCAAGGGTGAAACTGGGCCAGTATTTTTTATGGCCATATGTCACGTGCCCGTTAAAGAAAAAGCACAAAGGAGGACCAAGAAAGAAAAGTCATTGAGTCAAAAGACCATCTGCACAGAGAGTAACATCTAGAGAGAGAATGATTCTCTTTTGATTCTGCTGTACACTTATAAATGCAATGACTTATGGAAGAAGAAATGTTTCCGTAGCATCAAGGTAAACAAGGACTCTCTAGCAGCAAATATACTCACTTTTATATCCTGTTTTGATAAAGGTAAAGAAAAAAAAAATCTTTGCCAGGAAAAGGTCTCTTCAAAACTCAACAGAAATAGGTGACACAGTTGTCAGTAACTGCCTCTCCCCAGCAAGCCAACATTAATCACGTTGCATAGCACCAGTCAGTAATAAAGCCCACCAGACCTGGTTCTCAGCTCATTTCTCAGTAAATCCAAAACAGGATGCTGCAAGTATCAAAATTAAATGCATGAAATAGAAGTTTAAACCTAAGCAGTGTTTTCTGTGAACAACCAAAACCTCAAACATCAACATGGAAAGAACCACAGCCAAGAAGACCAAGCCTGCCCAATGCAGGACACCAGCTGAGTGTAACAGCACTAACAGCCATCCCAGCACTTCTGCTCCTGCAAATCAGGGCAGAACTGTACCTGTGCACCTACGTGCAGCAGGCAAAGCGAGCACTGCGTGCTTTCCACCAACTATGGTCAGCTCCAGCCCTGGAAGTTGCAACTCAGGGGCATCAAACCACAGAATGCATCACAGCCTGCGAGACCCACAGGCAGAACTTCTCAGCTCCACATTTCAAAGCTCACTTAACTGACATTTAGGCACATGAGTAACCGTATTAACGAGGCTTGCTCATTATGAACGCAGGTGAAATTACTCACCAGTATGCTTCCAGAGTCACATCAACATGCCTTTAAAGATAATTTTTCAGAACCCCTCAGGAAAAGCACCAGATCACAGGAGCAGTTCAGAGTGTTCAGAGCACTCCTGAACACAGGAGTGTTCAGAGCTCTCACTCTGTAGATAGCTTCTCTTTCAAATCTTAACAGTGGATTCCTGTGAAATCTTCTACTCCAATTCTCCAACTCTCAGCTTCACTCAAAGTCTGAAGCCTTCTTTTCCCCCAGTTGTTTTCCACTTGGTATTGCTGAGTGCTGAGTTGTTTTTCTTGCAATAAACTAGATCAGTTTGGCTTTTTGTTTGTTTCTTTCGGGGGCCGCCGGCGGCTTCTTTCCTCCTCCCCCCCCCCCCAAACCCATTCCAGTGCTGGAAACAAAATAACTTGAAATGGAAAACGTGTGACCTCCCAAGCCTTTATTTACAGTGTCACAAACCACAGGGGAAGGATCTGGCCAAGCTTTCCAGCTGCAATGGGAAGGGCAGGGAGAAACTTGCTCTCGATTTTGCAGCTGTGATATTTAACACATCACAGCAAAGCAGGATGGGGAGTGGAAGGCGAATCTGAAGCTTGCAGTCGTGGGTGAAGAGGTCTCAGTCACACAGGTAGGTTCATGCAATTACATCCCATCTCCCCCGAAATAAACAGAGCTCTACACATGCAAATGTAATTACAAAAATCAATCTGCCATGTGTTTAAAGGTTTTGCTTCTCAACCTCTACATTATACAAGATCGTAAGATTCAGAAGCCTTCTGGACTTCACCAATCCTGAATTTGTATTAGATCTGTAATGATTTCTCTTCATGCCACCATCCCCAAACTGCTACAACAAAGACTGTCAAAAATAAGCAGCCTAGAAGCAGTAGAATCTTCCTCAGCTGTTTAAACAGCAGCACAGACACAACGAATGAGGTTGAGATCTATAGAAAGTTACTTGCAGCAGGAAACCGTCAGTTTGTGGTTAGCGTCACAGCTTTTTCCTCCCAGTTAAATACGTATGTCCAAACAGTTCCTCCACTACTCATCTAGTGTTTCTATTATAAAAAGGAAGAAAATGACCAAGAGAAAAAACCCATCCATCCACACACTAGCAATTTCCTAACATCAAACTGCCTGGCCCCGTAACAAGTGCCACTCGAAGCCACGCCGTTCCACACAGGTGTGGGAACATCACAGCTGTGCTGTCAGGCTGCCTAGCAGGGCTGCCCTCCTTGTTGGTACGACAGCAGCCATCACCCACCTCTCTGAAGTGTTATCACCTCAATCTAACTCACTGCACGGTGCTTTGCAGCATGCTCTGCGAAGGATCCAACACAGCAACAGATGGTGCTGAATTCAGTTCACTTTCATTAAACTCAGCCCTTACAATTGTTCCTATTCTGACATCACAGGTTGCGGAGCGAGTCCCCTGATAAAAACAGAGCACAAAAAAAAGTAAAATTCAGCCCTAGACTGTGTCCACGTAGAAGAACACAATGCTCTAGAAAGGGAAAGTTCATCACGTTACACAACCTGGGCAGAAACGTACCTAAGAGAGCACAGTGCTACAGGCTCATGTGCAGGTGCTGCCAGCAAGGCACAAAGGAGCCACGTGCAAAGCTGACCTGGGCTTCCATTTGACAGTACATTCACAGTTCAGAGGGGCCACCACTTCCCCAGCACACTATGGATACATTAGCCTCCTGCCCAACCTCGGCCTCTGCTCCTTCTTAAAGAGAGGCAATCATTCACTCCATCCCAGCTCCTGCAGCTGTGAGGCAGAAGTCAGAGGCAGTGCAGTGTCCCTGGACAGCCAGAAGCAATGGTGCTGAGGGGGTCAGGGCAGCAGGCACCTCCTTATCTGCACCACCATCATCCACCTCCCCCATCATGCTGCTCCCACAAGCTGAGACTGCTTGCTGTGGTCCCACAGCTGTGCTCGAGCATCACAGGCACTTATATATGCACCCCTCAGTGTTTGCTCTGCTTTTCTGCTTGTGCCAGGGATTCAGCACGTACTCCTAGATTTCAAAACAATCCCACGCAGAATACTCCAGGTACAACTTTCAGAGGCCCCTCTTCTCCTCATTATTCCTCTGTTCAGAGGTCCTGCTGCACAGGGATGCTGATAGGACAGGAGGAAATTACTCAGTGCCTACAGCACTTCCCTGTGCTCTGGACATTGTTATTCAGCTCTTTGTTTTCATGAACACTGCATTCCCTGACACGGTTTAAAAGCCATTTTTCTCCCTATGTTCCTTACCTGCCAATCCAGGGACATTACTTGCTCTCCAGTGACGCAAGCTGCACGGATTCATTTTGCTGCAAACACAATACCAAGGCAGTTTCCCCTCACCAGCGCAGGCTCTTAATGACCACTCAGGCACCTCTTGCAGAGAGGAATGTCAGCCCTGAAGAGTGCCAAGTCCTTCAGGCAAGCAAAAAGAGCAGTCCCACAGCCTCAAAACAAAGCAAACCCTAAACATGGCTTAGGACAGCGCTTCTTTGCTGCTACCACTAATTCAGACACTCTCTCCTTTACAACAGCCTACAGGGGAGTGAGGAGACCTGGAGTGATCTATGACAAGGGAGATGCAGCTTTTGAGACACAGTGTCCTCCCTCAGCCCAGGAGCAAATTCTTACAGCAGCATCAGCTCCTCCAGTAAAGTTGCTGACAGCAGCGACTGCTCCCACAGAGAGCTGTGCACAGCTTAGTCAGAGCTGCAGTGTGCAGGAGAGAAGCTGCTGGACTCTCAAAAGAAATGGGGTATCTCACCAAAGGATGGGCTGCAGTGTGGCTAGCAGTCTGCCTAAGCTGGCCCTGGATCCTGCTGATGCTGAAAAGAGGCTTTGGAAAGGGTATCAGCACAGGGAATGTCAATTAATTCATTGGGAGTCAATTTGCTGACAAGAGATAATGAAGGTAGTCAAATAACCCTTAGTTTTCAAGGGCTTTTGGCTTTGCACGTCGATACAAAGCTGGTGTCACTGTGGTTTTTGTGTAACTGCTGCGACTTGAGTACCAGTCCAGAGGAACTGAAAATATATTTTAGTCTGACATGCAAACAGCTCAGACCCAAATTCATTTACCCTTTCTCTGGTCTTTGCAGCAGTCCATTGCTCTTAAACTAGAAGCCAACAATTCTGAGTTTCAGCATCGAGCAGCAAAAAATCCAAAATTGCTGTATCACCATGTCAACGCAAAACAAAATGTTTGGTGGATCTAAGAGTTAAAAACACTCCTTTTTTGACAGGGGAAAAAAACTAGGTGGCAAGGAATGCACTGGAGGAAAACAAGAAGATGCAAAACATCCCATTCAGGTAAAGGCTGCCATTCCATCTACTGAAAATTTCCCATTTAGCCAGTAATTGTGTACAGACTATGAGACATACTTCTAGATATCACATAAAAGAAGCTCAGTAGAGCTGGAAAGGCACCCAGCAAACCCACAAGCTACGCTCTGCAAGCTGAAGCACAAGGGTGCACAAAAATCACAAAAAGCACCAAACCTCTTAAGAATTGCTTGTTAAAGAACCCACAGGGTACTCTGCTCCCATCTACACTTTTTGCTGTGGAAGTTTTGCATCTCAATTCTCTTGAAAACGTCAAGTTAGTTAGGACTTCAGAGAGGAAAATAAGAATAAGAAGCTAACACAATGTCATGGCAGTACCAGGAGGTGCACACTTGTTTATTTCAGACCAACCCCTTTTTTGGCAGGGGGAGAGGGGGGGTGGGAGGAGGGGTGAGACCCACAAAAGATTTAAACACAAAATGTATGTTAATCACACATCCTGCCTGGCCGTTTCCCCTTTTGGTTTATTTGAATTCTTTCAAATAAATGAGAACGCTGACCGAGCACAAAAAGGTGTGGAGCGCGAGTTTTCTTTGAAAACAGCTCTATTACCAATCCACATCTAAGCATTAGGAGCCAACCACGTTCCATGACTGCCAAGCCCTTCTCTAAGGCAACCTACAGGCCATTCTTCCAGACTCCACTCTATTCATTTCACCTATCTATTCCAGGGCAACCCAAGGTAAGGTTGATTCCTTCTCTCAGCAGCAGCACACTAGTCTCCATCAGACTTCTTACCATTCTCCCTAGTAACATCTACACGCTTTCTTCTGGCACAGAAGGAACAGAACAGCCATGCAGCTGAACTGCCAGAACCTACCTTCGGCAAGAAATCTCTCTAGATGCTTCTGAATGCAGGAGGGAGTAAAGACAGCATTGCCGAAGAAGGATGTCACTGTTGGTCCACGTGTCAACAACCTAGGAAACGATAAAGCACAGCTGCTTAACTGCCTTGCCCATGGGAAATCAAGTGCAAGAATAAAGCTGCATTATTTTCACAGTTATGCCATGCTAATGGCTCCTATGCAAACAACGCACAGCTACAACGTTTTATAATTGCACATCAGAGTTTCTCTGCAGACATCCCTCCGGTATGTCAGAAATTCAATACGTGATGGTAGGCGGCAATGAGCACCTCGGGGATTTAAAGCGCATTCCAAGCCGTGAGTCATCGCCATCTCTAACTCATGGAAATTTGAAAAAAAAAAAAAAGAAAAAGGAAAAAAACAGAGGGAAGACAAACACACACATGCAGCACGCTGACCACTCTCCTGCGCTCTCGCTGTGCGACAGAACAGCTTCCCCCTAAAGCATTTCCCTTTTAAAATAGTGCGCTGAAGGATTTCCATGAAGGAGAAACCACTGCAGACCTCATTCCACATCAAAATAAATTTAAAAAATTAAAATGAAATAGCAAAAAAAACCCCAATTGCACAGCAGCCTTCTTCCAAAGAGCCCCCAGGGATGTGCAGGGCCGCACGCTGTGGGAGCAGAGCTGCCCTCACCGCCCTGTGAGCCCCTCACCGCCTGCAGAAGGGCGCAGTCCTCCCACCAAGTACCAGAAGCTATTCTGAATGATGCTTCTGCAGTGCTTGGCGAGCATTTCAGGTCACACGTGTGCTCCCCTCCCTCGGCTCCTCCCGAGGATCCCCAGGTTCCTTCAGTCTGTTTAATTCCTCAGCCTTTGTTTTGGGGGCAGGTGGTGTGTGGGAGCATCCCAGCCACCAAGCAGCACCTGCAGCCAAAGGGCCACAGGAAAACAGCAATAATACTCCCACATCTGCTGTTTCCTGCTCCAAAGCAAAAAGACTGGAAAAAACAACGGATACCTTTAGCTGGGATACCCTGCTTCAGAGAACATTTAGACCTCGCCACAAATGTTAAGGACCAGAAGAAAAGTGTGATTGCTCCTTACTCTCGCTCCTTCTTGCACAGGTTGATGCATCCTGTCTCGCTAATGTTCTGGGACCATTAATCTCAGAGATCTTGCCAAGAGCAAGCAGCCAGGCAGCTTAAAAATATATTTAGTCCACAAACGCTTATTAACGTCATTTGCTGATTCACAGCTGAGCCAGTTGCACGGGGCACAAATGCCACTTCTGCTTTGCCAGCCTGGCTGAAACACTGTCACAACAGCTGGATTTCAGGTGGCTGAGCCCACCTCAGAACCAACCACCACGCAGCCACAAGCTGTGAGTGGACCTGGGCTACGATGGGAACAGCCCAACAGGCCGACACGCATCTGAGCAAGCTTTGCTATGCTCAACGTCATGCAGTAATTTGTGCCAGAACTGATGAATCCAGGGTGTAATGTCCATTCCATGCTTCTTTTCACAGGGTAGATGCTAGGCAAAGAAATGTGTCTTGAAAATGGAGTCAGCACAGAGCTCCATCTGCCCGGCCTCTCACAGGGCAGGGACTCAAGGACTCAGACAAAATGTCATCATTCAGCTGACACATCGTGGGGCTGCCTCAAAGGTTCCATGTCAGGCACTGATATCAACATGCAAGGTACACACAATGACTCTTTGAGGAAAGCAATCTCTCTACCTGAATTTTTTGTTTCAGGGTTGGGTTTTCCTTTTTTTTTTTTTTTTTTTTTTTTTTTTTTTGTAGACTGGGGAAAGATGACAAACTTCCTTATTTTCAGTGACAGCGTGTCTGAAACGATTGCTCCAAACGGAAGGCCAGGTCTGTATCTGCTTGCTAGTCATACTGAAATCAAAAGTGATTAAAAGCAAAAGCTTTTATGAGCAACAGAAACTGAAAGTACTCCCTTTGGAAAAATGTAAAGACCAGCATTTTCTCTGCAGTAAGCAGCAGATAATGAATGCAGCCTGGGACACTGAGACATTTATACAACCTGTTTGCTGGAACAGTCATACAAATTCACCTTTGCTGTATGCCCAGCTCAGCACATCACTGCAGTTTGCAGAGGTCTCACCGATGCCATTGCTGCTTTTATTTATAGGTGTCAGAACAGCTTATCAATCCTAAATTTAAACTTCAGTATTACGTTCCAATCCTAAACATCAAAATAAAAATTAATCTGTTTCAGATTAATAACAATTAACCCTGTGTTTCAGGTATCTTGTAGTAACTGATAATCAAACACAGTTACTTTTGCTTGTTTTGTCATTGCACTGCTGGAACCTGAGGGCACGTCTGTCCAAAACAAACCATCAGGACAAATCAACCCAACAAAAACTTGTGTAAGTTCTGAGTTAATACAAGAGTTCCCAGAGGAGCACTTTTATAATGGGTCAGTAGCAAGTGCTGATCATTACAAACTTTCTCCCACCCTCCCAAGGACCTGGGGCAAGCATCTCTCCAAGGAAGGTGCGGGGAGCTGGGGCAGCCCAGGACCAGACCCTTGCAGTGCCAGACCCTTGCAGTGCCAGACCCTTGCAGTGCCAGACCCTTGCAGTGATCACATCAGCACTGCGGCAGCACGATGCACACTGCGAGGCAAACCAAAGCAGAGTGCAGCTGTGAGCAGACAGTATCACAGCAAACACATTCGGGGGGAGGACGAGGTGCCACCCAGCAAGCAGCAAGCTGCTCCTGCTTAGTATAAGTGTTGAAAACACTGCACTATACTAACAGAACTAACTGCCATTTACCTTTCCGAGGAGGACGATTAATCACAAGATGCTTTCTGCTGGCTTCTGAAGGCTTGTCTGCTTAACCAGCACGCTGCACTTCAGTTATCAGCCCACCCTCCCAGAAGGACCAGTTACAGCCACCTCTAAGGCACTTCCCACCGGCAGGGCAGGCAGAGCTCCCACCTGGCTGCAGCCTGAGCACACATTATGGTGGCAGCCACAGAGCAGCACACGCTGGCCCCGTGCTCAGGAGCAGAGCCCTATGTAACCCAGACGCATCCATATGCACGGCAGGTCCTGTCCTAGGAAACACCCAGGGTCAAAACTGTTCCTAGCAAGCACCACAGATGTTTCAGCTCAGCCTACTGCTTCCTACTACCTGCACTAAGCAGTCACCCTGACTCACATTAGCTGTCGTTGCACACCCATGGCCCTGGTTTGTAGGCATCAGCATCAGGTAGTCACACCAGTCCTCCATCCTCAGGGAAAGTGTATTCCATTCCCACAGCAGTTACTTACCCTAAAACAATCAGGGGATATAAAGGAGCAACTAAAAAGCAATGAACCAGAGAGAAATAATATCAGAACCCTGAATAACTCTGCAATCAAATGAAAAGGCTCCAGGATGTGCCAGGCAGCAGAGAGAATTAATGAACACAAGATAAACAGAGCAGTTAACGAGAAAAACTGAGCAGCTCATGAAGGCACCTGATAAATCTGCCCCTGCCTGATGCTGCAGTATCTGCACCTCCGGAGCACCAGGTGTAGGCCTTGCTGCAAGGAGAACACTTCCATGAGTGGAAACAGAAAGGGAGGAGGAGAAAAGGCCTCCTGGTGGGCTCAGCACCCGCTTATGTTAAAAGCACTGCTTTATGCATGAGAATGCTGTCACCCCTGGAAAGATTGCTAAGCGAATCAGCCAGATTCAGATCTCTGCAGCCTGCTTTCAGAAGGACTTTCCCCCCCAAAAAATCTATTTTTATTCAACCAATCTCATTTCTACTACTTCCCATATCAATAGGGTAATTAACAAAGCAAAGTTAGTCGGCTATGCAGCATTTCACCTTAAATAAAACAGCTCAAGAAATAACATACCACTTAATCCATACTTGACAGCCAGAAAAGAAACACTGTGTGTTAGAAACACACAAAGGGGGTTCAAAATCCATTCTGCAGACCTTGATGGAAGGCTGTCCTTGTCAACGAAGCCCACAATCCATAATAATTCTCAGCATCGTGCTTTTATCCTCCGTTTTATGAGAGCTCATCTGCTGATCAATGAGGAGCCCCATGGAATAGCACTTTGAATTTCAATGTCAACACAGCAGTACTGTGGTAATGATTGAAAATATTTACATATTGCCTCATTGATCGTGGGGAGCTCTTTTCCAACCATCTGGCTACTGGGCACTCGTTTTTTTTTTTTCCCCAGGGTTTTAAATTGTTATCTGAACATCTTTGGAGCTCACATCCAGCATCACACCTGAATCAGGCTCTCCTGTCATTTTTAAGCCATAATATTAGCGATAGCATTCATCAATTCAATCTCATCTCAAGGAGGGAGGGGGGAATTCTCTTACCAAGGACGAAAGCAAAACACAACCAGCAAACTGCTGCTCCACGGTCAGCAGAGCCATGTGCCAATCCAGCTACAAGGCCTCGCATTTAATGTGACTCAAGGGTGCCACTGCTTTGACAACAGATGAGTCAAATGGAAATATGTCACTCACTCGGCGCTCTTTGCCAGCCTCAAGATAAAGAAACCCGTAAGGGCTGTTTTTTCCACCTCCAGATGGAATACCTTCTGATAGCTGCAACGCCGAGCCCCTGGGCTCTGTGCTGCGTGGCTGTGTTTATCCTGCCTTCAGTAAGGGCTCGAGGGAGGCAGGCAGCTCGGGCTAGCTGCTGCCTAACGAGCTGTGAGGATGCAGGCTGCATCATCTGCACCTCCTCAAAAGTTGAACAGCAAGTTAAATAAAACAGGCAGGAACAACCAGCACCTATGACTCCACTGCAGGAGGCCTCCGCAGCGTACCTGCCAGGAATCTCAACGAGCTGCTTCGCAAATGCTAGCTGAGCTGATTTCAAGGCTTCTTTTGATGACCCCAAGCCTCGTTATCAGGAGGTGACTCTCCAAGCTGCTGGTGCCATACGCTTCATTTAGGAAGAATAGGGGATGCAAAGACAAACGACACTCTTGCCTTTGAGCCTGGAATAGAAATAGTCTCTCCAAACAGCTTAGCTGATGATTTTGGTCATGTTGTTAAAGCTAAAACGTTTTTATCTCTTTTCCATTCTATGTTGTTAAAGAGGAGTAAAACACAAATTCTGCCAGCACAAGAAAATACGGACAACATGGGAGAGAGCAGAGCAAGGCGCGCTGACTCACCTGGCCCCGGGGCGCAGCTCTGCATCCTGCCCCTTTGCTTCTCCTGGGGGCAGTGGCACGAAGCAGCAGGACAGAAGGCTCTGCTCATACGTCCCCTCTGCGCACGCAGCCCAGATGCCGTGCAGATGTGATGCAGCAGATCTGGCACTTGACCTAATGAGCTCCACTGAAGGCACAGAAGGAAACACAGGGAGCAGTTCTCCTTACAGCCTTACATAAAGCCCTACTGCTGCAAGAAGCCAGTTTGTAGGATGCTGTAACTGAGAGGTTTTACCATCCAGAGTCTTCCCCTGCCATTTCCAATACTGATATTTCTGAGCAGAGCATCATGCAGGCATCCCAAGGTGCACAGCTCTAGCAAGGCAACCACCACTCCTCAACAAAGCGACAGACTGGAATGGGAAGTTGGAGCAACACAGGAGCTGCACTACGAAGGTTAGTGCTTCAAGTTGGCTTGCCCAAATATGCACTTCCCTCTGACAGCAATAGCGCGTGAGATGAATGTGCTTTATTGAAAAGCCTATTTATAGGAATTCAACGTAAGCAAAAGACAGCATTAAAAATGGTTCTGTAGTCCTAAAACAGATAGAGGACACATGGTGTCCATACTAAACACATTTCTGAGGATAGTCACTGAAAGATGTTTGCCATCAAAGTTAAGATGTGGAATGAGATTTTACAACCCAGATACAGGTCAGACAAATAGTGAGTCCCAAGAGCCCGGATAAACGACGCTTAAAAAAGAAGGGTGAGAAACCAAAGGAGCTATTTGCTCTTGTCCTTCTCCATCAGTTTGCTGTGCTGGACTCACAACAGGCACTGTGCTGCACTGCCCAGAAACCAGGAGCACACCTGGCCACAGTGCACTGCCTCTCCCACTGAGCCCCGACCTGCAGCATCTCACACGGCCGCTGCAGGCTGTCCTTGCTTAGCACAGAAGCCATCTCCCACCTTTGTTTGTAAAAAGCCTGGAAAGTCAGCCTTGGGAGCACTGCAGGGGAGATGAGGATGATAGATAGAAAGCAAGAGCGCAGCCTTTCTCCCCCTCTTGTTATTTTTCACAAAATATCCCCAGTTATTCACACAGCCATGTCCTAAACTCCCCCTCCAGTTTCCCAGCTTGCTGCTAACCACGTTCTGTTAGAGATGACACGAGTCTGGCTCTCGGTGTGTCGAGGTGGGAAGGTCCCACTGGGGCGACGCTCCGGCTGTGGAGCAGAAGGCATGAAGGAGAAGCAGGAGCTCCATCCCTGCACCATGTAACAGAAGCGACCCACACAGGGGAGTGGGTGACTGAACAGCTTGGGAACGCCCACCATCGCTTCCCCACCTCGGATCCAGAGAAAAAAAAAAAGATGTAAATATTTAGATTTCGATTTCAACTGATACGATAAATATAAAACGCCTATTTCCTTCTTTAAAAAAAAAAGTATATATAGCATTAAAGTGGGTAAACCACCCACACAGAGAAAAAGATTCTGTGGCGCTTCTACCTTTAGAAGGAGGTTAGCTAAGTTACACTATGATCTCAAAAGAAACTGCAGTCATAGGTCATACCCACTGTGCAGACTGGTGCACAGAACACGTGTCTGCACACCAGCACATAAGGACTGTGCTGCAGCCCAGCTCCCTCAGCCCCTGTGCTGCCGCCCAGCTCCCTCAGCCCCTGTGCTGCAGCCCAGCTCCCTCAGCCCCTGTGCTGCCCTCCGAGCCCTGGCCCAGGAGGCTCCCACGGAAGCTCCAAGCCCTGCAGCAGATCCCCACAGCCGACCTGCACAGAGCTCACCCGGCCGTGCCCTAAGCGCCCCAGATCCCTCTGCAGCCTCTTAAAGCACATCATGGAATTACGGCCCCGCCACGCTGCCAGCTTAACAGTCGTGCAAACATCAAACTCAGCCAGAGCGGCAGATAACAAGGCCTCACCCCGAAACACTGATATGGCAGAGCACTCAACGTGCTGACGCGATTACACATTTCCACCTTCCAAATTAGTTACTGCAGACAAGAAACGCCTTTTCAGGTCACTGCTCGATGGGTTAAGCCAGCTCACGTGCTTGAATTAGCATCCCGTGCTCGGCTGTCCTTATGCAAGTGCCAGCGATCCAAACCCATCCCAGCTCACTGCCCTGCCCTTACCAGGAGCAGCTCCGCATTGACACAGCACAACCCCGCATGCATCCCTTTCAGTCCAGGGCTGAGTTCACTCTCTTCAGGCCCAGCACAACGCTGTGGCACTTGGATTTCTTCCAACATCCAGGAAACAAAGCTAAAAATAAAGCGTTTTATTTATCCCCTTCCTCCCACCCGTTAATTACTCCATTTGCACTCACGCTGCGCGCTTTGGGATATTTCTGCTTATATGATGCTTTCAGGCTCAGAATTACATTCAGTCACATCTCACTAATCTGGGGATGAGCAGAAATATTAGCTGTGTATCCATATCAGCCAACATCAGGGTTTAATTAGAAAATATCTTCACCGCTTAGAGAAACTGGCCAAGAAAGCCACGTTTTTCTTACATTGCTTTTTCCTCCTAAGAAAATGACAAGACTTCTGTTCAGGTGTGGGGGGAAATTAGCGCTGGTTTGGACTAATTGGAGGCACCTTCTTTACATTATCTCGCCTGCAGGATGTGATGCTCTGTTTGGCCAACTGCAGGAGCAGTAACTCATTTTGAACAGAAAAAACCTAAATTCAAAGCCCCTCAGCACCGCTGTCAGTTTTAAGTTTTGAGTATTTCTTTAAATAATAATAATCATCATCAGGACAAGATCTCTGCAAACTGGTTGCTGTCAACTAAGATGAGAAGTTGGATGAAACTCCCACGTGCCAGCTGGCAAATCACAATAAATGCTTGGGCTGTTAGATGCACAACAAGCAGCAAACACACAGAAATACAGCACTGACAACAGAAGGGGTATTTCAGCACAAAGTTGTCATTCTGGGAGCAGCTCCTTGGGACCAGAAGTCCTGCACTGAGGACTCCGTGCTCTCCTCATGTAACAGCCCGCGATTTGAGCAGTTCTGTCTGGCTGCTGTCAGCGTGGCCTTGGAGTTCACCGTTCAGACATCATTTATGACCCTCCTGCCAAGTTACTTACAAAATATTGCTAAAGGATACCAGAGAACTGTTTACTCAAACCATTACTGTTTCCTGAACACAGATGCAAGAAAAAGTTATATTAAGAAGATAAACAGCTGCTCCTGTATGCTGTTTAAATGGTAACAAAAGCATCTAAGGGCCATAAAGGGAATAGTAAGGGAATTAAAACGCATTTTTATGCATGAAGATGGCTAACATCCGTACATTCATTAAAACGGTATCAACCATGCTTTTAATTAAAAGTTGGTGACAGAAACTTAAACATGATTAATGCAAGCTACCGGCCTGCCAGAAGCCCGCTCTGTCAGAAGCGCAGCGAGCTCTGCTTCAGGCCCTGCTCATTTCCTCTGCTTCCCTCTCACAGACGCCACAAACAGAGCACGCTGCAGGGACTACAGAGCAGCATTCCTCCGATCAACAGCAAGCCGGGACACGCCTGCAACCACGCTTTCCTGCTGGGTCATTGCTCACTTTGCGTGTCCCCGAGGCACGTTGGGGTGATGGCGCTGCTTACCTGACCCGGCCAGCGGGCACCTGGGGCACGAGGGCTGCGGGGTCAGGCAGGGCTGTCCTACAGGCAGCAGCCTCCCGCTCGGCAGTGGAGAACTGCTCCGGTGCCGTTGCTGAACTCTGCAGCACCATCAGCCCTCCTGTGTTACTCAGGAGCGCAGCGCAGTCAAGGCAAAAATAAACCACGCAGCAAAAAGGCAGCAGAGCAGAGAGACGGCACGGAGAGGCAGGGCGGGATGAGAAGGAGTCCTGCAAACCGTGTGCGTTTATTTCAGTGCGAAGTCAAACCCTGCCCGTCTGAGCTCTCACACCTGCAAAGGTCCATCTGTTACCACGGCTCTGCCGCTCTCCGCACAGCGGTAGCGAATGACGCCGCCAAAGACTGAAGGCGTTTTTCAGCACCGTGTCACGGGATCCCACAACCATCACCCACCTTGCTGCTCCACAGCGCGCGGAAGATGGAAGTTCTCTCTTCAGAGCGGTTATTAACGAAGGGAGAAGGTTTTGTTCCTCCCAAACGCACAACCTGCATCAACTTCACCTCAGCCGCGGCGATGCGAGACAAAAGCACGGCAGGGCCGAGCCGCGGGGCGGAGGGCAGCGCGCCAGGAGAGGGCCGGGCTGCCGGGAGGGAGCGGGGATGTGGGAGAGATGCTGCCCGCGGGGCTCGGCAGCTCCGAGAGCCCCGGGCCGGTTGGCGCACAGGGAGCCGTCCCACAGCCGCGCGCTCTCTCTCTCTCTCTCCCTCCCGGAGCACGCAGCGCTCAGGGCTCGGCCGCCTCCCCAGCTCCTCGCTACCCGCAGCGCCGAGGCCCGAAACGACCCCGCGGGGCACAGCCGTACGGCCGCACAGCCGTACCCCGAAGGCGCTGCTCCGCTCCCGGCGCCTCCGGGCGGTTCCTCGGGCAGCGGCTGCGCGGGCGGCTCCTTCGCCCCCTCCTCGGGGCAGGGCTGGGCTCGCCGCGCCCCGACCGCTCCCCACGACGCCGCGAAAACGAAATCGAGGTCAATCCCGGCCCGAGGGATGGGGAAGCGGCTGTAGCGGGGCTCAGAACGGCCGTGCCGACCCGGCGCCGGGTCTCTCGGTCCCGGCACGAGGGAACGCGGCGCGCGGCGCCCACCTCCAGCGGCGCCCCGTTCTGCGGAGCGAAATCGCTGAGGCGCGGCGCTGCCATGGCTGCAGCGCCCGTGGATGGCGGTGCGGCGGACACATCGCTCCCGCCACGGACCGCCCCGCTCGGGAAACTTTCACCCCGCGGCCCCCGGTCCCGCCGAGGCCCCGGGAGGAGCCCGCAGAGCCCCCGCTCGGGGATCCCGCAACACGCCGGGCCCGCGCCGCCCAAGGGTCCGCCCGCCGCCCCCCGCCTCTCCCTCACGCACCGGCTGCTCCCGGCTCCCGCCGCCGCCGCCTACGAGCCGCTGCCCGCCGACGTGCCCGCGCTCCGCTGGCATAATCCCCGGCGCAGGTGGGGCCGGGCGCGGGCAGCTCCTCGCCCGCCAGCTCTGCGCGGCTCCGCGCTCTGGGAGAGAGCGGGGAACGCGCGGAGCCTCGGCCCTGCTCCGCGGCGGCGAACGCCTTTATCCCCCGGGCCGAGCCGTGCCCCCGCTGCGGGGAGCCGCCACTTCCTTCCCCGCGCCGGGCCGGCGCTCCCGCACGGCGGCGGGCCTCGGGGTTATGGCGCCGCCTGGCGGCCGCGCGGAACAACACTACGCGGGAGGGGGCGGCCCCGGAGCGGGGGCTGCGGAGCGCGGCTACGGCCGGCGGCGGGATCGTCGGCCGGTCGTTTTACGCGTGCTTTGAATGGAAGGGCGGGAAGGACAGGAGCGCTGGGAGGTTTGTTACCGCCAAGAACTACACCTTGCAAGGGTGCTCGGTGTCGGCGACGCCGAGGTGGAGCAAAAGCTGCAGGTCCTGTGCAGGCGGTGTGCAGGCACGAGGACGGCGGTTACAGCGCTGCTCAGAAGCAGCCTGTGCTGCTCTTCTTGTACAAAAAGGCAACGCGTTTGTGCTGAAGGCAACGAACTTTACAGAGGTTTATTAAAAAATCTAATAAGCCGTCGTCCAGCAGAGCACACAGCGATTCGGCCGTGTTTTCCAAACGTGCCCCACTTTCCCTTCTTTTGATGCTTCGGGGCCGATTGTTCAGCAGCGCCGAGCATTCAGGCCTCCCACCGCTTCCAGCGGGAACTGCAGCTCCTCCGCCCCGCGGAAGGATGAGGCTGAAGGCACCGCGCAGCCACAGCTCAGCCCGCGCCTCGCAGCTATTGCTAAAAGGGGGGCCTAAAAGTTTACTCAGGGCACCACTTAGAATCTTTCCCCCCCCCTTTCAGTGTTAGAATAGAACAGAAATAGCCTGAAGAGCTCCAACAGATGGAGGAGGGCTTTTGATTAAAAAATAAATTGTGACTCACGCTTCAGTTTTCTGGAGGTAATAAAAAAAAGAGCACATGAATATGAATAGTGGTGGAGAGAATGGAATGGGAATAAAGGGAGGTTATGAGGAAAGGCAGTGAGAGCTGAATTGATTTACCTGCTCCTTTCGAATGCCTGTCAGGAAAATGGTGCCTGTTTTGCACCAGCACTGATGAAAGAAAACAAGACCATTAAATGGACCCAAGTGAAGTTTTGTGCCTTGGAAGAACTCCTGCTGGCTCAATGATGCTTTAGAATGGTACTTTTACACTCTACCTGTTCATAATTCAAAGTGGTGGAAAGAAGCTTATTCAGCTGAAGGGTAGAGTTGCATAGGAAAGTAGAGAAGCTTTTTTTTTTTCCTTCCTCCTCAAGTAAGAATATGAAATACCATCAAAATTAAGCATCTGTTAGTATGGCCTGGAAGTATATTCAAGCGAGTTGCTGCCAAGCATTCAGGCCCAATTTCAACATTTTAGAGCAGAAGGGAAAATGAGTAACTTGGAGGCCTGACTTCTCTGACGTTGCATCAGAACAACCCGCAGGGCAGGAGGAGATGCACAGAGCTCTTGATAAATAAATAAAGCTTCTTCTAAGAAAAAAGTACTGTGCCTTAACGTAGGGCACTTCTTCATTAAATATCTTTAAAAAACAGCACTCTAGAATTAGAATCAGAGCTTCACGAGCTTCCTTCACCACAGCTATTCTGGCCTTTCCACTGCAAAATAATCACATCATTAGTGGCCAAACATTTGGAACAAGGACAGAACTTGAAACACACAATATGATTAAAACCTACATTATTGCTGATGTAATATCCCAGATCCTATTATTGTCCTTGGGCTGGGAGAAAGAATCTAATTAAACATTTATTTAATATCAAAATACAAACTAAAATATCAATGTCGAACAGTAACTCAACAGTATGCCAACGAGCAAATCTGTATTTTTCACCACGAAAAATGCACGTCTTGCTCACAATGACAGCTCAGATTTCACTTGGAAGTGTGTGCTCCGAACTCTGGCGTGGCACAAAACCCACCCTGATGTTAAAGCAGCAACTTGAGTGAGCAAGCTGCTGTCCTGCAGTGCCAGCTGCAGCTGAGCTCGCTGCTGGGAAAGCTGGCTGCTGTCAGCTGCACGAATCCTGGCCTAATGGCATCAAAGCACTGCTGCTGCTTGTAGTTTGGTCACTGTGACAAACACCCACCAGATGTAAATGGAAAGGATTTGCTGCATAACAGTAGTTGTCTAACATCACCAACTCATGTCATGTTTTGTATTAAAAGTCAAGACTTCCTATTAGCCAGTATTTACAACGTGCCACAGACATTTATAAAATGGTGACGAAAACGAGTGCAAAACGCAATCACTCTCAGAAAACAAGCTGCCTTTTAGTTTCTTATTATAAATTATCACTATTTAAAAATAATCAATATTTCTAAAAATATTACAATACAGGATAAACATTGCTTTCTCAAGTGTAACAAAAATATGTTTGAAATATAGGTGGCTGTTTGAAGTACAAAATATTGCTGAGTGTAAAGGGTAACGTGGTTGTAAAACTACTATTGGGGGTTTATAAAAATACAAAACATTTGCATTTACCAAGTGCATCATTATATATTAGTGCAAAAAACAAACAAACAAAAAAAAACATATTGGAATTCAAGAGAGAATTGTCAGAGGTTTGCAGAGGTACGCAGAACATGGAATCTTTTCAGGGTCATGCGTATCCAGCCCAGATCTCTGTTGATCCTTTCCAAGCGATCTTCCAGGGCTTCCTAAAAAGAAACAGTTCACAAAAAAGGGGAAAAAAAAGATTTAATAACAGACAACAAAATCCAATGATACTCATTTCAGAAAGAAAACACTACCATTCCTGCAGTCAGCTGGTATCCTTCCCAACGCATTGCCTTAGCACCCAAAACCAAGAGCCAGACCTGCAGACTTCTCTGATTATTTTTGTGGGTGCATTTGTGGGCTGTTGGCTTTTTTTTTTTTTTTTTTTTTTTCCTCTTTTCAGCTTTCTTTTCAAGACTCAGATCAACAAACATATGAGATATATACATACACATATATATATATATATTTTTTTCCCCTGAATCACTAGAAATCATCTAAACTTGCACACCTTACAAAGTGATGCACACTCTCTATGATTACACTGAGGCAGTGTTAAAAGATTACAGGAAATCTATGAAGTCCAGAGCCTACTTTTCATGTAGGCTCAAACTTCAGCCACGTTCACAAAGGAACAACACTCAGTGGTGTGGTAGAATACTTGCAGTCACTGTATTTATACCCATTTCAAAACCTAAACTTTCACCTAAGCTACATAACCTCAGATTCCAGAGAAGCAGCTGAAGAGAGCAGTTGGTAGAAGCTTTTTCACCTGATTTAATCTTGCTTGCAAGGTCATTCTCCCGCCAGAACAAGGTATTCGACTCAAAGCAGCCTCAATCTAGTAACAGAAAATACTTCAGCTGTAAGCGACAGTTTCAAGTGCCAATAAACCTTCCTAACTGATCTTACAGAGCAAGAGGTGAGGGGCAAAGATAACAGATACATGCTCAACGTTGTTCTTAAACACTAACTTCTATTACCATGATATTATGCCACACAAATACCAAATTAATATGTATGAGCAGCCACTCTCACAGATCATTTTGAAGAGAACAGAAATTACTGTTGAATGATTTCAAACTTCTTAGTTTGTCCGTTTAAATTTACTCCAACCTTTCCAACCACAGTGTGCTCATGTTACAGGGATTCTCCTTTAACAACATTAGGGACAGGAATGGGTCTAGTTTCAGAGGTAGAACAGGAATGGTAATGCCACATTCCTATGTTAATACTGGAAATCAGATGTGAACTTCAGCCACGCGCTGTGCCGGCGTACAGCCACACCATGCACCTCTCATACAGTAACTTTAAAATAAACATTATCTTTGCCTGTTGCTTTTCTTGAGTCAGGTCATCGAAAAGCCTCTCTGTTTCAGCCAGAGTCTGAGTCCTTGGTGTGTATGGGAAGTCCCCCTCACAAGGTGACAGCATTGGCTCACAGTTCTGTGCCCCGCTCCTCTCGTCCCAAGCTGCTGCTTTCTTCATTCTGGTACTGACAGATTCAGCACAAGAGCTGGGTCTGACACCTGAGCTTTGCCTTCCTATCAAAAAACAACACCGCTTTTATTTGTTTTGTAATTGCCTCTTCAGTTGTTACTTAAGACAGCAAAAGAAACAAGCAAAGCAGCACTATATGAACCGAGGACAGTGAGCAGCAAAGCCTCGTTAGCTTCCCATGAGCACATCTCCCAGCAGAATGCAGAATGCATTCCCCACTCCAATGGGTCATCTTTCAAGCCATCTTTTTAACACAGCACACTTTTTGGATAACAGCCTCGTGCAGTGTGCTCATTAAGAATGACTTCCACTGGTGCAACGTTTCTAAATACCACCTTGTAGGCTAGTTGTCATGAAAACACTAGCCTCAATAAATACATTAATAAAAGCAAAAGCAGAACATTGTGACAAGAATGACAGAAGTGAGAAAGATTTGGTTCAATCACTGTGGAAAAAAATCTCAAACAACTGGCTTTATTATATTTACTCTTTCTATTGCTAAACGTTGCATTACAGATAGGAATTTTATTAGTTTGAGCATGCACATCTTAATATAGGCCCCTGTGAGCTATGCACTGTATAACTGAGTTAAACACAGGAGAATATATTGCCCTTCTTTCTCAATTCAATTATTTTTGTTTCCCTATTGTGTCTGTGCACACACACAAATGAAAATAAAATGTATGAATAGTATTTCTCAATTTACAGTAATAAGACAAGATACAGATGATTTTCAGAAATTGGACTCCACAGAACAATGTGCCAGCTTTCTAAATTACAGTACAAACTGTTTCATCTGGGAGACTAAAAGTACATTTTATAAACTTAAAATTACAAGGGACAGTTTTCCCCTCCTTTGAGGGATTGATTACCTTCTGTATCATCGAGTGAAAGAAACTGGAGCCTTTTTCTTGGATTACTATGCTGTAAAGTAGATGCAGGACTGCTTTCCAGGTCATCTAGAAGTATATCAAACCTACAGAACAAGCAGCACACAACAATTAATTGCCCGAAATAATTTATCAGGTTTATCATAGTATTCCCTATCTTTTCCTGTTTTTGGCTAAATAAGTTACTTACAGAACTTCTACCCCACAGGAATTCCAGGTCTTCTGAACAGTGCTACTGGCACCATCCCCTGCTGTACTCCTGTTTGTACATTCTTGTCACTTTCTCCTGGAAGAGGCCAAGCCACCCCTCCCAACCCCACTGAGAAGCCCACACAGCTGCCCTCAAGAACCAAAGTGGTGCCACACATTTCTTCTTCGTGCAAGTCACACACCTTAGTCTTGCAATTAAATACATTCCCTGAAACTCTGCAAGCCTTGCCAAGCAAAGTTCTCTATAGAAACCATGGTTACCTTGTTCCAGTTACCAGAAAATTAAGCTGGTGCATCTTTTAACGTGCTTACAAATGCCACGACAGGTAGATACTGTTCTCAGCATTGATTTACATTCCCTAATAAGCTTCATATGAATACAGACTCACTCCACAAAACTGTTCCACCGTTTTTGTCACTGATCAGTGTCACATCAGGATGTATAACAACAAATACATCTCCCCCTAGTAAGCTCTGAATAAAGAGAAATGATTCCAGATTCTTCCTTGCTGTGTTTTAAAAAGTAAAACTTCGCTTTATACATAGAAATCTTCAGGTGCTTCACATTTCCCATGACTTTTTAGGGGACCAAGAAACAGCAGGAACAGTCTTAAACCTGCATAAACATGCTGCTGCTATTGCAATTGTCAGAACAACTGTATTTGCAAAATCCATACCTTGTCACTGTGTTTTCATTTCTGCTAAGTAAATGGCTAAAGCCAGGAGAGAGGTTTTCTTTTGGAGATCGTTTGGGGCTGTATGTCACAGACACTGGAGCCAACATGATCTCTCGCCTTGCTGTGAGAGACAAAGTGTGTTTAAGTACCTGAAATTTCTCCCTTTGCAGTATCTCCCACTTATGTGATCCGATGCTTACATATTTGCAGAATGCTTTCTGAAGTGTCTGCATGCTTATTTGAATTATATGAGAAGTACATTATGACACATAAGTGAGATTTTCATGCTTTCTATGATTTCAGGAGAGTTTCCCCCCCCGTATTATCTATTAGATTAAGACAGACATCATACCTCTCACTGTTTTTCTTTTAGTGCAGACTCCCATTATTTACATACCCTTATTGCATTTTCTTTTTGTGCAATGCAAACTAAACTTCAGAAAAGCACTCACTTGGAGTATTCGATTTCCTATTTGAGGGAGGAAGAGATGAAGACCTCTGGCCACAAGGGGAGCTGTAGCGTTTGGGTCTCTGTTGGTCTCTGCCTTTCTCTGGGGATCGGTTGGCAACAACAGAAGTCTCTACAAACCCAACGGTTTGACGTCGACTTGATGTTTCTAATTCAGAATGAAAGGGTTATTCTTTGATACAAGATCCCAAAAACATTCTCCTGCACCCAGCTTTCACAACAACCACACCTAAGGCTGCCCTGTGCAAACAAGTTTGTGCTGCTTTGCTGAAGACTCACTTCAGCTCATCATTTCCACGAAGCAGATCGTTTAACTAGCTTATCACTGAGGATGCTGTGCAGAACGTAAGGGACAAATGATGGTAAATAGTTGTTTAAATGAACAAACAGTGCAAAGCTGCACAGCAGCACCGTTTGGTGAAGAAGGCTGGCATACCTGCCTCAATCAAAACTAAGTGTTAACAAAAAGAACAGTTTCTAGTTACAAGGCTTCCCAAACAAGCATTATTAGAACGGTTCAGTGCAGTTCTACAATACAAACACCAGCACTCATAATAACATTCTGACACAGCACTACAAGAACAAAACAAAACAAAGGATTTACATCCAGCCTGAACTTTGTTAAGACTCCATTGACTGCTTATAAATACTGAGATATTCTTAGAAAGAGAACATCAGCCTAACAGCAACCACTGCATCCCCTCTTTTTTTAAACGAGTCACTTAGCTACATCATTTGGAATTTTCTTAGGAAGACTCCAGAAATCTGTATGCTAAAAAGTATGTATCTTGTTCCATCACTGAAGCCCGAGTGCCTTAATGCTTAGAACAAAGAAACCAAGGCACGTGCAGAGAAAAGCCAGTAAAGACAAGTCTGGGAATATAAAAATGATTTTAAAAAAAAAAAAAATTACTAGTTGGTGTGTCATCTTTTTCTGTCTGTGTACCCCAATCTTTAAAAGCTTTCATTTCTTCAAGTTCTTTAAAGGCTTTTATAATTGGTGCTTCTGACATCTCGCTGTCCTTCTTTTCAACTGTGTTTGGTGAAGAGTCTTCTTGTGAGGAGTCTTTTTCAGGAGGAGAATGATACCTTAAAGAATGAGCAGGGGGAGATATCAAGTTTATCACCTTTATTTCAGCTATCCAAGTGCAAACTGAACAGACCAAAAAACAAACCACCAAAAAGAGAAATTAATTTTGAGTTTATAGCTGCCAAAGCAAGAATTTTAGAGTTGGTCTTAATTTCAGCCAGGAACCTCAGAGGATTGTGTTACAGTGAATCCAAGAATCCTAAGTATAAGTTTGGTGACCTGACATTCAAACTAAATACATACTGAAAGCTGTTTCTTTAGCACTGGGTTCCTTCATACTGGAAAGAATGTTGTTTAGCTTTTGAGGAATAGCATTTACAACATTGATATGTTGTGTGTGTGTGTATGTATATTATCTATTTGTTTATTTTTACACCTTTACTTAATGTTTTCAGAATCTGGACATGAGTCTGGTCAATCTGAATAAAATTACGTTTTAGAAGTGTTCAGCCTTACACCACAGTGGAGACTGAAGAAACCAGCTCACCTGGAAGGAATATAGGCTTCTTCTAGTCTGTTATCTTTGTGGCTCTCTTGGACTTCCAGAGGCTGGCCAGTGAAGATTGAATACTCTGCTCCTGGTATCAACCACTTTCGCCTGCTGACATCAGGAGCAGCCAACTTGCTGTGGAAGCAATATAATTCCAAATTCTGAATGGATTTGAATTATACATATATATTTATTTTTTAATGAAATAGGAATATTAATTATTTATTCCAGGTAGACAGAAATAAACATGCAATAAATCTGTAAATAACTACTTTTTAAAACGTTTCTGAAGCTAAAAAAAAAAAATAATCAGTTTTAAGATCACTAAAATATTAATAAGCAACAAATCAACCTCCAAATACAAACTGGTTCTCATACCCTCCTCCTTGACAAACACAATCTTCCACATTCTGTTTTTGCTTCCCTCCCCTCTTTCCCTCACTGTAGGGGAATCTCATTCATAAATACTACAACAGCTCTGAACAAAAATCTGTACTTGTCAGTGACTAATACTGAAGTTACAACAGTTAAAATGCTGCTGTTCAATATATACACATAGCATCTATGAAACACATTACTTTATCATTTGATATTTCACAGCATCAGTGCTGACTGGGACAGACGCCCAAGAGATCATAGCTAAGTACCAAAACCAAAGGGACAAAGCTATTCAGGTTTTTAAGTCTAGCAGCCTCAAAACAGAAGAGATCAACTTCTGATTTTTGTAACATAAATTCACAATCCAAACTACATCATGCATTTTTAACTGAACTCCCATATTACTCTCAGCATACCTGTACAAATTATATTTAGAAAAACAAACTAATAACTGGCCTTTCAAAATCAAAGACAAAGGTACAAAGAAAAACTCTTCTGTCTCCTTGGACAATTTGACTTTTTTTTTTTTAAACAATTTTTGCTGAGCTCTAATCAGCTGAGCAACTGAGACCCAGCAAAGGCATGTAGACAGACTGGAGACAGTCTCCCAAATCACACATTATCCGTTTGTTCTTTTTCAAATCATTTATTGGCACATGAGGTCTCTGGATTTCGTCACATGTGTTCAATTCAGTTTAGCCCATGGATGGACATCCTGAACCACGTCTGGCCACAGAACACGAAGAACACTGCAGAGCACGTGCCCCACTTTCATCCTATTGGCAAATTCACTCACTTGGCACAAGAGGTTCTTAGACGACTTTCGGTAACGTGACGAAGTTTCAACATGTTCTCATGCTCCACCTGCTTGAGCTGAGCTTCGAGTTTTGAAACTGTCCTAATGCAGAAATAGCAAGGATGCAAAGGAAGAGGATTTAAAAGCCATATTACCTGGAGCTCACTCATTTTTTATTCAGATATCCTGAGTGGAGCAGAAGAACAAGAATAACTAATCTCTATGTATCCACAAATACATACATAAATATGCATTTGAACTCTAGGCTGACTAAGTTAAGTAACCTAGCTAGAAAGAAGATGACAACTGCAGTAGCAAAAGCTTGAGCAGAAGACTGGCTGGACTAGCTGGGTGACAACAGAGGGGAAGCAACTCCCACTGGAAGAGGGCGAGATTAGGAATCTAGAAAAATAACAAGATTCATGCAGTATGTGCAAAGCAGCCGAAAGCAACATGAAATGCTTCACACCATGCGACTGAAATTGCAGATCTACAGCCTTTACAATCTAAGAGTAAATGTTTGGGCCACAGCCTGTATTGCATGTTTTTAAAGCTGCAGCAACACATTCACACTTACCTTTTCAAATCAGCAATCTGGGTGTTTGCATCAAGCAGTCTGTTTTCAGTTGCATTTAATGTATCCTACAAAGTACACAAGTGAAAAAGGAACAAGTCTGGAAACTATTCGAATGTATACAGAAGAAAAAAAAGTAACTTCAATCTTAAAAGTAATGCACTAAACATGCCTTTCTATTTGAAATAAAGTCCCACTAAATGCCTTTAACTTCACAGCGTTTTGCCTGCCTGTGACTGGAACATTACACAGAATCACAGAATCACACACTTGAAACTCCCTCTTCTTCCCTTTGCAGGGCCTCTGAAGATGCAGTCAGAAGCTTTCAGCAAAATCAAATGTAGAACATTCTGTTTGACCTTTTCCTAAATACTTAATTCAGATCATTCTATGGCATATTATGACAGACCTTTACCCACTTGCTTGTTTTTTTTTTAATTTTTAAGTAGCCAGTGCAGACTCACCTTTACCCTTTCGTGTTCTTTTCCAAGGGAATCATATTCTCCTAAAAGCTGCAACAACAACAAACCATAAGGAGATTAAACAGAACCAACATTTTTGTTGGGTGCTGTAAAACCATCTGAATTCCTTGTCTAATGCATGCATAAACATTGCAGGGTAGACAGAGTATCTTAATATCATTTGTTACATTCTGGTATCTTCTATTCAGAATAAAGAGCAGGAACTACTAAAATATTTATAATTGTCAAATGAATTATCATTAAAGGAGCTGGTAAGCAATGAAGCTGAACAAACCAGCAGAGTTAATCACTGGCTTTGAAGCTGACTTCGTATTTTGAAGTTTTAATTGATAAAAAGAAGTGGTAAAAAGAAAAGTTTGCAGATCAAATATCTTTTCCACTTAATAACCACGTTTCCCAAAACAAACCAGTTTAAACATTCCATAAAGTCATTACCAAAGAATCAGAGAAACAATTATTGTAATTCAGACTACGATTATACATTAAATTAACAGCTTGAGCAAGTGGTGCTGCCCTATGAATTCAGTTATTAGAAAGATAAAAAATAACTTATTCTAAAAGAGATTTCCAATAGTACCTCTAAAATTAAGATAAACTAACAGCAGATAAAGTAATACAATACCCAAGAAAGACTACAGCAAACGTTATCACATCAAGTCCATGACTGCTGCTTCAACTGTTTAAAAGTGACAACCAAACCTGATGTTCTGTTCTGATGCTCTACCATCACCTGATGGCTGCCTAGGAAGCAGTCACCCAGGTATTTCTGCTCTCTCAGATGTGCATTCAGACTTGCCAGGCTTACATTCTGAGTAGCTTTACAGAACACCCCCGGCTGTGCTGCAGTCATAGGACGCAATCTAATTGCAAACACAGGTTGTTTTTTAAAACTTACATTTTGAAACATTTTATTTTCTTCTTTTAACCTCGTATTTTTATTATCAGATAATTTGTAAGCTTTTTCAAATGCTTCCTCTAGATCTTTAAGCCTTGACTTCAGCCTACTGATGGTATTATCCTTCTCTTTATTGCTGGTGCGCATCTCTTCAATACGTTCTTGCAGCACTTTGGAGGTATTACTAACTCCATAAAAGCGTTCTCTCCAATCTGCCTGAAGAAGAAAAGCCAGATTAATTAAAATGCTTGCCTAGCAGAGTATGATTTCTGAATCTGAAGTCATCTAAATAGAACAAAAGGGTCTACCTGCTGGTGAACTATGCAAGATATTGCTCATTTTGTTATGTAGAAAGAACTGAAATGAAGACTATGCTTCCCAACATAGAAAAATGTCTAAAAAGTGGAATAGGTTACTACTCTAACTTCCATCAGAACAGGGCACAACATCCTGCTCTCTGACCAACAAATTTAACTATTCAGTCATAAACTAAGTGGCCACAACCTAGCTAGGAGGACTTGAGAGCTATACTTACACAGATAATATTTTTGCCCTAGTGCAGAAGGCGTTGGCTTTTAAGCTTTAATGAGTAACCAGAAAGGAAATAATCAGACTTTTTATTATTAATTCTGTTTTGGAGAGATTATCAGACAGTATTTTACTATTAAACTTCCTTTGGCTTCTGAAAAGGACTGCACGTAGGCAAACATGACTCGATTCAAGTGAGGAGTATGAAGAAACACAGCTAGGAGAGCCATCCATGCAGCACACTGGCTGATGTGCTATGGAGAAAGGCTGAAAACAAAATATAGGAATATAGAGCAGCCTAACAACGAACAGGTGCATTTCCTTACCCCCTTAGTTAGAAAAGCAACTTGAATTCATACATGTCACCAGGAGCACATACTTACCACTTGCTTTTCTAGCATACTATTCTTATTCTCAAGGGCTTTTATGCGAGCGCTCGCTTCATTCAGAGCTGCATCTAACTGGTCACACCTATTTGGAAGATAGATTTCTGTAATCCCAAAGTTTTCAAACAATAAAGCCACATTTTAGAGCTGCCTTCCTTTCCTCAAGCATCCCCACTACTTGTAGTGCCCAGCCTGTAAGCTCCTACCACCGAATCCAGCCACTGCCACGAGCACCCAGCACCTCTGCAGAGCAGGGCTGCGGTGCTGCGCCAGGCAAGCAGCCATTGGGCACACGTGCAGAGACTCCAGATAGCTCTGAGCTCCGTAGCCAAAAGCAGCTGAGAGGCACCACTTCCACTTGAGCTAATTGATGATGCTGTGTGATAATTAGTGACTGAAATCATATCACAGGCTTCTTGTAACTCGGTAAATGACTGCTCAGAAGTCACTTTTAATAGATGGGAGCCACTAGTGCTAGAAGACGAGTACAAAGGAGTGCTGGCTACCCACATGCTTTTTCAATTATTCTGAAGGCCATAAATTCTGTGAAGTACTTTAACTGTCCAAATGTCTAACACATATTTTGGCTGGGAATAATGATTTAAAATCACATTGAACTTCTGCAGTAATCACTCAAGCTACAACAAACAGAACATACAGGTGAGGCATGCAGCCTCCACTAGCAATATCAGCTCAAGGAGCACTGCCTGCCAAACTGCCTTTATAAAGCTACCAGTGAATTTCAGACTTTCCCTGTAAGAAAGATGAAGAGGTTGATGTTCACCAGCATGACAGGCAAACACCATTTCACAACACTGATTCTTCCATTACAAATGGCTTAGGACTACCTCAGCCTGCCAGCTTTTGCTAAGCAAAACTTGTCCTGCCTTCAGCAAAAGCCAGGTCCAACAAAGCCTCTGGTCAAAACATCACACTTGCTGCCCTAACAGTAATTTTAAACTAATCTTAAACAGATGCATTAAGTAACACAGAATGTATGCTTAATAGTAAAATATCAGTATCACAGATGCACGAAACATTCAGAACTGAGGGACAACAAATGCTTAAAGACATTGTAAACAAGCATACATAGCTTTTAAGGTAGAAATAACATCCCGAAGCAGAGGCAGAAGAAACAGTACCTGTCTGCAAGATTTTGATTGATTTCCTTCAGGTCTTCAGAAGCAGCAGTTTTGTGGCTTGCCTCTAGCTGCTGTTTTAAGCTGTGGATCTCAGCATCATAGTAAGCTCGTAGATCAGCTATGTGTCGAGCATGTTTTTCCCTCAAGTTCTGCCTAATCCTATATTCAAAAGTAAGAACAAAAACAAATTTCCAGCTATCAACACAGCCATGCACTGCCAGCTGTATTCATTCAGACAAACTCAGCATATAAATACATCTTACAGAGCTTTGCCACTGTCAAATTAAAGCAAAGAAACCTTAGTCATCTAAAGCAGTGGCACAGGCAGCTGAGGCTTGCACAGAAGTATTCACATGCATAATACAAAGCTTGAGACTCCCTTCTCTCCCTTTCTACTCTCTAGAAGAACGTGCATAAAATTAAATATGCAAGTCCACAAATACCATAAATACCATACCATAGGAATTTGAAATCTCTACCTAAATTAACTCCCTCATGCAGCCTGAGGAGCAAGCATGTATTTTTACTTTTATATATCAACAGACATAATAAAAACGTTAAAACAGAAAATCGTTCTGCTTTTCAGTTAAGGCTGTGACATCTATGGAGCTCAAGTGCCTTAGATGAAACACCAAGGTCTGAAAGGCATTTACAAGAAGTGGTAAATGACTGTTCTGTCTCAAAGCTAACTGCCTGTAATTCAGGGAGAAAGGAAAAGGGATGGGAGAAGGGGTGGCAATGCACAGCTATTTTCTAAGCTTTGAACTCTACTTTTTAAAAAGCAAAACCAAACAAAACAAGAACTTACTTTGACATTATCACAGGATCTTCAGCAGATGTCACTGAAGGACCGGGGTCTGGAAAACTCCTGTCACCACAATGAGTAACAGAGGATGGAGTCAGAGTCAGCGTTTCTTCCTCCTCAGTGTTTACTAAAACATCACTGTTAGCATCAGCATATGCCACAGGAAAGGGAGAGCTGGCCTTGTCTTCATTTTGGATTGGATGATTTTTCCAGAAGTCCACATGCACAGCTCTGCTGCTGGCAGGATGTTTTGGAGAATCATCGAACTGAGACAAACTGCTTGTCTGTGAAAATGAGTCAGTGTCACAATGACTTGAAAATCCAGGATCTGCCATAGAGTCTGGAGAAAAAGGAGCACTCTCTTCAGGAATATTGAAAAAACAATGTCCTGGATTCTGTTGACCTGGTTTCATATGCAGGGTTGGGTCCAAAGTCAAGATCTAGGAAATAAGTTATAATGCTAAAAAAAAAAAACAAACCCCACACGTTTTAACTTCTGTTCTTGCAAATGGAGTTACTCTGAAGGCATTACTCATCCATGTAATATACTGCAGGAATTACACTGAATATTACTACAATTATTTGATATTGACAAGCAACTGCAGAGGAGATGTGTAGCAGCTTAGAATACGGCACACACACTCAAAAGTTTGCAACTTGTTTCTGAGTTCCCAATAGCAATAAAAGACACATCTAGCATCTGTAGCTGTCCAGAAAACTTCCAAGACTTCAGTTCTAAATATAGAAGAATTAGGATGTCTGTTTGCAGGCCGAAACAACAGCTTTATACTGTTACTAAAATTGCTTCATGGATTACATAGACAAGACAGCCACACATGCAAGCAAAGACTGCAGACTGTATCCTGGAAGTGGGATAGAAATAGATTTCTAAAGAACAGTTCTACAGGCTATGCCTATTCAGTTTTATGGGTAGAAGAAACTTGTCCTGTAGGTAGCAGGAAGAAAACCCTGCTTCTGCAGCTGCAGTTCCACGTGTGCCCTTGCACCATCTTCAAGGTTGTGCTGCAAAGGAGCTTGTTCATCCACAGTGTTCTTAGAGGTTCTTTTCAGCTGGATCACTTCCCAATCTTGTTCATCACACAGCTGCAAAAACTGCTGTTCCAGCATAACACTGGAGGTGGCAGCAGGTGCCAATTAATGGGAAAGCAGCCATAACCTATCTTATCTTCAAACTGAGATGTGAAACATAGATAATAACTTTACCTCTGGTGGGTGACTTGTCTGAGAAGGCGGCATAAAATTCATCTCTGGCAGCTGGTTGTTTTCCCTTTGTCTTTTATGGTAAATATCCTTCAGTGATGATGGCTTCATTTCATCAGCAGAAGACAACTTAAACAGGCAAAATTTATACATCAGTCTTTCTGAACACAATCCTCTATCCCAAGTGAGGTAAGTAACCTTTGGGGCGTTGGGGCTAACGAAACAGCTCAGAATGGAGACAGGCTCTATCCACAGCACCTAATTTGAGTAAGTGTTTTTAATGAGGCAAATATGCCTTTAATATACTAGGCAGTCTCTTTGACCCTTACACCACTTCTTTTCGATGAAAGAAGGTCAGTAAACTCTAAGTGAAGGAAGCTGGGGAAAACGAATAATGAAGGAACAGAATAAGAGACAGTGGGAAAACAAAGGGGGCTTCACAGAACACTTCACTTCTGGAGGGCTGATTCCACTATAGAAGAGAGCAAAGATGACAAACAAATGTAAGACAACTCCTAAAACATGCAAAGTTCACCTGGTCTGGTGATACTTTAGTGGAGAAAACACCAGCTAACTCGCTTCTGAAGTTCTCTGGTAAAGAGTGATACATCTCCTTCACATCTAGTTTCCAGTATGAAAGTCCTGATGAAAAGAATCATTGGGGAAAAAAAAAAAAAAAAAAAAAATCACAAATTTCAAACTCACAGATCAGGAATCCCAAAAAACTTTAGTAGGATGTTACCCTGCCAGCTAACAAGAACGATGTACTCATTATTTGCATCCATTGCTTAATGATTTTATGAAGTATTCATTAGCAGAAGTTAAAAAACTTTCAAACCAAAGCAGAAGCAATATACATAATCAGTGTTATATCACACAGCATCACTAACCCAAGGTATAAATTTGTGGAAATACATGAATATACTCTTAGGTATTCAAGTTTTATCCTCATTTACCACAAACTGCCATATTTCTAACAGTTCCTGCATAGCACTTAAACCTGACATTGCCCAAGGAATAATTCTAGGCAGAAATTTGATGTTACCAACTCTTCTGTTTGGTGCTCAGCCACACTCCACAGTATGCAAAGAGACAAACTACCAGGACTGAGAGATGTGCTTATTCACACAGCTATGGAATCACACCCTTGGCTTACAGAAATTCTGCTTCTATTATCATGCATTCCTGCGATTGCTAAAGAAATGATATTAATATCTTAAAAGGTCATTTTGTCTCCCACCACAACTTTAACAGGAGTTATGTTACAAAACCATATTAAATTCAAAACTCAGCCTTGGAACACTGAGGAATTTGAAGAAATGTCCCAAATCTGCCAGCAGCAACACTGAGAGCAGCAGAGTGATGCCACACTAAAAGTTATCAGCTTCTCAGTGCTCAGACATTCCTTGGCTCCCTGTAATTATTGGAGGTGCACTCCAGTGAGAGTTCAAAAAACAAAGAATTCAAGAGAAAAGGAATTTCAAGTACAAGATATTGACTGTACCTGAGGCTTCAGACACTGCAGAATTCGGGCTTTCAGATGGCTGATTGAGGTAAAAAGCATAAGGTGGCAAAGCAGCATTGGTAGAGTCTGTCTAAAATTAAACAGGAAAAAGAAGTTAATAACAAAAACTGCACAGCAAGGAAAAAAGAAGAAAGGGTATAACCATAAAAAAAGAATGGAAATATCGTTAGATCATTTTAAAAGTGAGACTACATTTAATTATGCATCATGGCCCTAATCTATACAATTTGTATGTAGGACAATTGCCACCACAAGGAGAACCAAGCTGAGCCATGTAATTGAATAATGCTGACATCTTCCAATTCCCATGGCGGAGCACTTGGGAGCATTTCTGAGTTGAAGTGTTACACAAGAACACATCTAAACCTCCCTGCTCCTTAAGAGGCACGCTGAGGAAGGGCTCATCAATACAGTGTTACTCTTTCCTCATCCTAAGACTGGAATTGCTTACAGTCAGCTGTTACGACTCCACCTAGCACAGAGCAGGAAGTAAATATTGCCTATCATCATAGACAGACAAGATAACTACATCCCCCTTAAGACAGTGCATATTCTGCTTCTCTGCACTCCAAACTTTCTAAGCAATCTCCCCAGACACAGAAGCAATTCTGACAAAGTTGGGAGCAATAGGTGGAAAAAAATTTGCTACAATCCTCCTTCTCAGTAGTCCAAGGAAGAAACATCGTTGCCATTATGTGCTGATACAAGAGCAACTGACTACCCCTACCTCCTTTGAAACGCTCATCTCGCATTGCTCTTTTCTACCCTACCCCAGGCTTTTTGTTCCATCACAGCAGCTTAGAAGACACACAGCTTGGCAAATTCGAACAGCTCAGAGAACTAAAGTAGGACTGTAACCACTGAGCTAATAAAATTAAGTAGATTAAAAAAAAAAGCCTAAAGCTTTTCATTTTCCATGAAGTAGATTTTCACCTCAAGGCTATTTTGTCCCTTTCAATGTTTTTATTTAGGTATTCTCCTTTGCCTAAGGAGGGAGAAAGGAAAATGTAAGAATTCAATTGCTTTCCCTTCAAAGGAAAAGAGAGATAGAGGTTTATTCAAGATCTGAGTTTCTGGCACTAATTTCCTCAGGCATCCTCCTGAAGCTAAGAGAAGAAAGGAGACAATCCACAGCAGTAATTAGACTCGTGGTTTGAAATATCCCCTTAGAGGAACAGCATGTTTCCACTGACAGTGGAAGCAGACTCGAAAGAGCAAATCTAAACAGCTACTCTCACCCTTCCTGGATCACCTTCAAAGTGACCACAGGAACGAAAAGAGACCCTGCCTTGAGTAAATGATTCATATTTTCTAGTTCTCCTATTCTCTTGTAGGTGGAGTCATTCACAGTTTTGGGAACTATTTCCTTAAAAAATAGAGTAAGGAGAAAGGTTTGTGATGATTAATGCCCTCGAAGCAATCCCAGAACTTCACAGTGACATGTATGATGAATGTTTGGACTATTATGCTGTATCCTATCTTTTAAGGTCAGACACGTTTTACGTGGTTAAACCTCTATCCCAAAAATAATCAGGTTTGTGAACATGAAGAAAAAATAGAGAAGAGGCAAAGGGATACAACAAGCTGGAAGTCCTCTCATTTGAGGGGCACCATGAGTTACCACCATCTGAAGATTCAGTTGAGAATGTGACTGCTATCTGTGTAAGGAAACAATGTCTGCCACCAAGACAAGCTGAGACAAAAACAAGGCAAGGAATACAGTAAGTCAAAATGACAACGTTGGTATAGGATGACCCAGTAAGTAAATTCTGCTCACAAGAACTTCAGATGTGAATGGGAACACTGCTCCTCAAATGCTTAAATCTAAGTATGAAAGCATGTACTGAATCAGAACATACAACTCAAAAAAAATATAAATCTGAGTGAACGAGAGTAAGATTTAAAACTAACATTAAATTAAAACAAAGACTTACATTCTCAAGCAGTGATTTCTTTGCCTGCTCGTCTCCTCGCATAGAATTCACTTGTACTTCTTCTGTGTTCAGTCTTTTTGGGTGGTTTTGTTTCAACTTTTGTGCCCACGATGTTAAAGATTTACTGGACGGCAAGCAACACACAAACATACCATAAATACATATTTCCCTCTGTAATGAAGGGATAATCCCCCCAGAAATCAGTTTCCATAGAAAGGAAGAGAAAATATGCACCTCAATGGCACTGTCACCTATGTTGTACGTTGAGATAACACACCCCCAAACCCAACCCTCTAAAAGCAGCATCAGTTTTACGACATACTACCAAACCAAGTTCATCTTCACCAGCCCCCATTCTTCCAACAGCCAGGAAGTTTTACCTCCACCAAATACCATCAAGGATTCACACACAACGTGCTGCCTGTGTGAGCTCTGGTATTGCCCATGTTTACATGAAGCCACTGTCTTTATACTTCAGCCCAACAGAGATAGTAAGGCACACTGTTAAATTCTGCATAACCAGAGAGTATTTGGACAGTGTTACTGACCACTACTTTGGTTCAGCTACAATCTATTCACCTACTGGACAGAGCAGAACAAATGAACCAAAAATAAATCAACCAAACAGGAAAAGACACACAGTAGGAAAAATCACACCTTTGGGTGTTGTCTGATACAAAGTACTACTGCAATGCATGCATGTAAACTAGCAGAGAAGTCTGGATACAACAGCAAAATGCCATGTAAGGTCAGTAATCAGCACCTAAAATTCCAGTGCACAGATAGAACACTGTGCAGGCTGCAGCTCAGCTTGTATTTACAGTAAGAAGCAGAGTTTTGTAATTTTCCTCAAGCACAACAACAGATAACCACAACACATGCAAATATGCATCACCCAGAAACGTCAAGCTAAAGAAATGCATTTGTCTACTAAGCAGAGGGCTTGGGGGATTTTTGTGCAGATTTTTCTACTAATTCTTCTTACCATCAAGATGCTCCATTCAATTCTTAAGTGTCTCTTAGTTACCAACAATGGGTACTGTATAATAAATCAGCAGATTAGGAAAGTTTACTCCTTACCCGTTTTTTTTCCTGCACTGATCTTCATTCACCGTATGTTCCAATTCAGCAGGAAAACCCCCAGCACGATTCCTTCCTGACGAGCAGTCCCCAGTTTGTTTGGATAGAAGTTCTCTGGTACGCTGAATGCTGCCTACAGCTGCATTACTCTGCAATCCTGCTGCATCACCCTGTCCTTGTGCAGTGCTCTCCATGCAGTCTGTGCACTTGATAACATCATTAGATGTGCCAGCATTCAGCTCAGAGGCTGACAGCGTGCCGTACCCACTGTTCATGGAAGCATCGTTTGCAAGACATTCCTGATACGGATCAGAGGCACTGGGATGCAGTTCGATTTCATCAGATCTGAGCTGATTGGCAACGCATCCATTTCCTTCAGAGACTTCAGAATGCATCCCCATTTGACTTTCTAGTGACGAGAAGGCATCTGTGGACTTCCCAGGCAAACTCCTGCTCTTGCCAATGCCCCAACTGCTGGTCTGCAATTTCACTAACTGCCTTATTTCATTCTGAATCAGCTAAAGAAAAACAAAAGGGGAAATTCCCATGAGATCATGCTCTAAGTCACATTTACATTTTGATGCAATTTCAATTCATGTTACTAGTGAGAGAACTGGAACATTTATTTCAAATAATTCCTGTTTTGCAATGCGCAGACACCTCATGCATGTAGTAGATAGAATGCATACTGTGCATAACAGTAAAGGTGAATGGTAACAACTCCCAGTTCCAAGCAGAGAATTACAGTTTCGAGCAGTCATTTCTCAGTGCAAAAAACAGTGCATGCAGGTATTGGCTGCATGCCTTTAGGACACCAGTTATCCACAGCCACCTAAAGAAATCCAAGTTATCTGGGTATATCATGAGAAGTGGATGAAGTCTTACGTTAAATTTAATTCTAGAAGAACTTATAATTTGGATTTACAATTTTAAAGATTGCAAGGATGCTTTAATGGAAGTATAAACCATTACTCTGTTACACTAATAGGAATAATGTACCTCTGTAAGATTATTTACATAAAACTTGGCTTCAAAACAACTGATTGGTTTGGCATCTGAGAGTGGAGCAAACCTATGAGGAGATCACCTGAAGAGATCTAGCAGGTGATTCAGTGTGCAATGCCCACAGTTCTTTCAGTGTCTTAGATGGGGGGGAGTGTTGCTTGTTTTACAGCTGTGCAGTGTTATACTGAAACAGCTACATTTCTGTCAAGGGCTACAAAAAGCCTTCGTGCCAGTGCCCATGGGGGAGTCCTTTGGCCTGGAAGTTGTCAAAATAATAAAAAAGGCTTCGTTTCAGAGAAACTACAGGTAATGCTTGTCTGCATGAAGCTTGGCATGTTTCACAGAGTTGCATTACAATTAATTCAATTTCAGGTCAGTCTTTCAATGAAAAAAAGAAAATGAGGGTGATGTTTCTGCCATAACGGAGGTTTTTGGCAACTTCACTCACAAGTGCAGCAGCCATTTGAGACTTAATTCTGTGATTTAACTCTGTTGAAAAAGGTTGAGGGGGAGAAAAAAAAGGAAGAAACAGAGTTGTTGGGGGAAAAAAAAGATGATTCTCTGCTGCCACTTAATGTTTGTCATTAAGGATTATTAATTTTGTCTATTATTCTTATTAGAATGTGTTGAATTTCCTTTTTTTTATTAGGTCACCTGCATAGTGGTTCGTTAGGAATAGCTCCCTCTAGTTTATCACACAACTGCAATTAAGTTACGCTCATTGCTCTTTGTATTTAGTGTGGTAATTCACACAGCTGCTAAGTCCCTGCTGATACCAAAACCAAAACTCTTCCAGAGGTATCCTTTCCTATTAATAAAGACAAAAAACAGCACAGCCAACACAACAGATTAGTCAAGACTACCATAAGCAACGGGTGAATCAAACCACTACATTCAGAGGGAAGAAATACAGGCTAAGGAAACACTGGTGGGACAAAACCAACAGAGTGGGAGAGGGAAAAGAAAAAAAGGCAGAAGGGGAGAAACAGGAGATAGGATAAAAGGACAGTACCTCTTGTTAACTCACTGCAGGAACTGTTGGTTACTACTAGTGCAGAGGGCGTAAGGGGAGGGAAAAACAGCAACCAAAATGATGAAGACATTAAGCATTTGGTATTTACAGAATACTGTCTCTTATGCATACATACACATTTCTTCTGGCTTCATTGATAATTATACTTCTGCAAAAAACATGAACCATCATGTGTGTCAATTTTCATTCCCAGAAAGGAGAATGTTGAACTAAAAGGTGAAAGAGGTGCTCAGCTATCACAGCAAGGGCTTTTTCCTATGCTTTATATTGTTTAGATGAGGAAACTATGTTTTCTTACCAGAAGAAAATTGTATTGCCTCAAGATTCCAAACGATACAGTTACTAAAAACATCTTGTGCCCAAAAAGTCCAGTTATCATGAGGGTATCCAGAATCGTATGCTTGTGAAGACAGATAAATAAGCCAAGAAATTTCACTGCTGAAATGGTTCCTACCAGTTACATTTTTAATTAGCCACAACTACCTCAAATATTCATCCTGTAAACTGGCAATCCAGACATCCACTTCTACTACCAGCCCGAATTACAGGCCCAGCACACTCATGGGAAGGCTGGGAAGTGCCAGAGGCCATAATGTAGGGAAAGAAAGAAAAAGAAACGTTCAGCCTCACCTATCCACATGAATAAATCATTACTTACTTGGATTTGATGGTGGAACTGTTCTTGCTGGGCAGCTATTTGTTCCTGGCATTGTTTCTCTACCAGTCTCAACAGCTGTAGCCACCTTGCCTATTTAATCACAAAGTAGAACAATTAAAGCACGATCACGTTGCTCCTCTCACCTTTCATTCTAGGTGCACAACAGTTTTGCAATATTACAATTCTGTGCTGGACATCATATAAACTTGGCTGTGCCGCTATGCACTGGGCTGTGCACCCCACAATACATGCAGTCCCCCATTGCCTCAGTCAGAGGAGACAGTAATAACACCACAGAAAGAAGCAGAAGACAGAAGAAGAAGAAGGAAAGTACAGCCCAATTTGTGTAATGCTGAAGTCTAGAACACAGAACACAGACATCTACATTCTTTCCTTGGATCTGTTAAAGAGCACCAAATTAAGCATCTGTCAGAAGACATTTTATTGGACCACAGCCAGAAAGCTCAAAAATTCTGCAAGAACAAGTCCATGGTGTGGAAACTTGATGTTCCCTACAGAGGCTAAAAATAATGATCAAACATAACACAAAGAGGGAAAAACATTTTAAAAGGGCTTGAGCAAATGAGCTGGTTGTACATAAATTACTACCTTTGTGTTGTTCCTAATCTGAAAAACTAATAATCTACACCTGTTTACAAACTGAATGAATAAATGATAGAACGGAAACAGTGTCATTCATAGAAGAAAAAATATCAACTCATTTCCAGGATCACTTCAGACTTGAGCATGAAGTGCTGCAGTTTTAAAGGTTTAAAGTTTTAATTAAAAAAAAAAACTTGGAATCCTTATCCTAGCACTGAAAAAAACAGAGTACTGTTACTGTAAAACACTCGTACATAAGAAAAATCACAACAAAATCCATCTGTGTGATCAGTTCACAGCATAATAAGTGGATCTGCCCCATTAAAGAATAAACATTTATGTAATCCCTTACTGCTGCACGATACCACCGTTGGATCCACCTTCCAAAATGGAGAGCAGATGCATTGATACATTTATTTCTTTGTCAATAAGCCTTAACAAGTACCTCACAGTTCTTCACAGTTTCAGAGTCAGCCTTCCCGCTGTGCTGGATATCCCGCATGTAGGAGGAGAGCAGCTCAACAGAGGCAGCAACTAAGGAGGACCTGGTATTCCCTGAGTAACCAGAAACTCCACTGGGATTGGCTGAGGGGCTCCTTGTGAAACACGAGGAAAAACTTCAATTATTTACTGTGCCAGCTGTCCAGCATAGCAGCCACGATGATGCTACAGAGCCGTCAAAGAATTACATGCTTAATTTACACCGCGATCCTAATCCAGCTGAAAGATAAATGCGCTGTGTTCAGAAGAATGAAGATGTTCTTCAAGAAAATGCCAACGTGCAGTGAAATGATGAGTTACAAAGTTCAGCTCCACAGCCTTGTTTTGAGAAGCTGCACCAGTACGCGACCTGCAGTTCTTACAGCAAGTCGAGAAGAATCTCCCCTGATCTGGCAGGTGGGCAGCTACTCTGTATTTGCCCTCCTTATTCGGTGGAAATACCTTGGGCACAGAATGGAAAAACAATTCCCTTTTTCTAAGCCACTGTATTCCACAAATGACTTAATGTTCTACACGGTCTTTACAAAGAATAATCCCTTCTAACTTGGCCAAGACTGTTTCCCCACTCCTCCACTCAAGGAGACGTGAGTCAACAGAAGTCAGTAAGTTTTTAAGGATGATTTAAGTCTTCTTTTAATGAGGCTTTTCTCATCAAGCATTTTATCTGCAATTGTAAAAAAACCTGAAATATATTGCAGTGCCACCATGGTAACAATGCTAGCAAGCATAGTATCTACACAAAGCAAAAAGACTAAAAATGTTAGGAATTCCTCCATCATTATCTGTATCGTTACCTGTCACAATTCAAGTTGCAAACAGAGCTGTGGGTATTTTTGACATCAGAGTCTGCAGAAGACGAAGAGATCTCTTGCACAGCATTCACCGAGTCATGACTTTCCATATCTTAGATCCAAATATGATTATACCCTGCAAACATGAATTAAGTATCACTCTCCTGTTAAAAATTATAATAATAATAACATGACTCTGTAGTTTGGTGAAACAGAATTTGATTGAAGAGGCAGTTCTTTCAGTCAAACCACCCCAGGACATGCAGCATTCCAAGAACTTCTCTCCCTTGCCCCCAGCTATGCTTGCTAACAGTTGCTGTTTAGTCAGTACTGTACTTGCTGTGATTCTCACAAGTCTAGAGGAGATTCCCACCACATAAGAATGGCCTATAAGGGGGTCTGAACCCAAAACTGCAGGTAGAGCACAGGTGTGGGTTTTGTTGGTTTGTTTCAAAGCTGGGGCTCCACAGTTTTTGAGACTTCTGTAGAGCACAATTAAAAAGTAGGGGCCTATTCTCAGTCCATTAGAATCCAGAGGCTCTGTGCCCACCCCAGAAAACAGAATCAGAACTACTGAGCTAGACTGCAGCTGCCCAATTTGAGCATAGATGGTTGTGTACTCAATATCAGGCTCATTTTTAATTTTCCCCCCACACACATTAGCTTGTTTTATTATTACTGCATAACATTAATTCAAAAAGCATTACAACTGCTTGAGATTTTTTTTTTTTTTTACACCAATTAAGCACAAACCAAATTCCCACATTATAAACACATATATAAAAAATACTTGTGCATTGGTCTTGTAGCACTCAAAGCAGCAGTTTACAAGAATGGCAACATTAAGTATGCTCCCAGTTTCGATTTGTTCATCAAGAACAAAAGCACTTGAAATACATACATACATTAATCAGTTCTTCTACAGTGCTTACTTCAGCATCTGCTCTGCCCTGGTGAATCCATCCCATGCTCTACACTGCAGGAAAACCTTATGATTGTTTGGTAGAACAAAAGGAGGCATTAAGAAATGTCATCCCAGCAGCCTGTGGTCATACAGAGAATAAATCCTCGTTGCCTTGCAGCAGCCAAATACCTTCAAAGCACAGCCATTCTTTACAGGGCTTACAAGGACATGCTGCTGACTTTCAGGGATTTAAGCTTCCATTACTTGTAAGTACACCAGCACATCTCACACTGATAAAGTGTAAAAACTCATTTCTACCAGAAGGAAACCGCTAGACAGCTGTCCAATTAATCTCTGTCCTACTGCTAAAGTGAAGCAGCCTGTAGTAAAATGCTCTGTTGGCAGCTTGCTACTCAAACTCCTCAGAGTACAGCTTAAAATGCAAGACCTGGAAGGAAGTTATCACAGATCCACAAGTCCCACAGAGCTTCCTTGGAGAAATGGAAGTGAGGGCGAAAAAGCTCATTTCTTCTTTCTGCCAGGGCCAGCAGTGCGAGGACACGAAGGTCATCATGCAGTTGAGGTGGGGGGGCCTTCAGACAGCCCGGGCTGTGCCCACGGTGCCCCAGTTACCTCAGCAGACAGGTGGGCCTTAGCTGTGGTGTTTCATAACCTCGTTAGAAGTCTGCCCGCAATGAAACATACACGGAGCTCCAACAGGGCCGAGAGCAGCTCATCTGTCACCTGCTGTTTCCATAGCGCAGCACAAGCCCTCGTTCTGCCAAACCCCCGCACGGAGGAGCGGGGATTAAGTCAGCCGGGAGGTATTTAACTCATCGGCACGGCTCCGGGTGCCGGCACGGCCCCAGGCCCCGCCCTGCTCCCCACGCAGAGCGCCTGCTGCCAGGCCCTCCCCAGGACCCCCGCCCGCTTCCCCCTCACAGCGGCCCCTCTCTCTGTCCCCTCAGGGTCCCGCACCCCCTCTCGCCACCCACTAATTACCCCTCTGCCTTCAGCGCTGCCCCATTCCCTCCCCTTGCCACAGCCCCTCAGGCCCCGATCCCCCCCCAGCCCTCACCCGCCGTGATCCCTCCAGCTCCGTCCCCTCACGGCCGACCGCCCCTCAACCCGCCACCGCTCTGCCTCTCCTCAAGCCGAAGCCCCGCCTCCGCGCTGCCATTGGCTACTGCCCCTCGCGTTCCGGGATGTTGACGGCGCCACCGCCCCTGATTGGCCGGAAGCGCTGCCACTCTGCGAGGAAGGGGCGGCGCGGTACGGGTGGCCTCGCGGCGCTGAGGTACGGCCAAGCGCTGCATTGCTGCTGGACTCTCGCCTCACCCGCTGTCCTCGGGACTCATCCGATGCCTACCCGCATTGCCGGGAGATTGCCGAGAGCCCTCCGGGAGCGGCTTTGCTCAGCGACCTTTCAGCGATAAACAAGCGCGGCTCCCTCCTCCTCCCCGACGATTGGCGGCCCACTTTCGAACGCGGTGGGGCGGGGGGGGCGCTGCGGCGAGGAGACCGCACGCTGATTGGATACCTTGTGCGCGCTCCAGGGCGCGCCTTCCACTTTGATTGGCTGAGAGGGAAAGGACGCACGTCGCCGCCAGGGGATTGGCTATTGCGACTACGCGCCGGACGGTTCACAGAGCCTGATTGGTAAAGAACGTGGGGGGGCATGCGAAAGGACACCGTGCGCAGCGATTGGTTGTGGTGATTGCCAATTAGCGGGGTAGCATCCCCGCCTCCAAGTGCCGCGCATGTGCAGATGTGACGGAAAGTGCGCGTAGGGCCGTGTGCGCAGGGAAATGCGCATGCGCAGTATGGCGCTCGGCCCGGGGCCCTGAGGTAGGCGGCGGGGCTGTGTGGGGGTTCGTGCTGCCGCCTCCGCTCGGGTCGATGCGGGACCGCGCTTCTGGGTTCTCTTGCAGATGCAGCCTCAGCGACGGAAGAAAAAAATCACCTTCTAGTGCCACCAAGCAGACACGCTTACTTGCAGATGCAAGCTTCCGCGTTGGTTTCCTCAGCTGCGCTTTAATTTCCATCGCAGAGAAGCTCCTTTCTGTATGAGCGTTCCGAACTCGTTCACCTTCGCGTTCGTTCGGGCGGCACGCAGCGCAGCCCTATGGAGGACGCAGCGGCTGTCCCTGAGCCGGGGGTCCTCGCCGTGGGCAGCCGGGAAGAGGAGCTCCTTGCAGCTGGTGCCGCTCACCGAGGCGGAGCTGAAGGAGCAGTTTGTGAGGGGCGATGGCCCAGGAGGGCAGGCCACTAACAAGACCAGCAACTGTGTTGTCCTGAAGCACGTTCCGTCAGGGATTGTGGTGAAGGTAATTGTGTTTTCTTTCATTATGGCAAGGGCTGCGTGGTGTTCAAGTTTGCTTTTATGGTCGGTCATAATCTCAGCATGGTTGTCGCAGAAGGGTTTATGCGTACGTGAAGTACCTCGGCAAGAAGCAGGTTTGGTTAACGGATAAATAACCTGGGGCTGTCTGGATATAAAGGTTTAGCAGGAAAACAGAAAAATGAACAGCTGAACGCTGTGATAAGGATGTCCTCCTGTATTTCTTCAGTGCCATCAAACAAGATCAGTGGAGAAGAACCGAAAGATAGCCAGAGAAATCCTGCAGGAAAAGGTTGACCTCTTCTACAAGGGTGAAGAAAGTGATGTTTATAAAGAGAAGAAGGCATCAGAGAAGAAGAAGCAGGAGAAAAAAAGAAGAGCAAAAGAAAACCTAGAAAGGAAAAAGCACTTTAAAGAGATGCTACAATTGGACAAGAAATAAACATGAAATACTGACTGGCTCTGGTAGGATAAGGGAGAAGTTTGTCATAGCTGTGCATAGTTTTCTGACTGATGTATAACAATGAGCTCCATAAGCACAACAGAAGTACTGAGTAGTGACCTGACCTGCTCTTACAGTAAAGTTGAAGAGTTAAAGCACACAGTGTGTTCTTACTTCTGTTTGCCATCATCTCATTACTTGTATTTAAGAATCTTTTTTCTGCTGAGTTTCTGCCTTGTACTATTTCATAGGCGTTCCAGTACATAAGGAGAACATTCCTTACAGGTTTTAACATTCCATCCTTACTTAGACAATGCCTGCACTGATATAAATCCTGCATGAAGTGACCAGGGTTAGATGGGACCTGAAAAAGCTGCTCTGTGATACTCTGATCGAGTACACAGACTTGAGACAAAGCACCACCAGTCACTGACTGTCTCCTTCAGATCTGTTAGTTGAACTTCCTGCATAAATGCTCCAGCTCCCTCAATTCTGAAGGAATTTTAAACATAGCTTTACAGCTTTTACCTGCAGTGATGATGAGCGTTGTTGAGGAGGGAAGGCAGGCATTCCTACAAGTGAGGGCTTATCGGGCTTATCACTATTTTAATACTGCTAATAGTTACTAATTGCTTAACTAGAACTTCTCTCATTTTCAGCAGAACCCTCACAGGCTGCTAACTGCATTCTGACCTTTGATAACAAAGGCAAACAGCTTCAAGAAGCCAAGCTGTCTGTGTATGTTGAAAGCAAGGTAGACTACTAGCAACAATACCATCCTCTGACAGAAGTCGACTGCAGCAGGACTGTACCTTCAATGAAAACAGACCAACAGTTTGCAGGCCTGTTCCCTTCTTCCTGAATGTGAGCCTCCTGCATGAAGGTTAAATCTTTGCTTTTCATACCAGATGTGTGAATCTGAACAAAGTGACTGTAGATACTTTTAATACAAACTGTTAATGAAAATAAGCTTTATTACATCAAGTAATAAATACATAAAAAGATGCAAATAAGTTTTAGTAATTTATCCAGAATTTTCTTTTTTTTTTTTTTTTTTTGCAAACTTAAAACTGAAATCTCCAGCCTTAATGTAGAAATTAGCTTTCCAGAACCTTGTTATTATTTAATAGGCTTCCCTATTTTCCATATAATTCATGCACTTTAAAAGGACTTCAAAGCACTATTAGTCATGCAAGTGTTTATGCAAAATGAACAAAAAAGGAAAAGTAAGAGGAGGAGAAGGTTATTATTTTTAAGCAGGGTCTATGCTGTATGGCAAATTGTGGCATAGCAGACTACTAAGTACAGCATGCTATTCTGCATTTATTTAATAAAAAAAAAGTCCTTACAGCTTATGTCAAACTTTGAAAGACTGACAGTTTGGGGTTACGTTGAAACAGTAAAAAGGATTTAAAAAAACCCAACAACGGGATTGTGGCTGGATAGGAAGAGAACTGAAATATAGCCTAGGAGAGAGCATTCCTCTGCATGCAGTTCAGTTTTCATGGTTTAGAAATGCCTTAGGGAGTTTTAGTGTCTTTACAAAATGCCAACCCTCAGCAAGTTGAAAAATCCTTGTTTTGTTATTCTTCACTATACATTTTTAAAGGCAAAAAGAAAGGTAAAACCTTCAAAATAAAGGAATTTGTCTGAATGTTTCAAGAGTCAGAATGAGTAGGCATTACTTTTTCTTCATTAAGAGATGGAAGATCTTGTAACTGCATTCATGGGCTAGGATCTTGCATTTCGTTCAGTCTCAGCCAAGCATTCCCGAACTAATCCTCTAGCATGAATAATGCCTGCAAAAGAATTGAGCATATTTTAAATTATCTCATTCAGGTGACATTTGCAGTGACAGTTCACAGAAAGGTTTATGTGTTTCTGCCGAGTCTCCAAGGCTACCACAGCATAACACAGAAAATGGAGAGAGCCCTCCCTGCCCTAACATCAGCCACTGCTGAAGAAGTTTGCTTTCCCAAACTGGTGTTAGGGATTGAAAATGGACCAAACAAGGAATCAGAGCATTATGAGCTTTGCAGGGCTGCAGTGACAAGTACATTGTAATGTGCAGTATCTTATTAAAATGAGAAACTTAATTAGAAAGAAAAAAAAAATCAACCTGTCAGTTATGTTGGTATTGTGGGGTGAAAAACAACTTATTTAGGGAGTCGTTTTAGCAAGGCCTAAGAGCCTTAATTAATGCCTTGGAACAATTCTTCTACAAGAGGATGCATCAAAATCCAAGCCTTCATAGTACTGCCTAAGCACAAGTTGTATAAGAGAAATCTTGTAATGCCGTGTGCATAAAGGTACCTCCTAACTGGCTCAACTCCCAGTATAAATCATCACTGCTTTACATGCTGCCATATCTACTCTCATAGGCATTGTGTGGAATTTTCCACAGAGTCCTTCTGTCTTGAGTTCTAGCAGCATGGACCTCAAGTCTTAATGCTGGAACTTCATGTTCACAGAGCTGCTGAAAGAACAGAGCTTAAGTTAGATTTTTATGATGGGAGACAGATTTTTCTACAACTAACAAGGTTATATTTTACTATCAGGAAAAGATGGGAGGTGATTTCTCTGCTCGGTCATGCTCCTTAACAAGATGAAGAAATGACAATAAGGCAATAGAAGAGATTTAATCTCTTGTTAGATGTAATGGATTCTGTCTCTAGAAGGCTGCTAACCCAGATCACAGCAACAGCCTCTACATTCAAGTAGAGACTGAGGACATGATGGGTGGATGGCTTTGCTCAGGGTTAAATTAAGGCAGACAAGTAAAGCTGCATCCTCCTACAGCTGTGAGAGGCAGAAACGCATATCAAAGCAGTATACTAGACCTGGATCTAATGGCAGGATGCCCAGTTTATGCAGAAGAACTACCCTGAATTATGTAGAACGCTGGGAATTTAGCCAGTTTTAGAGGTCAGTATCCTCTGTCCCTAGGAGCAGATGGAGCAGGGGACAGGGACTTTACTCAGCAGTAACCTCCTCGTGGCCATGGAGGCTGCCGTCACGTGGTTACCCTCACTCACTTTGCTCTCACACTTGCACATGCTCCTTCAGCCATATAGCTCCTAAAATGCAAAGAGATGTACCTTTGTGACCAAAAGATGGCAGCAAAAAGTACTTAATGTGGATTTTTTGCATCATTTGTGAGCCAGTCACAGTGGCAGCACTGAATCTTAAGCCTACATTAGCGAACAAATCAATGCTCAGTGCAAGAAGTAGCAAAACAACGTTTCCTCACCCAACTGATATTCTCTGAACAGTTCTGCATCTCTCCTGCTCTCTCTCAAGTTGTCCCCATTAGCCTATTGCCATTCATGATCTATTAATACTGACTCCGGCAATGCAATAAAGAGAGACTCCAGCAACATTGATTTTAGCTGGGCTAGATTCCACTTACCACTCATCAGCAGACTTTATTGCATCCTTTCCCAGAACAGCTACTAGTCATTTTATTGCTCGTCACGGCAGATATATTACTCTCCCATAATGGTTGAGCCTTAAATAAAGCTTTGTAGTCTTGGGTGAGTGTAAGGGGGATCTGCAAGGTGGTGAGATGTTAGTCTGTTACAGTAACACTGCCGTTCAGGTTGAAGTGAGTGAGCCAAACTCAGCACAAGGACTAAGGAAAGGGAGGAAAAGGTAACTCTGTGTATTGGCCAGGGACAGAAATGCCAGCACATCCATTGTAGGTGGCATTCAGGGTCATTTTAGGAGCAATGGAATGTCCCACTGCTCCTTCACAAATACCCCTTGCACGTCCTCTGCAGAGGACAATGTCAAGCTGACGTAAGCAGCAGGGCATGTGGGGGTTCCTTTTACACTGCAAAGGAAAGGGCATTTATGTGACCTCTTTTAGCTGACTAAGCAAAGCTGAAGAGACCTCATCAGCCAGACCTAAAAGCTTCTATGTCCCTTAGCAGCAGCCTCCTAATGACATCCACTTGAAACAGGTAATGGAGTCTAAGTGGCCCCATACCATGCAGAGGAGGAGTATGTTTGACATCTCACTCTCAACAGCCTTCACTGACAAACCCTTTCTGTTTTTCCCCAGCTGTTCTCTCCACCAGCCTCAGTGCAACTTAACACAAAGCAATATTTCCTTAAGCCTTTCAGTAAGAGCTCCTGGGTCAAGGAGGTGAGTGACGTTTATCAGAGGATGAAAACAATGTTTGGTTGTGTATTTTGGATGTTAGAGAGAAGACACAGTTAAAGGACAAGCAAGTCACCAAGAACCTAGCAGAACATGTCCAGCTGACAACTTAAAGCTTCTAAAACAAGGTTTGAATTATTAACTGAAAATTTCCCTGTGCTCATGAAACACATTTGGCCACTATTAAATACAGCAAGAATAGAGCATACCAGAGCTCTAGTTGCTCATTAATACACTCAGTTTAACAACAAGCTCAATACAGCTGTCTCCATTCAAGGGAGACCATTGTTATGAAGCTGCCTACAAGTAGTCAGTACACAAAGAATATGGGATACCTTAAAATATACATTTCTCTTTTCTAAACATTACCTCGTTTTAGCCTCTCCATCGCACTTTTACTCCCAGCATATGTGGGTCTGATCTCTTTTCCTAATTCTTCGATGATAGCTAGAAGTTCTGCATATTTGCTCTGCGGTACTTGACTGCTGCTGGTACCCTGTAATTGGAAGTAGATTAATCTCAATTAAATGCTACTAAAACCAAAACAATTGGAACAAACAGCACCTGGAAATTCACTGAATACCCCAGGAAGCCACTTTTTTTAAAAAAATAAGTTGTCAGGTTTGCTACATAAACATGATTTTCTTTTTGCCTTTGCTGCTGTGGCTGGACACAATGCTACGTGCCCTTCAAAAAGTGGAGTCACGTAGGATGCAGCTGCACGATTGGAGCCTGAGATGAAGCAGAAGTTAGAACAGTCCTACAAAAACAGCAAACTGAGAACTAATTGTTGAACCCTCTTGCTGTCTTTATCAGTGTTCAGATGTATATTTTGTATTAGAGAGAATGAAGAGCAGATAAAACAAAACTGCCCGTACAGTAGAGGAAATCCTATTAAGTGGTAAACAGATGTCACAGAAAGTTCACCAGCCCATAGGTATGTCTGTAACATGCTTCATGAGACTGTCAATCTTAAATCAGCAGTTTGTCCAAGGCAAACAGTTAAAGGTGTAGGACTATTACTTTTCTAACGATTAAAAAGCATGTAACAGCCCTTGCTACCAGAACATAACTCAAGACATGGTTCACTGACTCAGAAGGAAAGGGACTAACAGTTAATTAGTAACTAATCTCACTCAGCACTCTGCTTAGTCTAATTCGATCCCAAGATACGTGTGATGAATCAGTTTGCCATTTGGGTTTGATTTCAGACCTTAGTGAGAGGGAGGAACACCTCAGATTACAGGCCACTATCCACGATACTGTGCAGTCATAGGGTCAGTGATCTGGTGAAAGAAAAAACAAGCAGCAGAGCCATACCTGTATCCCTTGTGTGTACCCTAGCGATGGGGGCCCGTAGTCATTTATCAGCTGCCTGTATTGCGCAGACGTTGCCATACTTGTGGAAGGAGAGTGAACACTCCCAGCTGCAGAGAAAAAAGAGAAAATGCTTGTTATTATCTCCAGATGGATGAGTCGGTTACATGGGAACACATTTCAGGTGGCTTTCCTCTTTTCTTAAGCTGTGAATTCTCACCTTACTCTAAGCCAGCTGATGCCAGAGCCACACTACTTCCTACTAACAGACAAATTACTGCTTCCCCAATGTTTGCTGTACACTTCAAAATAGCACAGCCTGCAACCTTATCAGTGCAAATTGTTTGTCTAAAAGTGAAGCAGTGTAACATGACAACTTGTTCTGCCTCGACAAACTAAATCTTAAGGAGCCCTATTTTTGCATATATACATTCCACGTAGATGAGTCTAACGCCCTGCGCTATTTTTACTTTTTCAGTGCAAGTTATCTGAAAGCAATTTTGCAACTCAAAGTGTCATCACATGGTCAATGCAAGTTACCCTCAGTACTATTTTCAGCTGATGCCAAAACTATTCATAGAGAACAGTCAGTTGAGGTCTATCAGATCTGCTGCTCATTGTATGACATTGAGGTGAAGACTGCTAAGCATTATTCCTCTTTGTGAGATATCAAACATCTTTTGCCTGTCCAACTGTGCTACGTAAGTAAATCAAAGGCAAAAAACCATCTCTTTGGATTATGGGTCAGCTCAAAGACTCTACCAATGCAATCACTGGTTAACTACTTCAGAAACAGGGAAGCAAGACACTTCACTACCCCACTATGGTAAGCATTTGTTACTGAGAAATAAGATTTCTTTTGGAGGGCCTAATCCTGCTCCCTGTTTTACAACAGCTTTAACGGGCTGGTGATGAATTGCACACTCAGGGCTGAGGCAGTGTTCGACTTAGCTGCTCTTTCACTCCTGCAGTTAAAAGCCCCCACACCTCCACTGGTGCTGCTCTCCTTGCCTGCAGGCACAGACTCAGACCTCCTGCTGCCTGCAAATCTTCCCTTTGCAGAAACCCTCACTAAAAATTCCCAATTGCCCTTCATTAGAGGAAGGGATCTTATTCACCACCTTCCACATGAACCTGAATTATACCATTGACAAGTCACTGCTGCTCAGAACCACGTAAACCACTAGCTTTGTTTAGAAGTTGCAAGAGATTTCATTCCCTGTTTCTCTTCACTAAGAAACAGAAAGCCAGTAGTTACATTGTGAAAAGCTCTGCTGAACACAGTGGAACAGACTCTACCTTGGCTGGGAACTCTTTCCATTTCAGAATGTATCACAGGTCATCACTGTGGTGGTGTCTTTGTTCTAGGAAGAGAGTATGTTCTACATCCTGCCCAGTTAACTGGATGTGAAATCCTAATGAAGGTAAACTGGGCTGGTCACGAGGTCCATTTGAAAAAAGGAAGGTTTATCTTTGTTTCAAACCAAGCCACTAAGTTTTATGGCACTATACTGCATGTGTCTACTGCTAAGGTTTCATGAGGAGTTAACAGTCGCATCCTTCTGAAGCACAGTAAAAACAAACAGCAAAAAAAATCAAAACACACCTACAGAGCATGGGTCCTGCACTGGGGAGGAACACCACAGTAGTCAACTGTGCTCCCAGTCAGCCCTTCCCTCTGTGCATGCTCAATGGCAAGGTTTCTGTACCTACAGCTCAGCCAATATTCCAAGTCCAGATGACTTGAAATTTCAACACTTATCAAACATGACACAACAGCAAACAGCATCTTTCCTCCAGTGATTTCAAAATGCTTCAAAACACTAATGAACCCTTTGTGCTGCAAGGTAGAAAGATTTAATTACCTCAATTAAGCAAAGACAGACTCTAGCGATTTCTGCTCCCATAGAATAAAACAAAAGATGCATCCTGTAAAGACTTGTTCCCAGGCTGCTACTGCAAGCACCACGCATACGGGGCCTGGAAGCTCCAACCTGGCTCTGAGCAAGAACTTGGATGGCCAGGCTCGGGAATCCTGCTTTGGCCACTCAACAGACCTCACCAACACTTACCCCACAGCTGCACACCACGCAAACAGGACCGTTTTCACCAGCATATCATTGGCTAATGATAAAATAGTACAGATAATTAGAGATCATTTGAGGTTATGCAAATTTAAACGATGTGTGTTTCATTTGGATGAAATAACACAGCAGGGCATGGCTACATAAGAGAAAGCTCCACTAAAAACATGATGTGGCAAGATAAAACAGCGAAGTCGGGCCGAACCATACTTTGCACACATAAGGTACCGCAGTGGACAGCAGCAAGACTCAGCACAGGAGTTTCACAAGCAAAGAACTTTCAACAGGCAGCAATGAGGGAGAACCCACTGCCAGAGCTGGGACAGAGCTGGGACAGAGCTGGGACAGAGCTGGGATGTGGCTCCTGCCCGCAGCCAGGGCCCTACCTGGTGCTGCTCCACAGCTGGGTGCTTATTGTCTGCTGTACCCACGCTATGCAGAGCTGTGCAGCAGACACTAGAGGCCATTGCTGAGTACGGCGTGCCCTGCCAAGTGACAGATCGTGGTAACCATGGTGAGTTTACCCGTTTCTTTGCAGTCTGCATCAAAAATGTAATAAGACATAATGCCATGCGCCGACCACTTTATCAGCAGCAGCAGGCCCTGAGAACAAAGGAAGGATTTGGCTTGGCCGTGGCACCGGCTCCACACGCCCAAGCCAGAAGTTGTGCCAGCCAAACTCTGCTGGAGGAAAGGAAGATGAAAAATCCTGGATTTCACCTCATTTTAAGATGATGCAATCATGAAAATGAAATTAATTGCGGGGATATTATTATCTCACGGGGTAATGGACCTTAGGCTTTCTGACCTATCACTTTGTATGTTAATCTCAAAGAGAAGCCCTGGGTCTCAGATGACTATTAGTCAATTAACCCGAAATACATCTGCATGCCTGAACATTCTGTACACTGCAGATTAAAAAAAATAATAACAATTAAAAAATCACCAGCTATTGCTGTTACAGTTAGGAGGAAAAATTAGGCCAACGAGTCTCAGAGCCAAGACCCAGTCAAAAATCCGTTTGATGATTAGGCATTCACTGGAGAGAGGAAAAAAAGGAGGGGGGATCTAAATTGAGGCTTGCTCTGTCATGTTAAAGTAACAATGGAGACAAGACAGTTAGGAACTGACAGAAAAGGGAGTGTGCTTGTACTGAATTCGAGTGACACTCTGCATCACCTCCCAGATTGTCTTAGTGCTTGCTGCTGCGTTAAACCTAAATTAATGTACACACTTTCCTGCCTCCACTTTCCTAATTAAACGTACACAAAACCTTTTATATACTCATTTATTCTTGTGCCAACAATGTCTTTTATTTCTGTGTTCACACAGAAGACTGACAGAGGCTTTTTTTTTCCCCACAAAAATATAGTGAGTTTCTTGCTAATCAACATAATTCGTCATTAATTAGGATAAGGTCTAACAATACAGCAAATAGAAATGAGGGGGTTTTTTTGTTTGTTTCTCTTTTTTTTGTCAAAATCTCTCCCTTCCAGTAACATCCTGCAAGACAAAGGATCAAGAACCAACCTTTGTTTCCCTGGACTCCCTCAGACCAGGAATCTCCCCATCAATTTCCAACAGGTTTGCAGAGATCCATCCAGTTTCTTCTCTACTGTTTCCAAGCCTGAGCAGCAATGCCAGTCTCAGATCTTACCCCTACTGCTGTTGCTTGCTGGAAAGCTAACTGGAAAAGCAGCTTACCGTGCACCCCACAAGGAAGCAGCGGGGGCAGGAACGTGTGTGCCTGATCCACTGATCCACTGACCCACCTGATCCGCTCCCAGATGTCCACAGGGACACCTCTGTGGTGGCCACAGCACTCTGCTTCACCCTCACAGACACAGCAAAGCAAAATCAGAAACAGTTACTCACCTCGCCCAGTTACTCATGTAGAGCTGACTTAAGAGCTAACCCTACTGGATATGTGTTTCTCTATAACTGCGCTTTGCAGGGTCCTATAAAATGGCATGTATAAGCTCCTGCCATTTTACAAACTCTTTGTACTCAAGAATGTAAGAGATTCCTGCAGGTATGCGGTCTGAGATATCCAGGATGGAATATTTTAACTGAGAGGATGCAACTTCTCTGCCCTGAAGTGGCCCAGTTTGCATTAAAACACGTGAGAAATGCTCTGAGCTGCGCGGACAACGTACGTTGCAAGGCAAGGATCCTCCAGCACAGGATGGGAGGCAACATCCTCACCTACCACAGCCATCTCTGCAGTATTTGCACACAGCCTGAACCGCAGCTGCAGAGTTCTGGCTGACTATGGGATTATTTGATTCCTTAGCCCTCTGCACAACTTGGCTTAAGCTCAACGAGCGCTGCCTGCCATCCACGGGACACCACACGCACGTCTATACAAGCGGACCTACTGCACAGCCAAGCAACACATGGAGCACTACGAAGATGCCAACCCACAGCAAAAATGCTGTCAGCCCCCGTTTCCCCCAACCTCCAAAGAATTTATTTTTTTTAATTTTAAAATAATGGACCTAGTTCTCATCTGCACAAAACATTCCTTATAGGACTGGCTGTGAAAGTTTTATTTTCACCCGCTATTTCCCACCTTAAACAGCCTGTGTGGCAGAAACAGACCTTTCTTTGAATAAAACTATTTCACTTGAAAGCAAAAAAAATTCAGCACACACACATATAAATATGTTCTCAAGAAATAGGACATTCTTTTTCGTAACAGCCAGAGGCCTTGCTCTTTTGATCCATCACACTCAGGGCCTTTCCTCTAGTACTCTCGTTCCACTTAATCTTCCCATGTGGATAACGGTCATGTTTTATTTCTTCTCTTTCCAACTCCTCCCTTTCTTCTTTCTTTTTTCTTTTTCTTTTTTTTTTTTTTAAATCAGACAAACAGAAGACAGTCCCTCTGCCTCCCCACTGCTCTTCTATTCTAGCTGAAGACAGGGCATTTCTACATTAGCAAATTATTTGGCACAGTGAGAATGGATCGGAAGATCAAAGCCTTTGGTACGTGTATACCACATGTAGCTGGGGCGAGGGGCAGGATTTAAGTTTGGAATTTAGTCTGATCCCCCAGACTGGGTGTCTGCATCACAAATATGGCTCAAAGCTGTCCAGCCTTTGGTTTGGACCTCTATGTTCCCCTAAAGGATGGAGCACCAGTTGCATAACTGGAGCACAGCTTCTGGTTTACTTTTACACAAGAGGAATGAAGCTAGCACAAACCAAAACCACCCTGCAACTCAACTGACTGGTGGGTGGGGATGACGCAGAGATGTGCTGGTTGTGAAAACCATGCCAGTCACTGCTTTGAACCTAAGAGCTCTGGTAGACAAAGACAAAAACACCATTTTCCTAAATGTCCAAACAAGTCCACTGAAAAATTGTTCATTCTGAAACATGTTTAGCGAGTCTCTTTTCTGTTCATGGCTTCATGTGGATTTCAAGTGACCTGGGAACCTGACATTTTCAGTTTGTAACATGAGGGTTTGGGAGTGGAGCATCATCTACATTTCCTAAAAAATATCCCCTCTGCTAAGACATGAACACTTTGCTCTCCACATTGTTTGTAATCGTAGTCTTTCCAGTACCCTCATTCCAAAAAAAGCAGCCCCTCACTACAGACACCGTGAAACCCAAGCTGTCTGTACAGGGCAACAAGCAAGCCATTTGCTCATGCAAGTTTGCACTGCAGTCTCAATAAGAAATAAGCTAACATGTTGGGCATCACATCTCAGGACTGAACAATATCGGTCTCCCCAGTTGCAAGCTGCAGCCCAGCCCCAGTGAGGGAAGAATCTTTCTCATTCACCTCTTCATTCACCTCTCTCTGAGAATTTGCTTTTTTTTTCTTTTCTCTCTTTTCTTTTTTTTTTACCACAAAGCTTCTGACAGCCCCGCTGGTCCTCAGCATGGCAGCACCATTTGCTAACCGGGAGCTGAGGCACTGTCCTTTCTCTTGCCAAAGTCTGCTGCATCTTGCTTCTCCAGCTCCTAAACACAGAAGTTTTCAAGCTTTATTACAGGAACAGGGTTTGTCTTGAAACATGGTAACATTTCTAGTTGAAATTACAAAGGAAAATCCAAGCTCTTTCTGCTGGTTTCTGGACCTTTAAACTACTGCTCTCGAACATGTGCCTGAACAAAACTGGTAGATATCCACAACAGAGCCAGGAAAGGCCCTGGACCAGAGAAAACCATACAAACACAGAATCACGGAATGGTTTGGTTTAAAGAGGCTGTAAAGCTCACCTAGTCACACACCATCAGACCTTTACCTCCCACCAGACCAGGCTGCCCACAGCCCCACCCAGCCCAGCCTCGAGCACCTCCAGCATCCTGACCACATCACGCAGTTTTGGGTCACTGGCAAACTCACCAGGGATGTTAAATCTGTTAAATCAACACCAGTCCCACTGCAGAGCCCTGAGGAGCATCGCTTGTCCCTGATCTCTACCTGGTCATCCAGATCGTGACTGCAACTGAACATCAACTCACTGAACACAACTGGACATTGAGCCATTGACTGCAACTCTCTGAATGCACCCATCCGACCGATGAATGTCAGTCAAAAGACAAACTACAGACCTGGTCACAGCTGGTGCAAATCCCTCTGCTTCAACTGAAGTTGGTAGAGATGCTCCACTTTATCTCAGTGCAATGGTTGATCCTCTTACAGAGGAACAGAATTAAACAATATGAGATACAAGGCAGGTGAGGAGGAAGCAGTACTACTTTGCAATATTCAGTACAATATGCAAGAAAACAAATAAAAACGTTACATTAAAACAGGTAACAGAGGTGCCTGGGGACATGGTAGGCTCAGGTGATGGTGTGAAGGTACAGACACAGCATCCCAGATCCCTAACAGAGCTCCTGTTTACCTCCTGTGCAGAGAAGGCATTTGTGTGGATTAAAAGGGGCTCCACCCTGCAGAGTGTGTGGGATCCACAAAGGGGATGGATAATTCAGGCAAAATGCTGCAAGACCTGGGCAGGAGGAACAGGTACCAGATTCTGCTCTGACAACACAACACCCTTCCCAGAGTCTGGTGCAACGTAACGAGCGAGCAGCCCCATTTTCCATGCCCACAGCCATCCCCAGACCTGCCACAGCCTCACAGAGGCTTTCTCCCCACATTGCCCCATCCCAAGCCAGCCCCTCTCTCAGGGCTCCAGCCCAGGTTTGTGCATCCCAAACGTGCTTCTGTACAACACAGCACAGCGACCCATCCAGCCGGGCCACTCACTGAGCACGGAACAAATCTGATTTTGCAGTGGTCACTCTCAGCCCAAACTTGGGAGGACTTCTCTCTGCAGCAAGGATGCAGCTCCAGGAGCTGAGCTGACGCGGTTCCAACAGCCCTGCACAAAACCCTGCACTGCAGGGCAGCAGCGTCACCTCCCAGAGGAAAATCCCTGCGAGATCCACTGCTGGCCAGAGCCCTCGGTCGGCTGAGACCACAACGCTTAGCATTCACACGGAGAAGCTTCTGCAGGGCTGATCTCAGGCCAAAAGGGACAGATTTCCTGTTTTCCTCTCCTCTGCAGGACGGGGGAGGGGGGTTCCTTCGCCCCAGGTTCGGAAGCAAACCTCGGGTTTCTCCTCCTGGATGGGGGCATTCGATGTCAGCACAATAGAGAAGCAATCTCCTTCTACTTGGAATTAAGCTCCAGAAAGGAGGGGGCCATCTGCAGTCCTATCACTCCGAACGCAATATGTGTGACTGCAAGGACTGCTTTGTCTAACTCCCTTGGCCTTAGGCCACGGTGCTGGCAATACCACGAGCGAGAGGAAGAGCTGGTGCGTGAGGATAATGGCAGAAGGCAGGGAGGGAGGAGAGAGCCCATTTTGGATTCAGAGGAGGACATTCTTTCATTGCAAAGATTCCGGGGGTGTCGGGGGCGATCCCAACTCGGGAGAGAGGACAACTTAGAGAAGAATAGTTCCAGCATGACAGTAAACTTGCAGCTACGGGGTAGGGGGGGGGAAAAAAAGGAGGAGGAGGTAGGAAAGATAAAATGCAAGAAAAATCGAAATCTGAATCGCAGCACGAGCAGCAGAAAGCACACGGGCAGAGCACCGGCAGCACAAACTTCCCCACTCAGCCCCAGTGCCGGGCATGGGGCCGGGTCCCCCCACAGTGACACTCACACAGCCCCCCCATCAGCAC